>NC_133432.1:20781083-21095667 GCF_011762505.2 Arvicanthis niloticus
AGAAATTTGTATAGTTAAGCATATCGTGGTCAAGGTGTGGTGCTACCCATCACCGACCCCTCATTGTCTCAGCTCCAGTTTCTCAGGCAAAGTGGTCTGACAAGTGGGAGAAGTCTGTGAAACCTCCATCTGGGAGATGAGTTACTCCATTCTGGCCAGCTCCATGCTTCAGCTTTTTCCTTCTCGCAGAGTGAGACTCTAGGAGAACTTGACAATTTGGCACGGGGGAGGGGACAGGGGGCAGTATCTATTGCCTTAATAATCTGATAGCTAAATGGAGTGATATATGCTTTAGGAATATTTTTTGTTCCTGGAGCTGGGGAGATGATTCAGTCGATAAAGTACTTGCATGAGGACTAGGGTTAAGACCCTGAGAATCTACATAAATGACAGGCAGGTATGCTGGCCCAACTATTACTCCAACCCTTGGAAGGTAGAGACGGGGCATTCCTCAGAGCAAGCTGGCTAGCTACACTGGTAGAATCTGCCAGCTCTAGGTTTCTTATGGGTCTGGGGTCATTCAGGGATTCACCAATCTGACCCTGAGTAAATTTTGATAAATAAGAGACTTCATGAAATACTGGCCAAGAGCGCATCCAAGACTCATGCTCACAGGATGGCTCCAAATTATATTAGTCAGGGGGCTATAAAGGCAAAATTCACGAGGCTACTTACTTCCTGCCTTCGTGTAATTAGTGGCAAGGACAATCCTGATATACTTCAAGCCTATGTGTAAGCAAGCACATGTCCTGTGCACTTGGGGCAACCAAGCTTGTTTACAGAAGTGAACACATACGGTTTGTTATCTTTCTCGAACAATGGCTCCCAGCACTCCAGGACGTTATCCATCCTTGGACAAAGTGAGGCTTATAGGTTACAGGCATTTTTGTTTTGTAGATCTCTTAAGCATAATAATTTAAACTTAAAACATAATGTTAGCCATTATAGGTTTGAGTGAGAGACCCTGTCTCGGCAAGATGGCTCTGTGGGTAAAAGTGATTGCTGCCAAGCCTGATGTTCTGAGTTCGATCCCCAGGACCAGGTGATTTGGTTCGATCCCCAGGGTGGAAGGAGAGAACCAACTTCAGCAAGTTATCCTGTGACCTTCTCACAGGAACAAAACATATGCACACACATGCTTCCCCCTTTAAATACAATAAACAAATCTTTAAAGAATAAAATAAGTATATAAATAAGCAGTTGAGGAAGATAATAAGTTAACAGTGGACCTCAGCACGCAGGGCACACATAAGCACTGTGTGTGTGTGGGGGGAGATTGTCATCAACTCCTGTCAGGATGGTGACAGTCCCTAGCATGTTCCCTCTCTCACTTTCTAGTTCCTGGTGTTGTTTTCAACTCTGAAATCTTTTAAAATAGGTTTATTTATTTAAGCGTGTATGTGTGTGTGTGTGTGTGTGTGTGTGTGTGTGTGTGGTGTGTAGGCATGTCTGAGGAGGCCAGAAAAGGATTTTGGGTCCCTTGGATCTGGAGTTATAGGTGGTTGTGAACCCTGCATTCTGTGATTCCAACTGGTCCTTTGCAAAAACCAACAACCAGTGGCTTTAACTACTGAGCTGTCTGCAGCCCCAACTCTGAATTCTGATTGTCCAAAGCCACAATTCCCACCGCCCTTGGGCAAAAGCCATAAGCCAGGAAGTCCCTGGACAGATGTCTTCCTCTATTTTGCATATCACCTCCCCTTCATTTCTACCCCCTCCTTGGCTTTAGGAATATTGCCTTTTATATACTGTGCAGGATTTATGGCTGATATTTATATGAGAGAGTTGGTCAAATATGAGCTATTGTATTTTAAGACTTAGCACGTGATGAGATAGACAGATATGGTCATTTTAGATAGGAAGGCATACTTTGGTGGGGAAAAATAGGGCAGGGTGTGTGGAAGGAAGCTGCATGCAGAAAGTCACACAGGAACTCTGGGGCTGGGAAAAACCTCCAAGAGGACTTGACACTGTAGCTTGAAAAGTGAGAGAGGCCAGGTATGTGCCGAATGGAAACTGGGAGACGGGAGATAATGTGATATTCTGGAGGAGTAGAGAGGCCAGGTGTGCCCTGAGCTGAGGCCTGGGGGATGGGAGAGCCTAAATATGTACCAAGCAGAGACCTGGGACATAGCAAAGCATGCACTAGACGGAATCCTGGGAGTTGAGAGAGGTTGGGTATGTGCTAAGCTGATACCTGGGAGATGGGAGAGTCTGATTTTGCCTGGGCTGAGATGTGAGAGACAGAAGAGACTCAGTGTGCAAGACATGGGCACAAATACCCCAGCAGAAGCATCTGACTCATGGATGCTGAGGCATTCACAAATTAGGGATCCCATAGTACACACAGAGGATGCTATTAGAAGCTGCTGGGGTAGCAGCCAGGAGATGATAAAGTATGAGAGGGTTTTTAGTCAGGTACTGATTGTGTCTGGCTTATGCTTTAGTAAAAGGAAGGCTCTGCGGACAGTAAGATGAAAGCAGAGAGTTGACGGTCCCCTAGGGGACAGGCCAGACCCCAGGGAGTGATGAGCCTACTGCAGTGCTGCAGTGTGAGATGTGAACACCAGGGGTCAGTGCTGAGTGCCACCGAGCACCATCCCAGAGCCAAAGACCAAGATAAACTTGATCTAAGTAGTTCCTCAGAGACTGCTCCTTAGGGTAACAAGCAATTTAAAGTCCTGGGAGCTCAGTCCTGCAGGGCTCTCTTTGCATGTGTGCGTGTGTATGATATATGCTTGTGTACGTGTTTGTGAAGGTATGCATGCATGCATTTACTGGAGTGTGCTCAGGCCAGGAATGGAGATTGGGTGTTTTCTTCAATCCCATCACCTTAAATAATTGTTTTCTTTATTATGTGTTATTTAGTTCTTGTGCACAGAGAGGCATGCATGTGCCACAGTGTGAATGTGAAGGTCAGAGAACAACTTGCAGGAGTTGGTTCTCTCCTTCCAGCGTGTGGGTCCCGGGAATTGAACTCAGGTCCTAAGGCTTGGAGGCAGACACCTTTCCCTGCTGAACCATCCTACCACTCCTCCATCTTATTTTGTAGACAAGGTCTCTCTCTGGCTTGATCTTTCAAAGGTCTTGTGCAGGCAGCCACAGCTGCTGTGAACTCATGTGTGAACTCATGTCTTGTCATGTCCAGAGGATGTTTCCACCCAGTTCTCCATGATGGTCCAGTGGACAAGGTGCTTGCCACCAAGTAGTGGGTGATCTGAGTTTGATCCCCAGGACTACATGGTTGTAGGCAAGAACCAACTCTCACAAACTGTCCTCTTACCTCCACATATGCATGGTGGCATGTGCTCCACCTACCCCAGGCACACAGATAAATAAATGTAATTTAAAAATAGGGAAAAACTATGAGGTTTTTTTTTTTTCCTATGACAACTTGGGAACATAGAAGCTTGAACTACTGGGAATCCCATCCAGCTGGGCTGACTAGAAGATGTAGTTTCCTACAGAGGGATCTTGTGGACTTGAGGGGGATTGTTGTATCAGCTGAGAGACTAGTTGGGGAAGACACTTGCCCAGGGTGACTATAAGGCTAGCGACCTGTGTATACCCTGTGAGTGTGGAGACTATACTATTCTCTAGAGCCCCAGAGGGTGCTAATCATCCCTACCCCCTTCCAAAGCTCCTTCTCAAAGACCAGGAGCAGGGAAACAGAAGCAGGAGATCAGGGGATCCCCTGGGTGGGGCCTTAGCACCCCAGTTCACTGGGTTGTGCCTGTATGGATGACCCTGACTCCTGACGCATGGATGAGCCCTGCCCCAAGCATGACTTATAAACATGGAGTGTGAATGGCTTCTCCCTTCTCAAAGTCCCTGCCAAGTTGACATCAAGAATAATCGGCATTTAGAGACTAATTACACATCTGGATGAATCTGTTTCAGTCTACTGGATTGGACATAATCATATTAAAATATAATGAATACATTCAAACGCACAATGCCTGATTAAGTAGTCGCTTAGGAGCAGGAGCAATGAAAGAGGCTGGCTGGTAACCAAGAAACCGCTGTGTGAGTGTTGGGTTGGTAGCTGTAGGCTCAGAATGGATTTCCCAGTCACTTCTGCCTTAGGCTCCCATTTGTTCTTGATGCCCTGGCTCAGATCAGTCCACACAAGCTCAAGTGCTTTCCCCAGTTTGATTTTTGTGTTCTTTGGGAAGTAAAGAGGGTGTGGGGGTGTTGGGCTATCGGGGCACCAGCTGCTATCTCAGCTCTGGGTAGGGCGAAGCAGGAGGACTCAAGACCAGCCTGAGTTACAGAGTGGGTTCCAGGGCAGGATGGGCGGGGCACTGTCAGAGAAGGATGAGGGGAGAGTAATGGGAGTGGCGGTGGGGGTAGGGGAGGGAGAGAATGAGAACAGAAAGAGGAACAGCAGGACGAGAAGGGGGAAGAGGAAAGGAAGGGAGGAGGGAAGACAAAAGAAAGGGAGAAAGGGGAAAGAAAAGAAAAATGTCTATTGTCCTTGTCCAGCTAGGACCCAACCAGGAGCCCTCCAACTATACTAAACATGTCCCCCAGTTTCCCAGGGGAGACCCTGAGTCCTGGGAATCCCCAGGAAGCCAGCCCTACTTCTGATAGCTGAACTGGTTGGTATCCAAAGTGTGTTTGGGATAAGGATACCTTATTTGCACTGACCTGCCCTGGGCCCAGGCCTTGGCCTCAGTTCTCTGTGGCATTCTGGTGCTGGGTAACTCTGTACCAGTCCAGCCAGGAACTTGCTGTGTACCAGTAGTTCAGGGGTTGATTGGCTCTGTCACCAGTTTTGAAGAAGAGGTTGAGGTCATCATGAATAGTCATCTTTAGTAGAAATAACCCCACTATATAGACAGAAATATCCATCTCTCTATCCACCCACCCATCCATCATCTATTCATCCATCTATCAATTGTATCTATCTATCTATCTATCTATCTATCCATCATCCATCCATCTACCTATTCATCTATCAATTATATTTATCTATGTATGTATGTATGTATGTATGTATGTACATATGTATGTATATATGTATCTATCTGTCAACCTAATATTCATCCATCCATCTACCCACTTATCTATCAATTGTTTGAGACACAGTGTTATTAATCCAGGGTATTCTTAAACTTTTATAGTTGAGGATGACTTATAATTTGTCATTCTCCTGCCTCCACTTCTTGAGAGCCAGGGTCACGGTTGTGTGGTACCACATCTGAATTTACTATTATTTTCTCACAGAGACTCTTCAAAGTTTGAGGTCTTTATTGGTAGAATTTAATAAAGCCAGCTGTCTATTGTTTGGACAAACCTGGGAGTCTGGGGTTTCAGTTTCTCTTTAGATATCACATTGCTGGCCTAGCATCCTTCCCAGGCATTGGCAGTAAGCAATGAGTTGTGGCCTCCTGTTTGACAGTTTCCTGTCATCCCATACTTTGACATGTGGCACCTTGGCCTTTTTATATTGTCTCACTGTCTTTGGAGTCACTGGGGTCAACATGGTCTGTTTTATAATGAGATCAATGATGTATAAATTAGTATGAATTAGACTCTTTAGAGTCTTTACTGTCAGGAGAACAGTATGTTTAAGGCCCAAGCAAAAGGATTGAGTTCAGATGCCCAGGAACCATGCAAAAAGCTGGGTGCGATGGTGTGAGTCTGTAATCTTGGTGAGTGCTGGGGAGATGGAGACAAGAGAATCCATGGCCAGCCAGCCCATAGCTTAACTAGTGAGCTCTAGGGTGAGTGAAAGCCATTATCTTAAAATATAAGGTAGAGGGCCAGCAAGATGGCTCAGTGAATAAAGCTGCTTGCTGTCAAGTGTAACAATCTGAGTTCAATCCCTGGGATGCATGCACACAAGTGTGTGTGTGTTCACACCTATACACACATACATAATCCTTAGAAACGTAAAAGAAAAAAATGCTGTAGAGAATGCTTGATAAAGATATCCAATATTTGCCGGGCAGTGGTGGCACATGCCTTTAATCCCAGCACTTGGGAAGCAGAGGCAGGTGGATTTCTGAGTTCAAGGCCAGCCTGGTCTACAGAGTGAGTTCCAGGACAGCCAGGGCTATACAGAGAAACCCTGTCTCGAAAAACCAAAAAAAAAAAAAAAGAAAAAAAAAAAAAAAAAAAAAAAAAAGATATCCAATATTCATCACTAGCCTCTAAAAACAAGTGCACACATGTGTACATGTGTATGCATGTGCACGTGCATGTGCACGTGCGTACACACACACACACACACACACACACACACACACAATGGCCCTTGAGAGGCAGACCCAATATAATGTCATTTGGGGGTGGGGAAGGTTTAAAACAACTCCCACTTATCCCACAAGGCTGGCCAATGCATCCAGGATGTTTTAGGTGCTTCAGAAAATGAGCGGATAGCTTCTTAGAACAAGATGCTAAAAGGATGATAATGGACACCTGTCCATTATCACAGAACTCAAACTTCAAGCTTCGGGCCCCAAAACCTGCTTCCCTTCCAGGAGATGAGTTGAGAAGTTGACAGATGGACTTCCTTGACAGACAGACTTCCAGGAGCAATCCTGGGGTGAATTATCCTCAGAAGTCTCATCAGGAAATCAGGTCACTGGTAGTTTGGAGGACCAAACCATTTTTTATTAGGAATCAGCTGTAGGTCCCCCAAAGTTTCTCAGGGCCCTGAAGAAGCATCTAGTTAAATGTGGGAGGGGGGTGTTAAAGATCCATCTTCCATTTTGTCCAGAGGCCTATGCTGGGTGTTGGTACCCATGGGGAGTCCGACTGGGAAGGATATCTTGGCTCTCTCTCTCTCTCTCTCTCTCTCTCTCTCTCTCTCTCTCTTTCTCTCTCTGTCTCTGTCTCTCCTGTGTCTGTCTGTCTGTCTGTCTGTCTGTCTGTCTGTCTGTCTCTGTCATGGCTTGAATGAGAAATGTGCCACACAGGCTTATATATGGTGTTTGGACACTTGCTCCCCAGATGGTGCCAACCATCTGGGAAGATAATAGGCCCTTTAGGAAGCAGAGCCTTCTGCAGGGAGTACCTCACTGGGGGCAGGGTTGATTGATGGTTTTATAACCCGGCCCCACTTTCTCCTCTCTCTCCACTCTCCTCAGTATGATTTCAATGTGACCAGTCGGCTTCTTGCTCTGTCACCATGCCTCCTAACCGTGATGGACTATGTCCCCCTGTAACTGTGAGCCTAAGTTTCCTTTCTATCCTAAGTTCTTTTTTGGTGTGTGTGTGTGTGTGTGTGTGTGTGTGTGTGTGTGTGTGTGTGTGTAGGGGTAAGGCTATTTCACTGATGCAACAAGAATGTAATGGAACAGATACATCTATATGCATGCAAGTCAGATATGACCTCTGCCTTTGGTGGCATGTCTCAGGTTCGTTCTATCCACCCTGTGTATTGTTTGTTTTGTTTTTGAGATAAGGCATCTCTAATATGTAGCTCTGACTATTCTGGAACTCACTGTAGACCAGGCCAACCTCAGCTCACAGAGATCCACCTGTCTCTGCCTCCTGAGTGGTAGGATTAAGGGCATGCATGTGTCACAATATCTGACCTGCCTTGTGTGTGTTTTTATTTATATTTTATTTTGTATGTTGTTTTTAAATGTATGTATTTATTTATTCTGGGTGTGCATGCATGCTGTGCATGAGAGAGAGAGAGAGAGAGAGAGAGAGAGAGAGAGAGAGAGAGAGAGAGAGAGAGAGAGAGAACATTGTGAGTCCCAGGAATTGAATTCGGGTTGACACTTCCATACACAATTATTTCTGTTATCTGAGCCATCTCACTGGCCTGACCTTGTTCTTTGAGACAGGGTCTCTCACTAAGCCTGAATCTCACTGAGTAGACTAGCTGACCAGGGAACCTCAGGGACCGTCCCATTTCTATTGTCCCAACACCAGGTTACCAGCATATTCTAAAAAAAAACCCTTTCTTTTTGAATTGTATACGTATGGGCTGTTTTGCCTGTTTGTTTACTCACTCTATGTAATCTGCCTTCAGTGCCTACAGAGGTCAGAAGATGGCATTGATCCCCTTGAACTGGAATTTTACAGGTGGTTGTTATCTACCATGGGGGTGCTGGGATCAAACTCAGGTCCTCTGGAGGAGCAGTCTGTGTTTTTTTAACTGCTGAGTCATCTTTCCAGCCCCTCGTCCTGACTTTAAAATGTTGGCTCTGGGGACTGACCTCAGGACCTCAGGCTTGTGCTGCAAACATTGTTCTGACTGAGCCACGCCCTCCGCACCCCCCCTCCCCCCCCCCCCCCCCGTGGCTGTCCCCCCTCCACTGTTCTAGGAGCAGGCAGCAAGAAGGGAATCCTGGGATCCTGGGGGCGTGGCTTCTGGCTGGAAGATTTTTGCTCTGTGTTGGGTCTCCTTGCTTGGAGCTTCTCTGGTACCTAAGGCCACCTGAGCTGCAGGAGCCATTGTTCCATATGGGGAGCTGCCTTCCCCAGAGGCCATATTCCTGAGGAAGCATGGCCAAGCTCCAAGTCCTTAAGTGGATTGAGCTCTCAAGCCGGATGCCAGTGAGCTTGGACAACCTTGCAAGAGCGCTCTGAGCTATTCCACCGCCAGGTCTGTAGTTCCATTCCCATTAGCCAGCTCTTTCCTGGTGGCTACGCAGCCTGGAGGAGCCTGTCAGGGAAGGATTCTGCCTAAGGGAGCCAGCTGAAAATCTTTGGAACCCTGTGTTTCCCACCAGTCACATAGCTCTTGTGGTGCTAGCTCTCCCTTGGCAACTCAAACCAGATTTGAAAATAAAATGTCACTTTTAAAAAAAATGTCTACTGTCAGCACATGGAAAATTTGTTTTTCCTGTTGAACTTCACGAGATGACTAGAGGCAACTGAGAGAGTCTAGATGCGTGCCTCGTGCGTGGGGAGCGGGTGTCAGTGCATGTGAATCAGCGAGTCACGGGGGGCATGTGAGAGAGTGGTGTGGCACCGTGCAGGTGGGGTACAACATGTACGGTGGCGTCAGCCGTGTGTGTGGGGTGCAATGTCGGGGTATGGGAGTACTTGGGTGTGTGAGAGACAAAGGAGTTTGAATTCAGGTCTGAGGTGACTAGGAGTTTATTGCCATGGACTGAGTGGTGCTGTTGCCTGAGTGTGTGAGTGTGAACCGGCACTGTTCTCTAAGTGTGCCCAGAGAGATGGAGGCTGTGGTATGCGTGTGGGCATCTGAAACCCATGTTTGTGTGTGTGTGTGTGTGTGTGTGAAGATCGGCACTGGTGTGTATTGTGACTGTGTGTCTGAGATTTGGTGTTGGTGTGTGTTCCTGCTTCGGGACACGGTTCCCAGGGAGACATGAACAAAGGTCTGTTCACCCCAGATAAGGAACTGATGACAGACCAGAGTAATTAAACTACCACAGTCCAACTTGCTGACGCAGTGGATATATTGGGGTGGCTGGCAGGCGTATGGGTGACGCAAAGACAGCTGCATCACTAAAAGCCACCCGAGCATGGGTGACGACTCACGAAAGTTGGAGTCTGAAGCTAACTGAACAATTTGCAGGCAGCTTTACAGGTCAGACAACCCCCTCTTCCCAGTGGTTCTAACTGCTTAAATCATTTGGGGAGGGAGAGACTTTCTTTCTATTTTTTATGATGAAACATGCTGACCAAAAGCAGCCTTAGTGAGTGTGATGGTTTGGCACTATTGGGAGGTGTGGCCTTGTTAGAGTAGGTGTGGCCTTGTTAGAGTAGGTGTGGCCTTGTTGGAGTAGGTGTGGCTCTGTTGGGGTAGGTGTGTCAACGTGGGTGTGGGCTTTAAGACCCTCACCCTAGCTGCCTGGAAGCCAGTATTTTGCTAGCAGCCTGCATATGAAGATGTAGAACTCTCAGCTCCTCCTGTACCATGCCTGCCTGGATGCTGCCATGCTCCCACCTTGATGATAACGGACTGAACCTCTGAACTTGTAAGCCAGGCCCATTTAAATGTTGTCCTTTTAAGAGTTGCCTTGGTCATGGTGTCTGTTTACAGCAGTAAAACCCTAACTAAGACAGTGAGCAAAGGGCTTTTTGGCTCATACTTCTAGATTATAGTTTATTATTGCATGAAATCAGGAACTTGAAGCAGAAACCATGAAAAATATGCTGTTTGGTGGTTGTGCAAGCTTAGCTTTCTTCTAGAGCTGGACACCAACAGCCCAGAGAATGGTGCTGCCCACAGTGGGCTTGGTCCTTCTTACACTGATAAACAATTGAGATAATCTCCCCCAAACATGCTTACAGGCCAGCCTCATCTGGGTAATCTATCAACTGAAATTTCCTTCTTTGGTGACCCTAGGCTATGTAAGGTTGAAAGTTAAAGCTGACTAGGGAAGAAGAGCCTTATGAATCTGCTAAGTTTCAGAGACATCTTGAGACTTGCTGGTTGTTTACTTTCTGAGTCTTTAGGAGCTTTCCTCTGGGCTGGGATCTTTCAGCCCAGAGGAAATTTGTTATATAATAGTATATAATAGTGTGTTATGGTTTGGCAGTGAAGTCTTTCCAAAAGTTCACATGTCCAAGGCTGGGTTCTCAGTGCAGCAGTGTTCAGAGCTGAGACTTTTTGGAGATGATCAAATTCTGACGGCTTCAACTTCATGAATATATTAATGATAGAGTCATAATCTGATGACATCTTTGGAAAGGAGTGGGCCTTTAAGGGGTGGCAATTAGCTGAAGAAGTACATCACTAGGAGTTGAGTTTTGAAGGACACACCAAATCCCTGGCCATTTTCTGCTCCCCTCTCTGCTTCCTGCCAACATGGGATTAGCGGCTTTGCTCCCTCACTTCCTGCCATGATATTCTACCTTATAACAGGGCCAGAAGCAACACAGGGTATTACAAACTGATACCACTGAAGCTGTGAGCCAAAAATAAACCATTCCCACTTATGTGGATCTCCTCAAGCATTTATCAGTGGTGAAACACGGGGCAAACACAGTGTCTTGTGCAGCCATGTTCCCACCTTGATGATAATGGACTGAACCTCTGAACCTGTAAGCCAGCCCCAATTAAATGTTGTCCTTTTAAGAGTTGCTTTGGTCACGGTGTCTGTTTACAGCAGGAAAACCCTAACTAAGACAGTGAGCAAAGGGCTTTTTGGCTCATACTTCTAGATTCCAGTTTATTATTGCATGATAATAAACTCTGTGTGTGTGTGTGTGTGTGTGTGTGTGTGTGTTTGTGTATGTGTGTGTGTGTATGTGTGTGTGTATGTGTGATCACACACATCTTGTTCAGTGATCTCAACTTGAGTAGCTTCTTCTCTGAAAGGACTCCCTCTGGTTCCATCCTGTGGGATATTCCAGCCCAATCACTTAGTTGTATCTCCAGTCCTCTTTTTTACCTAAAAATCATTTTTTTATTGTCACGTATGTGTGCATGCTGTACATGTACGCACGGGTGATGTCTATGTGGAGGGGTGCTAGTGTACCATGGAGCACACATGGAGGTCAAAGGACACCTTTGTGGATTCTGTTCTCTCCCTCCACTGTTATGTGCATTTGGAGGCGTGACCTCAAGGTCCCTTATCTGCTGAGTCATCTCACGGCTTTCCCTTGACTTTTGAGCTTGAAACAGGCTGTCACTCTGTAGCCCAGGCTGCCTTGAGCTCTACAGCTCAGGCTGGCACTGAACTCACTCTGCAGCCTATACAGACCTTGGATTTACAGCCTACAGCCCTCCTGCCTCTTCCTCCTGAGTAGCTGAGATTTCGGACATGCTCTATTGAGCCCTGGCAAAGCTTCCTCCTCTGCTGAGGACAGCAAGGGTGTAAGGATGGAACCTAGGGTCTCACACGTGCTGGGTGAGTGTCCACCACTGAGCTCCACCCCTAGTGCAAAATACACATGTGAAGTGCTGGGCTTTGTTGCAAGTAGCCCTCGAGTTGGTATCTGCTATTGTTCATTTCATATCATTTTATATTACTTACGCTTAGGCAAAGCCTAAGGGTATGAACGGAAAACTACCCAGAAAGATTAAAGTTGCTTCCAGAGGCACAGCTCCCTTTGTTATATAATATTCTCTGGTGACATTGAGCCCTTATTAATAACTAAACATCTGTCAGTACTATAATTACATTTCTGGTGCCACGGTTGGGTCTACCATTGTCCTGTGTAAACATGGAAGGGTAGGTGTGAATTATTTAGGCAACTGACTTTGAGTAAATAACCAGTCAGTACTGTTTCTGGCAGTAAGTTTCTGTCAACTCCTTGCAGAGTCTCAATGTCTTCGCTGATGCTCCTTTGATGTACCCCCCCAAATCTCTGACCACATCACCCTGGACCCCCGATGCGGCTGCCTGAGCAACCTGGAGATGGGAAGCCTGAGAATGAGACAAAGGGGGACCAAGAAACCCCCGAAAGGGGAGAGGAGCCACGGAGAAGCCCAGCCCCTGACTTCCCCACCTGGCAAGTCTCCCCCCAACCCCAAATCCCTGGATCTAGATTGCTTTGCAACTCCCAGGTAGGGGAGTGGGAGTGGGGTCTGAGAGCTTGTGTTGCCCAGGGTCCAGGGGAGAGAGGAGAGTCTATGAAGAGTCCATCACTGGGGGTAGGGGGTGGAGGTGGGGATGGGGGCTTACTAAAGGATGAGCTATCCAGAAGGAAGCTGAGTTTATATGGATTCTGGAGGTGGTGGGTTTCCATGGACTCTGAGATTCATGCTCAAGGCAAGAGGGTGTGGTTGTAAGCTCACTATCAGTAATGCTTTTGGGAGGGTGTGGGTTGTTATGAAACAGATGTAGCTTGCAGAACACAGAGCAAGTGACAGTGTGGAGACAGAACCTTTACATGGGTCATTTTAATTAATTCTCAAAATATTCCCATGAGGACTTTTTAAGTGTGTGTGTGCATACACACATGTGAGCACGCATATACGTACACAGAGTACTGGATACTGAACCTAGGATCTTGTGTTTATTAGACCAGTGCTATACAGGTTCTTATTAGGGGATTTTGGGGCAAGTGTTCTACCCTTAGCCCTTCACTAGTGCTAACACAAGTAAGTGCTTAATCACTGAGCATACTCCCAGCCTCTTAATGGGTGTATTCTAGACAAGTGCTCTACCACTGAGTCATAGCACCAGACCCTAATTGGGAGATTCTAGGTAAGTCCCTGACCACTGAGCAACACCCTCAGCCCCTCACTGGGGGATTCTAGGCAGGGACTCTACCACTGAGCCACACCCCAGCCCCTCACTGGGGGATTCTAGGCAGGGTCTCTACCACTGAGCCACGCCCCCAGCCCCTCATTGGGGGATTCTAGGCAGGGGCTCTACCACTGAGCCACGCCCCCAGCCCCTCACTGGGGGATTCTAGGCAGGGGCTCTACCACTGAGCCACGTCCCCAGCCCCTCACTGGGGGATGCTAGGCAGGGGCTCTCCCACTGAGCCACGCCCACAGCCCCTCCCTGGGGGATTCTAGGCAGGGGCTCTACCACTGAGCCACACCCCCAGCCCCTCACTGAGGGATTCTGGGCAGGGGCTCTCCCACTGAGCCACGCCCCCAGCCCCTCAATGGGGGATTCTAGGCAGGTGCTCTACCACTGAGCTCTACCCAAGCTTGCTTTCTTTCTTTTTTTTTTTTTTCCTTACTTTAAGACATGGTTTCACTAAGTTGCTCAGGCTTGCCTTAAGCCCACTCAGTAGGCCAAATACTCCTTGAACTCAAATCCTCCTGTTTCAGTCTCCCAAGTAGCTGGAGGGTCTGAATCACCAGGCTTAGCTGTGTAAGTGCATTTTTACAGGTGAAAAGGGTTAAAAAAAAAAGTACTGAGTAACTGGCTTGAGGTCACAAGGTCAAAGGAGAACCCAGATTTTCTACCCAAGTTTCTCTGAGGCCAGTCATGGTCTCCTTCCCCTCATCCATCTCTTTTGTCTGCTACCTCCATTTCCCCCTCATCCATCTTTTTCTCTTTCCTTCTCCATTTCTTCTCTTCTTTCTTCTCCACCTCCCCCTCCTTCTCTTTCTCCACCTCCTTTTATTTAAGCCCCCTTCTCTACCTCTTCCTTTACTCCCCCTCCTCCCCCTTCATCTCCCCTTTCCCTCCTTCCCCTTCCTCCTCCCCTCCCCCTCCTCCCTCTCTTCCTCCTCCTCTCCCCATGCCTCCTCCCCCACCCCACCCTCCATTGCCCTCCTTCTTTCTGTTCTTCCTGGCCTCTCCCTGTATACAGAAGAGGTCTGTTCAGGATGTGAGGGGCCATATGCTATCAAGCCACAGGTCTCCCTGAGTTTTGAACTTACTCCTTTTCTTTGCCCAGAAATCCAAACATGCATGACTGTGAAAATTCAAGACTGTTTTTGTATAGAGGAAGATTTTAGATCTGTCTAATACTGGCCTCAAAGATTACAGTGCAATGAATTCTTTATATTGGTCTGTTCTAAGATTATCTTTCCAAGGCTCTTGGTATGGAATCTCTTGATCTCTTCATCCTAGTTCATATTAGTGGTGGGAAGTGTTTACGGTAGAGGGTGTGAACTTAAGCTTATGGGGGAAAGTGGAAATATTTTGGGTGATGTTCTTGATTTTTAGTAATGTTTCCCCAGAGCTGTGGAAATGCAGGCATGGAGGGCCTAGGCACAGGATATTGCACGACTCTATCTAGATTCCAGAACATTCTTCAAGATAACTCAGTGTTTGAGAAATCAAGGGCAGGAGCTGAAGAAACCTTTGGTCAAGAACATCTTACCATGTAGGGCAAGCCCTCCTGAAGACTTTGAACTTGAAGCTGGAAGTCTATATAAGAGAGGGCTCAGAATGGCTGCATGAGAAGTTTGGCTAGGTGTTTAGTTACTTTGGCCATGGCTGTGACAAATACCCAACAAAGAACAACTTCAGGGAAGAATGACTGCTTAAACTTGTGATTTTGGGAACTATGGCTCACCATGGTAGGAAAGACATATTGGTAGGAGTCTGAGGTGTCTTGTCACATGGTACTCACAGTTTGAAAGAAAGAAATATGAATGGTATTGTTATAGTATCTGTCTTTTTATTCAGAAGACCTCAGTCTTGGGATAGTTCAGTCCATAGGTGATGTGGATTTTCCCACCTTAAATATGGTAAGTTTTGCTTGCCACCCTGCCCCTTTTCTTTTGTATTTCAGGCTGATATAAAACTCACAATCAGCCAGGCAGTGGTCATGCACGCCTTTAATCCCAGCACTTGGGAGGCAGAGGCAGGTGGATTTCTGAGCTCAAGGCCAGTCTGGGCTATACAGAGAGACCCTGTCTGGAAAAAACAAAACAAAACAAAACAAAACAAAACAAAACAAAACAAAACAAAACCCCAATAAAACTCACAATCTCCTTGCCTCATTCTCCTGAGTGCTGAAATTGCATCTGCATACCTCCAAGGCCCAATACTAAGTTGATATATTAGGATTTAAGTTGCAGCTATTTGCAAGGGTGATGCCCTGGAGAGCTAGCTGTCCTGACTTATAAGGGTGCTGGCTCCTTGGTTTGGAGGCTGAAAACCTGCTCTTCCATTTTTGTCCATGGATGCCATTTTACTTTCATTTGTGTTGCTGTGATAAAACACCCCTACAAAAACAACTTAGGGAAGAAGGGTTTGTTTCAGCTCACAATCACTGTGGATCTGTCAAAGAAGAGCTTTAAATAGTCACATTACATCCACAGCCAAGAGCAGAGAGAATGAATGTGAACAGGGTTTCGCCACTCTCATGCCAGCCAGGACTTCTGCCTAGGGAATAGAGCTGCCCACAGTAGGTTGGCTCTTCCCACAGCCATTGATGAAGATGATCCCCACAAGCGTGTCCACAGGCCAACTTGAGCTAGACAGTTTAGTCCCTTACTGAGACTCTTTTCCCAGGTGATACTAGATTGTGTTGAGTTGAGAAAGCTAACTTTCAGAGAACTGGTTTTGAGTGACTCCTGGGTGGTTGGTAGTGCAGACCTTAAAACCCAACCCAACCCAACCCAACCCAACCCAACCCAACCAAACCCAACCAAGCCAAACCACAACAAATGGAGGCAGAGAGATGCGCAAATAGCTTTGACAAAATACAGCTTAGCAAACAGCTCTACTTCTAGGTTGGTGCTGCAGGCCAATCTGAAGAAGCTGTTCTCTCTGGGGAGAAGTGGATGCGTACTATTGATATATAAGCTAAAAATAACCAATATTCCAAACAAAGTGTTTTTCGTTTTTTGAAATGAAAATGTGTAGACAAAGCAGGGATCTAAAATGTATGAGTCATTAAATTGCTGACTCTCAAAGCAATGGAGATTCAAAGGGCACTTTCTCTATTTCTCCCTCCCACCTCTGTTCTAAATAGCTTTGATAAAGAGTCTCTTCATAAACAGGTCCCACAAACTGCCCCATGGCCTTATAGTCCTACACAGTAAGAGGCTGAAGGTACTCAACTCCTTCTTGCCTGGTTGCTAAGCTGGTCTCGGTTGCTAGGTTGATGTCAACAACTCCAGTTGCTCCTTGGAGGGCCACCCTCATCTTTTCTCTTTGTGTCTCCCTTTCCTCCATCGATATGAATCTATCATATTGATTCCTCCATTGGAGCAATCAATCATGCATTCATTCCCTCTGCTCTTGATTTTGAATTTAACACGACAGGTAGGGCTCCGTGGTCCCTCTACTGAGTGCTGCTCCCCGCAACCCCAGTGCTTGGCTCAATGAACTAACTACCTAACTCATCAGAACTAACAAGGATGCTGTGGCATGGAACATCTCCAAGGAAGCTGTTTTCACCAGAGCATGTGTAGCACAAAGCACAGGAGCAAGATGAAGCATCTCTGGTTCATCTTGAATTGTTATAGAAGGACTAGGTCTGGACAGTGGAGTGTTGGTGTGTGTGTGTAGGGCAGAGGACAATGTTAAGTGTCATTACTGAGGAGCTGTCTCCTTGTTTTTTGAGACACAATCTCTTACTAGCCTGGAGCTTGATGATTAAGCTGGGCTGGCTGGCCAGTGAGTCCCAGAAATCTGCCTCTCCCCACCTTCCCAGTCCTGGAATTACAAGCGCATGTCAAACCTGGCTTTTTATGTGGGTGCTGGGGATTGAACTCTGGTCCTCATGCTTACAAGGCAACAACCATTTTACTGACTGTACTATCATTCCCTTCCCTCATTTGTCTATCTCTGTGTGTGTATGTGTGTGTATGTATGCATGTATGTATGTGTTTGTATGTATGTATGTGTGTGTATGTATGTATGTATGTAAGTATGCATGTATGTGTATGTATGTGTTTGTAAGTATGTGTGTGTATGTATGTATGTATGTAAGTATGTATGTATGCATGTATGTGTATGTATGTGTTTGTATGTGTGTATGTATGTATGTATGTATGTATGTATGTAGCTATTTATTTATTTGAGACATTGCCTTGTGTGTCCTATGCTGGCATCAGATTCGCTATGTGTTATATAGTCAAAGATGACCTTGAACTTCTGATCCTTCTACCCCAAACCCCCAAGTCCACCATTGTGGAAGTTACAGCAGTAGGGGCTTCATGCAGCCAACTAGTCATATTATTTGCACAGCCAAGAGCAACAGCTTACTGCTCGGCTAGTGTTCTCTACTTTTAAAAATACCACTCATAAATAGGGAATGTTGGTGCCCATATTCAAGGTGGGTCTTTTTACTTCAATGAACCTGAAAAAGCCCTCCACAGGTGTACCGATGGCTAACCTGATCCAGGCAACTCTCTTTGACTCGCTCTTCCCAGGTGATCCCAGGTTGTATCAAGTTGACAGTGAAAGCTAATCACCATAATCCCTATCTCCAACCAACAAACATAGCTGGTAATTTCTGGTCACATGCTTTTATTCATCAAGGCACCATTTAGATCTATATGGATGTTGGAGGGAAAAAGATGAATGATGGTTTCCTCATCAGCTTACAAGATCATGAGGGAAATGGGTTAAGTTTATGTATTAGGAAAAAATCTAAGATCAGGCTGTGTCTGCAATCTCATTCAGAGATGTACGCCTCTCTCTCTCTCTCTCTCTCTCTCTCTCTCTCTCTCTGTGTGTGTGTGTGTGTGTTTGCATGTTTGCATGTATGGGAATATGTGTGTGTTTGAGTGTGCATGCATGTGAGTGCACATGTTTATGGAGGCCCAAGGCTGCTGTCAGGAACCATCCCCCATTGCTCTCCCATCCTAGTCTTTGAGGCAGGGTCTCTTAATCTAAGTCAGAGATCACTCATGTATCTACTTTGCTAGTTAGCTTGCTCTGGGGAAATCCCTGGTCTTCATCTTCTAAGGTTAGAATTACTGGAAAGTTGCCACATCCACCCAGAATTTATGTGGGTTCTAAGGTCTGAATTCTGCTCCTTCAATATGCATAAGGGGAGCCATCTCCCTGCCCCTGACAACATTCTTTTCTACTATGTAATGTGGTGATTTGAACATGCTTGGGCCGTGGCACTATTAGGTCTGGCCTTGTTGGAATAGGTGTGGCCTTGTTGGAGGAATTATATTGTTGTTGAGGTCTCCTGGTGCTCAGCCTCTGCCTAGTGCAGAAAAGACCCTCCTCCTGGCTGCCTGCAGAGGACAGTCTCCTTCTGTCTGCCATTGGATCAAGATGTAGAACTCCCAGCTCCTTCTCCAGCACCATCGTCTGCCTGGATGCTGCCATGCTTCCTGCCATGATGATAATGGACTGAACCTCTGAACCTGTAAGCCAGCCCCTATTAAATGATGTCCTTTGTAAGAGTTGTCTTGGTCATGTGTGTCTTTACAACCATGTAAACCCAACTAAGACATATGGTGATTTAGTTAACCAAGTGTCCCCATTGGTACCTCTCAATGTCACCTTTCTCAATCTCTCTTTCTCTTCATTCTTCTGCTCTGTCACAAGCAGTAGTCAATGAGTATCTTTGTGAGTTTATCCTTATAAACTTGTGCACATATACTAAAGATACATTTTTCAGAAGCAAAATATCTGGAATAAAAAAAAGTGTACCCTGGGGTTGTGGAGTTAGCTCAGTAAAGTGCTTGTCATGGAAGCGTGAGGACTTGAGCTAAATCTCCAATTCCTATCTAAAGCTTGGTGCTGTGGTACATGCTTATAATCCTGATGTTAGACCTGTGGGGATGGGGAAATGGATTCCTGGGGCTCATTAGTCAGGCACCTTAGTGAGCCCTGGGTCCAGTGAGAGACAACAACGACAACCACAATGATAGAAAATAGTAGTCACAAGTCAAGAAGGCTGGCAAGATGGTTCAGTGGATAAAGTCCCTTACTGCCAAGCCTGATGACCCCAGTTCAATCCCTGTGACTTACATGGTAGGAAGAGAGAACTGTCTTGTACAAGTTGTTGTCTGACCTCCACATTAGAGACAGGATGAACTCACACACACACTAGACAGATAAATGTCATTTAAAAACTAAAGAGAATCAAATAAGCTGGAATGGTGTCTGCAGTTGATGTCTGCCCTCTATGCGCATGTACACATGAGTGTGCTCACTCCCACACATGTGTGCATCCACACATGTGAATGTGTATACTACTGGCATCAACACACATACACAGACATACAGACACACAGAGATACACACAGACACACATACACACATGTAGACACACACACACACACATAGACACACAGACACATGCACACATACATACACAGACACATGCACATCCACACATGCTCACAGACAGAGACAGACACACAGAGACACAAACACACATACAAACACAGACACACATACACACATGCAGACACACATGCACACACATAGACACACAGACACATGCACACACACACAGACACATGCACACACACACACAGACACATACACAGACACATCTTCCTCTTTTCCTAACGTTGTCAATTGCTCTCCAGAGCAGTTGCACTGGCTCATCAAAGGACGGGGCTTTTGAGGACAGGGGACACAGAAGTGGAGAGGCAAGAGACTAGAGAGAGGAAGTACTTGAATTTGCTTGTTAATGTAGTTGATCTTGGAGGAAGTGAGTGTGAGCACTCAGGGCCAAGAGCATCGTCCTCTGGGAAGGACAGAACTGCAGGTGCAGCTGAGGCATGAGTCCTCAATGCCACAGAATCCGTGACAGCTGAGCTAGACAAAAAGTAGAAATTCTTCTTCTGCCATACCCTCAATTCTGTGACCTGGGCTCACCAAAATCTTTCTTTTGCCTCTGGTCTACTTTATTTTTTAGATTTATTTTTATTTTTGAATGATGCATATTTATGGGTATGTCCACAGGAGGACAGGTGCCCACTGAGGCCAGAAGAGAACACTGGTGCTGAAGTTACAGGCACTTGTAATTGTCAGGTATGGGTGCTGGGAACTGAACTCAGGTCTTCCGTGAGAGCAGCAAGTACTCTTCTTAACAGCCGAGCTAGTTCTCCAACCTCAATGCATTAAAAATGTTTCTGAACCATTCTTTGATAATTTCCCATATGTATTGATCATATGTTGATCATTTTGACCTCTGCTCCTTCTTCAGCTCCACCCCATAATAACCCTGCTACACCCTCTTCTTCACGTCATATTCTCTTTCATAGCCCACTGAGTCTATTCACTGCTGTCCTTATGTGCATGCATGTGGGGTCATCCAGCTCAACATGGACATCTTAATGGGATGCTTCCTGGAAGAAAAAAGGACCCAAGCTGATTGGCTTGGTCTTCTGTGGGTCTAAGAAGGCACCCACAGCTGCTGTGCATTCCTGTGTGCAAGGGTCTCATGTGCTCGGAAGATGGTTTTGCAGCAGTCTGTCCTGACCTCTGGCTTTTACATTCCCCTAAAGGAAACTCAGTGTCTACTTCATGATTCTCTTGCCTGACTTCAGGCTTAAGAGTTCAGTGGGTTCTTTTGAATAGTAAGGAGATTTTGCCCTAACTGAACAGGGGCTAGTAGCATCTCAGTCCTCCGTGGCTTTAGTTCAAGTCTCTATTTGGGACTCTGGGGGTCACTGTCCTCTCTCAATATGTATTGATGACCAAGTCACCTTCCTTTAGGGTTGGTGAAGGCAAGAGAGGACAGTTTCCTTTACCAACGTATACATATATCCTGTTAACACTTGGGAGGGGTAGGTGGGTGTGTGTTAGAGAGATAGACAGAGACAGTCAGAGAGAGAGAGAGAGAGAGAGAGAGAGAGAGAGAGAACCAGAGATTTTACCAGACCTGAGACTAACTGGAGAGTTTCAATGTAGGGAAGATTACAATGTACCAAGAAATCTCAGCAAGCTGACTATTGCTGGTATCATACGCCTGAAACCCAATACTCTGAAGATGGAGGCAGGAGGATTAGGAATTCAAGGTAACTTTTAACTACATAGCAAGTTTGAGGCCAGCCTGGGCTACATGAGACCCAGTTTTAAGAAAACAAAAGTAAAACAAAGCAAAGGGAATCTTGTTAGAATCAGAGAAAGAAAGTATTTTAAAGGCTCTTTTCATGTATGGATTGTTTTGTCAAGTCTATCGAGGCCTGTGAATTATGTCTTCTAAATGCAGAGTAGAACACTTAAGGTAACAGCAAAGAAAATCAATTATAGTTTAGTGCTGTCTCAAAGCATTAAACAAGCGTGTGGCACAATAGGACATGCGAGTCTTTAGTGGCGCACTAACTAATGCGATGTAGGAGTGGTCATGGGGATGGTCGCACACCTGAGGAGCTGTAGAACTAAGAGTAAACAGAACACATGACTGTAAGGCAATGGGAAATAGCAACATCATAGACGTGACCACCAGTCAGTCCTCCCTCCCTTCCCTCATTATTCCTTCCTTCCCTCTCTCCCCTCCCCTCCCTCCCTCTTCCCTCCTTTCTCTTCTCCATCCTCCACTCCTTCCTTTGATCTTTCCTTCCTTCCTCCTGTTCTTCTTTCTCCCTTCCCTCCCTCCTTCCTCCCTTCCCTCCCTTTCTCCTCTCCTCTGGCTCTCCCTTGCTTTGAGACCCTGTCTATGTTTCAAACTTATCATCATCCTCCTGCTTCAGTAATTGAGAACTGGGGTTACAGGTCTATGCCACCTCACTATCTCATGGGTGTCTTAGTTACATTCACCCTTCTTTAGGAAACATGACCCACAGGAATGGTTTCCCTCTGGCTCCCTCTAACATCCAAAGATTTCACCCCCCCTCACCCCCAACAGTAGACCATAGCAATGGTATTTTAGCAAGTATTAAATTGGAGCTAATTTTACTACTTACATATTTTGGTTTTCTGAGACAGGGTAACATGTAGCCCAGGCTATGTAGCTGAGGATAACTTTGAACTCTTGGGCCTTCTGCCTTCAACTCTTGAGTGCTAGGGTTATAGGCCTGGTTCAAAGTCTCCCATTTAATTGATATTTGGCCAAGCATTTCTTAGGCTAAGATTTGACTTTTTAGAGACACATAAGACTTAACAGCCAAGATTTGTGGGCAAAGTAACACATATATTGTACCATGATGGGGACAACTCTGCTCTTTGGATTGTTTGTTTGTTTGTTTGTTTGTTTTTGTTTTTGTTTTTGTTTTTTTTTAATCAGTGCAAAGGGGAATATCTCCAGCAATGTTTAATTTTGACGTACTACAGATATTTCAATCTCTTCTCACACATCCCTGGCCTGGTTTGTTTGTTTGTGTTTTTCTGGTGTGTATGTTTTTGCATGTGCACTCTTATGTGTGGGTGTGCCCATATTCAAGCACCTGTGATGTCAGAGGTCAGCCTGAGGAGCCCTCTACCTTGCTTAATTTGAGACAGGGTCTCTCACTGTCTTAGAATTCATCAGGTAGGTGAGCTGGCTGCCTGCCAAATCCCAGAGGTATCCTTCTCTCCATCTCCCTATAAAGAAGATTACAAGCATGCACCATCATGCCCAGTTTTTTAAAATGTAGGTTGCAGCGATCAAACTCAGGTCTCCATGATTCATAGCAAACACATTACTAATGGAGCCATCACCCCCAGACCCTTGTCCTGGTTTCTTTGATTAGAGAATTGGATCAGAAGCCAAGATCTTGGTGCTAGGTGTGCTTGTTGCTATGGGACAATTACAACTTCTAGGCCTTCTCAGCTAATAGGACCTAGAAACATGAATGTATACCAAGCCCCACATATATACAATCCACACAGATTTCTACATATACTTATCTTGACTTAAAACATTCATCTGTGTTGTTTCCTATTCCATCACTACATGGATCATTCTAGAATTCCTTCTTGGTGCTAAACTATAGACTCCTACTCTGTCACAGAGCAATTTGGCTCTGACCAGCCACCATCCATTTACTTAATGGAAGCCCAGTATATCCATAATGTCTGGAGAACCATGACATCATTGGCCCACAGGACCTGACTTCATCATCTGTGCATCAACTGCAATGACGCTTACACTCAGCATTCACTGTGTTTGGCTTCACACAGCGGGTCTGTTTCCAAAGCTATTTGAGTTTCACTTTCTTCCTGCCCTCTTCAGTGAGGTCATTTTATATGCCTGCAGTACAAATGAATTTGTTTTTCTTTGGATTCCATCCTAGGATTTGTTTGAGCTTTTAAATGCTTTATAATTTGTTAGCTTCTAGGGGGTATTATCTCATGTAGCCCAGGCTGGCCTCATCCTTTGTAGCTGAGGATGAACTCGATCCAATGGTCTTCCTGCCTCTGGAATTGCAGGCTTGCATTGCCATGGTTCCCCCCCCCCCCAGCCTTAAATTATTGCAGGATATTTGATCACACTGTGAGCCCCAAGATGGTGTTATTTACTGGAAAAAACCTTTTAAAGTTGTGATGTGGCTCAGCCTTAGCACACACTTTTAATCCAGGAGCTTTCTGCACAAATACTGTAAACAGGATTAAATAAAGTCAATCATAGGTCAAGAGGCGGAGCAAGCAAGCAGTTGACAGGAAGTAAACATAGGATTATTAAGAAAAAAAACAGAGAGAGTAAGAGGTAGTTGGAAGGACAGATGGGAGATGCACAGGAAGTAGAAGGGAGGGACATTCAGTTTGAAGGTTTTTTGTTTGTTTGATTTGTTTTGTTTGTTTGTTTGTTTGAGAGGGCATGAAAGAGGGTCATTCCTGGTAGGATATCAGCTGAGGAGAAAGGTCAGCTGGGTGCTTTCTTTGCTTCTCTGAGATAGCAGGCCTTCACCCCAGTATCTGGCTCCTGGGTTTTCAATGGTAAAATCGAATGATTGAGATTTTGTTTCAAAAAACAACATTAATTACTTTTTAATTAATCAATTAATTACTTTAAAATTGGCACTCATTCAAGTAAATACAAGTGCAGTTTGGTGAGTTTACAGAAGTGCATATTGTTATGAACCCACAGTTACAGTGGTATAGAATATGCTTTCCTTGCCTGAAAAAAGGACCTGAGCTTCACCTAGTCCCAGGTTCTCTTGGTCTCCTCTTTTTATGGTTTTGCCTTTTCCACGGTCTCACTATAGTACGTGGCCTTTACAGACTGGTTGCTTAAATATTTGCCTTAGTTTGATTATGAGGATGTACATGTGAATGAGTGCAGAGGCCAGCAGAGGGCGTTGGATCTCCTGGACCAAAGTTACAGGTGGTTGAGCCACCCAACATGGCTGCCGGAAACTGACCTAGGTCATTAAGAAGAACAAGAAGTGCCATTAACAGCGTATCCATCTTTCCAGCTTTACATTGCTTTCATTCACTTGAGTGCACAGACATTTGTGATCCATGGATGCCTTTTGTGTCTTGTCTTTGTGGGTGTGTCTGTGTGTGTACATGTTTAGTGTTTTCATGTGTGAATGTGGTATGTGTATTATGCACATGTGTGGGGGAGTGCATGTGTCCATGTGTACACATTTGGAAGCCAGAGGGAAGTATCAAGTGTCTTCTGTGAGTCTCCATCGATTCCACAGAGATGAAGTTTCTTACTAGAACTAGGCTTCATGTCTTAGCTTCCTTTCTCGGCCTCCCACTGTGCTGGGGTTATACGCACACATGACCACCTTGGCTTTTTATGTTCTGGGAGTCTGGACTTGGGTCCTTATGCCTGTGCAGCAAGCACTTCCATTCATGGAGTCATCTCTTGGGCCTGTGTCATGACTTTCTGGTTCTCCGTCTCTTTTTCCTAGCCTTTGAGATGTCTATACAATGCATTTTGATCCTATTTTTTTCACCTCCTTCCCCCAACTCCTCTCAGATCTTACCCATCCTTCTCTGCTCACCCAAGTTCATTCCCTCTTTAATTTTTTTTCTCCTCATTTATTTTTGTCCTTGGCTCACCTTACAATTTATACATACATGGCAATTTGCTTGTTGCTTTCTCTCTATGATTTCAGATGTGTGCCACAGTAGGTTCTGGGGTTCAAACTCAGGTTGTCGTGTTTGCAGGGCTCCTTCCCCCCAATTGTAGAGGTAAAAGAGTCTTTGCATCCTTCTCTGGTCACACCCAGGCTGTAATTATGCATTAGGAACTGGAATTAATGTTTAAACAATCAAACAGCAGTGCCGGCTGCTGTACGCCCCCCGCCCACCTGTTTTACACCTACCCCCTCAAAAGTGACACTATACATGTGGGAGAAAGCTGTGACAATAACATTGTTTGTTTTCTTTCCACTGATCTCACGGGTAAGAACACTTTTTCCATTTTGAAAAGATTTTTATTTGTGCGTATGTGTCAGTGGGTATGTGTATATGAGTGAAGTTACCTACAAAGGCCAGGAGAAGGCATTGGATTCCCTGGAGTTGGAGTTACAGATGACTGAGAGTTGCCCTATATGGGTGCTGGGAACTGAACTTGGGTCCTCTGTAAGAATAACAAGTGTTCTTAACCACTGAGCCATCTCTCAGGCTGAGGAACAAATTTCAGAACTAGTCTTTCTTTTCTTTAGTGTAAACAATCCCTTTCAAATAGTTCCAGAACAGTGCTTGTGATGGTTAACTTTCATTGTTAACTTGACTGGACTTAGAACCAGCTGGGAGACACACCACAGAATGTGTCTATGAGGGTGTCTCCAGAGAGGTTTAACTGGGAAGGAAAGGTGAACCCTGAACGTGGGCAGCACTAGCTCATGGGCTAGAATACCAGACTGAATAAAAAGGGTGTGGTGCTTTGAATAAGAATGACCCCCATAGGCTCAAATATTGGCATACTTAAGTCACCAGGGAGCCATACTATTTGAAAGGATTAAAAGGATTAGAAGGTGTGACCTTGTTGGAGGAAGTGTGTCACTGAGGGTAGGCTTTGAAGTTTCAAAAGCCCATGCCAAGCCCAGAGTTTCTCTTTCTCTGTCTGTGGAACACAATGTAGTTCTTAGCTACTGTTCTAGCACCTACCTGCCTGCTGCCATGCTGCCACTCCCATAAAGATAATAGACTAAACTTCTGAAACTGTAAGCAAGTCCACAATCAAATGCTTTCTCATATAAGACTTGCCTTGGTCACGGTGTCTCTTCAGAGCAATAGAACAGTGATTAAGACCAAGAGAGTGCTGAGCACTGGGAAGCCCTTTTCTTGGAGGTGAACAAGCAGCCTTCATACTCCTGTGGCCACTATGGCACACAACTATTCTTAAAGCTAGTCCCAAGGAATTGGGCACCCTCTCTGGCTCCCCTGGGTACCAGGGTCACTCATGGTGCACACAGAGATGTACTTACAGGCAAAACATTCATACATATATTTTTTTTATTAGAATAGGGAGCAGCAAATAGCTAGTGTTTTGGGCAGAGTGGAGCTACTGGAACTATATTAAAATTTAAATGTAATAACAAAATTAAAATGTTAACTTTCACTGTTAACGTGACTGCATTTAGAACCACCCAGAAGACACACCTCTGGACGTGTCTGTGAGGGTATCTCCAGAGAGGTTTAACTGAGAAGGAAGGGAATCTTGAATGTGGGTAGCACCGGCTATTCTGGGAGGGGATATGGAATGTTCCAGTTGCTTTATGTAACAACTTGGCAAATTTTCACACAGTCAAAGGTGTATCTGTTTTATCTCATGCTTTCCATTTCTAGATATTTAACCAGTTTAAATAGCTAGATGCTTAGCTAAACAACTGGATGTGTGTGTTCATACGAAGACTCTAACATGACTATTAATTGCAACTTTATTTGAATAATTAAATTTAAATCATTAACATGACACACTGAAGACTCAGTGACTCTCTTTGTTTCTCCTCCCAGTAGCAAAAGTCCTGAGAAAAGCAACTTCAAGAAGGAATTAAAAAAACCTTGTAAACACTTATTTATGTATTTATTTTTACATTTTTTGATTTATTTGTATCAGGGAGGCACACTGCCCCAGCACACATATGAAGACATGAAGACACACATATGAGGAGAGCTGGCTGGAGTCAGTTCTCTCCTTCCACCATGTGGGTTCTAGGAATGGAAGAACTCAGGTGGGCAAGGTTGGTGGCACACACCTTTACCTGCTAAACCATCTTGATGGCTCCTAAATGTTCTTGTTTAATTTTAGCACGTTAATTATATATAACAATAAGTCTCATGGCATTTTCATACACATATACTGTGTTTTGATTATATTTGCTCCGTTACCCTCTCTCCCACTGGGCTGGTCTTCCTCTCCTCTCAGCTATACCCCTCCCCCCCCCATTCTGTGTTCACATCTTTGTGAAGGATTTACTTTGGGAGGTTTCAGTCCTTCTGGGCCTGTGAGGAGGCAGAGCGTCATGGTGGCAGGAGCAGTGGTAGAGGCTGCTTACCTCAGGGTGGACTGGAAATCTCATGAGGAAAGGAGGGAAGGAGAAAAGGGAGGAAGGAGGGGAGGAGAAAAGGAGGGAAGGAGGGAAGGAAGGAAGAAAAGGAGAGTGAGAGAGGAAGGGGGGATGAAAGGAGAGATAGATAGATAGAGAGAGAGAGAGAGAGAGAGAGAGAGAGAGAGAGAAAGAAAGAGAAAGAGAGAGAGAGAGAGACTTGTGGAGGACTTGTCTCCAGTAACTCTTTTCAGCTAAGCTTAACCTCTGGAAGTTTCCAGAACTTTTCAAGATTATACCTTCCTCTTTATCTCTGTAACTATAAAGAGATAAGGAAACTAGGGTGGCAGATGTGGCTTACTTGACAGAATGCCTGCCCAGAGAACTAGCATCCTATAATCCTGGCAATGAGAAGGTGTAGGCAGGAGGATTGTAAATTCAAGGTCATCCTTGGCTACATAGGGAGTAGGAAGCCAGTCTGGGATAGATAAGACCTTGTTCCTTCTGTTCCCCAAAGAAGCCAAATAATGGGCTAGGGTTGTAGCTTAGTGTTTGATCACTAGCATTGAGGTGGGGGGGGCTGGTAAACATGAACATACAAAAATCCGTGTCCCCCAAATTCCAACTATCATGATTCTTGCAGGTGAGGGGAGACAATTGGGGAGGTGAAAGGAAGGAATAACAAAGGGATATAGATACATTTACCATGTGATGTGTATACCAGAGTATGCACACAGACAAAAGCTTACCAAATTAGGAGCTGGGACTCAGTTGGTAGAGTGTTTACTAGCACACGTGAAGTTCCAGCTCTATCCCCTGCACAGCATAAACCATGGCGATGCATATCATAATCCCAATACTTGAGGTGAAAGCTGGAGAATCAGAATTTCAAAATCATCCATCACATTTATTTGTGTGTGTCTATGTGTCTGCATGTGTGTGTTTGTGTCCATGTGTGTATGTATATATGTGTTTTTGTACATATGTGTGCACATATGTGTGCATTTGTATATATGTGTGTATGTGTGTGTATATGTGTGTGTTTGTGTGTATGTGTATGTGTGTTTGTATCTATGTATGCATGTGTGTATGTGTATGTATGTGTGTGTTTGTGCGTGTGTGCATATATATGCATTTAGTTTGAAGCAGTCTAGAACTTTACATGCAGTTTGTTGTATTTCAATAATCCTCTAATAATTTGTTTCTTAAAATGAATTTTGGGATTAGCTTCAGCAATAACAGAATCAACAGAAATTGCCCAGCACTTTAGCCTTTGGATAGATGCTGTTTTTCCATTTTTCTTTTTTTCTAAACTCGCATTCACTGACAGGTGAAAAATCTATCACTTTCTGACAAGTCCCCTGTGATCTGACCAGCTTTCCAGTCCTTATTTTTATTAATTGTCCCACTTCCTCACTTTTATTTATTTTCTAACTTAAAAAAAAAGATTTGTTTTATTTTATTTTACTTGTATGTATCTGAGTGCATGTATGTACATGCAGTCAGTGTCCATGGAGAAGTGGAGAGGGCATTAGGTCCCTGGAAGTTACAGATGGTTGTGAGCCATCCAGTGTAGGCTTTGGGAACTGGTGCTCCTGACTGTAGAACCATCTCTCTAGCCATGGATTTATTTTATTTTTAAGTGCATTTATATAACAAGGTTTAGTCTTTTCCACCCCCCCCCCCCCCCATTTCCCTCTATCTTCCTGTGGTAGTATAAATAGGTTTGTCCCCCATAGATTCATGTGTTTGAATGCTTGACCCATAGAGAGGTGCACTATTAGGAGGTATGGTCTTGTTGGAGTAGGCATGGCCTTGTTGGAGGAAATGTGTCACTGTGGGGCGGGGCTTTGAGGTCATATATGCTCAAGCTACACCCAGTGTGACACACAGTCTCCTGCTGCCTGTGGATCAAGATGTAGAACTCTCAGCTCCTCCAGCACTAAGTATGCCTGGATGCTGCCATGCTTCCCACCATGATGATAATGGACTGAACCTCTGAACCTGTAAGCCAGCCCCAATTAAATGGTTTTCATTGTAAGAGTTGCCATGGTCACAGTTCTCTTCATAGCAATGGAACCCTGACTAAGACAGCTCTTCCTCTCTCTACCATTAGAATCCCCCCCCCCCCGCCTTCACATTTTCTTTTTCTGTGTGGTTCATTGGGGTTAGAATGACTTGCTTGAGTGTGGTTGTCGTGGGGTCTATTTATCAATGGCTCTGAGAAAAACGACACTTCCTCCCCCAACAACCATTAACAATTATCCCTTGTGGAACGTGTGTGGTCTAATGAGCGCCTCTCCTTGATAAAATGTTGATGGTGCTTTGTGCAGGTCTTATGCAGATAACCACAGCTGCAATGGGTTCATGAGCACAATGGTTATATTGCTTCCAGAAGACATCTTTATGCTGTGCATCTCCCCATCTTCCAGCTTCAGTAAGAAACTTCTCTGATGAAAACTAAGAACAGTATGCTATTTGAATAATAATGACCCCCATGAGCTCATATATTTGAATGCTTAGTCATCAGGGAGTGGGACCATTTGAAAGGATTAGAAGGATTGGAGTAGGTGTGGCTTGTTGTAGCAAGTATGTCACTGTGGGGCAGGCTTTGAGGTCTCAGATGCTCAAGCTAGGCCTAGAGTGGCTTTCATTTCTGCTGCCTGTGGATCAAGATGTAGAACGGTCAGCATCTTCTCCAGCACCATGTCCACCTGCATTCTTCCATGGTTCCTGCCACGATGATAATGAACTAAACCTCTGAAGTGTAAGGCAGCCCCAACTGAGTGTTTTCTTTTGTAAGAGTTGCCATGGTCATGGTGTCTCTTCACAGGAAATAGAACACTGATTAAGATAGCCATTCCTCACCAACTGAGGCTTCAGGACCATACTGACTTCTGGTGACAGAAGCTACCCTGGTCTGTTTTTAAGTTTGTTATATATAAACATGAAGGTGAATTTGTCTTCACCATTCTTCTTTCATGTAATTTGTAAAGATCCATTCCTGCCCTGTGTTTATAGGCTCTTCACTAGTGATATGGCATGTTCTCAGTCCGTGTCATAATTTATTTATCCAGGCTACTATTGATGGGCATCTGGATAGTTTCCAGTCTGGCGCTATTCTCAATAGCACTGCTGAAAATACTCTAGGACGTATATTTTTGTGAACATTTGAATTCCTTGTTTATTAACTAGTTTCCTAAGAAAGAAATTTCTAGGCCATATGCACAAAATTTAGCTGTGTATGACTTTGAATAAAAGGTATTATGTTGGACAGGCTATTTTGAAATTTGATTTATGTCTTGGGATGTGAAAAATATTATTTGCTAAAAATTTAATACATATATACACAGTATTTTGATCATATTTACTTTCCTTCTGGAGCCTCACATGCCGTCTCCCCAAACCATGATCAACCTACCAGGACCACACTCCTGAAAAAAAAAAAAAAAAAAAACATTAGCAGCTATCATTGTAGAAACTAAGGTAGGGGTAGGGGCTCATGAACTCCCTTGTCCCATGCTAGAATGTCAACTGACTTGATCTTATGCAGGGCTTGTGCAGGTAGCCATGGCTTCTGTGAGTTCATGAGTACAATGAGACTGTCATGTTCAGAAGATGCCATTTCATGTCATCCTCCACCCTCCAACCGTCTTCGGCTCTTACAGTCTTCTATGATGGTCCCTGAGTCTTGGGGTTTGTGAAATATACTTTTCATTATGGGTGAAAACTTAAGTGTCACCTCCTCTCTGCACTCTGACCAGTTGTAAGTGTCTTGTGTCACCTTCCTCCCACTGCAAACACAAGCTTCTCTGTTGATGGCTGAGAGCTAGGTTCATCAAAGGGGATAAAGATTAAGTGTTCAAGGGGGCAGTTTGATACTATGTCCATTTTGCAAAATAATACTGGTAGGTTGGTCCCTGAGGCCTCTGAGCTCCCCAGCCATGGGTTCTTGGCCAGATTCACAGTTGAAACTTGATTTAATGCTTAAATGAGTCAGCTCTTTCCCAAGGTTACTCACTAACATTTATTTATTTATTATTACTATTTGTGTAATTATTACACAAGTATTATTAATACTGCTCATGTGTAAGCAGGTTTATGTATGGACACATACACATAGAAGCCAGAGGATAACCTTGGGTATCATCCTCATCATAGCTGTCTACCTCCTCCGAGATAGGGTCTTTCAATGGCCTGAGCTTACCTAGTAGGCTAGGCTACCTGGCCAGTGAGCCCCAGGTATCTTCTTGTCTCGGCCTCTCTGGATTACAAGTACATACAACCAGGTCTACCATTTTTTATGTGAGTTCTGGTGATTAAGTTCAGGTCTTGTTGTTTGCAAGGCTATCTCCTCACCTATCAATGGTCAGTTTGATGGCCGAGTTTTCACTAAGATAAAAACCACCATATACTACATTTATAATGCATACAACCACACCCTTATTCAACAAATATACTGTATCTGTGGTAATTAGATTTTTTAAAATTGCATTTGTATGTGAATGTGTGTGTGTGTGTGTGTGTGTGTATAACTTGTAAACATGAGTTCTGGGGGTGGAACTCAGGTCATTCAGCTTGGTGGCAATGGCCTTCTCCTGCCGAGTCTTTCCACTGGTCTGATGGTACATGTTGAATTGGAATTGCTGGATTTAATAGACATTTAAGATAACACACAGTGATGGTAAATCTTGGTTGGCAACTTGAGGGGATTTGGAATCACCTAGGAGATGCATCCTAGGCACGTCTGTGAAGATGTTTCCAGGTTGAATTAACAGAAGGTAAGGACCCACTTTGAATGTGGATGGCAGCATCCCATGGTCTGGGGTCTTAAATTGAAATAAAGGAAGACGTTTTCTGAGCACCAGCATCCATCTCTCTCTGCTTCCTGACTGTGGGGTGTAATGTGACCAACCAGCCGCTTCATCTGCCATGATTGACTGTACCTGGAACTGTGAGCAAAAAACCAACCACTTTCTTTAAGTTACTTTTGACATAACTGTTTTGTTACAGTGATATACGTAAGACATGCACATAATTTTTTAAAGAAAAATTTTATTTATTTATTTATTTATTTATTTATTTATTTATTGTATATGAGTACACTCGCTGTCTCAGACACACCAGCAGAGGGCATTGGATCCCATTACAGATGGTTGTGAGCCACCATGTGGTTTCTGAGAACTGAACTCAGGACCTTTGGAAGAGCAGCCAGTGCTCTTAATCACTGAGCCATCTCTCCAGCCCTAGACATGCACATAATTTAATCTCTTTCTTGAAATGATGGCATATATTTGGTTATTATTTTCTAAGAAGATACGTGTTTATATATTCTCATATTGGATTCTCTCCATAGTTTTAAATCATGCCAATCTAATGGGACCTCTTAATCTCTTATATTAATAGTTCTATGATTATTAGTGATTAAAAAAAACAAGTTTAGCTCTTTCTCTTCCGGTCCCAGGCGCTGCGGAAGCTGCAGCTTACCGTGCAGACATGGCCAAGTCCAAGAACCACACCACACACAACCAGTCCCGCAAATGGCACAGAAATGGCATCAAGAAACCCCGGTCACAAAGATACGAATCTCTTAAGGGGGTTGACCCCAAGTTCCTGAGGAACATGCGCTTTGCCAAGAAGCACAACAAGAAAGGCCTGAAGAAGATGCAGGCCAACAATGCAAAGGCAGTGAGTGCACGCGCAGAAGCCATCAAGGCCCTGGTAAAGCCTCAGGTCACCAAGCCCAAGATGCCAAAGGGCCCCAGCTGCAAACTCAGCCGCCTGGCTTTCATCGCTCACCCCAAGCTTGGGAAGCGGATTGGAAGCTACATGGCCAAGGGTCGTAGGCTCTGCCAACCAAAGCCCAAGGTTCAAACCAAGGCAGAGGCCAAAGCTCCAGCTAAGGCCCAGGCCAAAGCTCCAGCCCAGGCTCCTAAAGGTGCCCAGGCCCCTGTGAAGGCCCCATAGAAAAGGCTCCTGCCAGTGTGAAGACAGATGGACTGCCATGACACACCTACCCACACACTATTTGCAGATGACCAGTGTCCTAGGCTGTTTTTACAAATAAACTCGAGGCAAGAAAAAAACAAAAAAACAAAAACAAAAAAAAACAAGTTTATTTTTCATTTACATATGTGGCCAATTATTATAATGGCTTCCCCCCCCCCCCCCAGTGGTATTTTGTTTGTTTGAGATAGGATTTCACATAACCTGGCTGACTTCAAACTAGTTCTATAGCAGAGGATGACCTTGAACCTCTGATCCTTCTGCTTTTATTTTCTGTTTCTTTTTTTTTTTTTCTTCTAGACAGGGTTTCTCTGTGTAGTCCTGGCTGTCCTGGAACTCACTCTGTAGACCAGGCTGGCCTCAAACTCAGAAATCGGCCTGCCTCTGCCTCCCAAGTGCTGGGATTAAAGGCATGCACCACCGTGCTAGAATTACAGAGAGGGAGAGAGAGGAAGAAAGAAGGAAGAGGAAAGAAAGAGGAAGGGGAATGAAGGAGAAATAAAGGGATTGAAAGTGAGAGAGAGAGTCTTTCCCTTTTGGAGATTATATTTTAAAAGGAGATATGGAACTCGATAATAAATTCCAAGTATTTAAAAAAATTCCTGAATTACTATGACAATTATAGAGAGATCCATAGTTTTAATTGCCATATAATTAATGTATATTTAATACCAGGTAAAGCTCATCTTTATGCCTTTATAAATATTGAATTTTGCAGGTGAACTCTAGAACCTTCTGATCTGATTCTAATATAAGTGTCTTAGCTTCTTCTGCTGCTATTATAAAATACCTGACAGAGGCAACTTAAGGGAAGAAGGGTTGACTGTGGCTCACAGTTCAAGGGTATAGCCCCTTATAGTGGAGAAGGCAGTGCGAGGCTTCTGGCCACATTGTGTCTGCTGTCAGAAAGCAGAGCAAGGCAAATGCTGGTATTCAATCTACCTTTTCTCCATTTTATTTAGTCCAGGGCCCCAGCCCATGGGATGGTGCTGCCCATTCAGTGTGAGTCTTACCACCTTGGTTAACTCAATCAGAATAATTCCTCATAGATGCTCCCAGAGGTTCATCTCTCAGGTGATTCTAGATCTCACTAAGTTGCCATGGACCATAACAGAATCCCACTGGGATTCCAATTGTTATCACTTCGAAGTTAATTTAGCAATCTCTGCTATTGTTTTAAAAAGATTAACAATAAGGTATGCTCCTTTGTTTTCTTTTCTTTTTATTCCAGGGTCCTTTTATGTTTCTTGAGAGAGTTTTACATTTCTTTCCATATAGACTGAACATTTTATTTCTATTGCAAATGAAAAAAAAATACCTTGGCTTCCATTATATTTCATACCTTGTTATTTTCGTAGGGGAGAAAGGTATTGATTTTGGTGCACACATATTTTTGTAACTTGGTATTTAAGCGAGTTCCCATATGATTCCTAATAGTATTCCAATTGATTTCTTGTTAAGTTATTTGTTGCAGAATGGTGCATTCTAGAAAGCTCCATGGTTGGTTGGACTTTTTGACCAGACTAAATGACTCTCTGTCCCATTTAATAACTCTTATCTTGAATTACATTTTGTCTAATATTTACATCATACATTCCATCATCTTGTTATATGAAGTAGTCTACATTAGCTAGTCTTTCACTGAAAACTATTATGTCTACCTCAAAAAAAAAAAAAAAAGTGATTGTTAACTCTGTTTGGGCCCCAGCTAGACATTAATCAGAATTGTTAGCCTAATTCCGACAAACACAGAATGTCAAGTTCAGACTCTCAGGTCACTGACATGGTTCATAGACTTGCTATAAATTTGGGGGTTTTCATGATCCCCCAAGGTCAACAGTTTGTTAAAGTGACTCACAGAACTCTGGAACCATAGGTGTGATGTGTAGTTTTAAACTGTCAGCTTGACACAGCCTAGAGTCACTTGGCCTAACCGAGTCAATTATGAAAGTCTTAATTGAGAAGTTGTCTTCATCTGGTTGACCTATGGGCATGTTTGTAGGGGTTTGACTTGATAATTAATGGATGTGGGAAGATCTGGTTCACTGTGGGTGGCACTATTCCCTAGGCAAGAATACTGTGTTTAGTGAAAAAGCTAGCCGAGTAGGAGCAAGTAGGTAGCGTGGGCGCATTTGTTTTTCTCTGGTCGTGACTGTGAATGTGATAAAACCAGCTGCTTCAAGCTCCCGCCACTCTGACTTCTTATACAATGGGTTGCAATGCAGAATTGTAAGCGGAATCAACTCCTTTCTCCCTTAAACTGCTCTTCATCAGTCTGCTTATCACATTGACAGAAACGAAAGCAGGTCATCAGGGAGTATTTAGGCGTGATGGTGTTAAGTGAGATCTGAAGAGGAGGTCTAGGATGGTGAGTAGGCCTTCCATGTCCTGGCAGTATCAGGGCATCTGACTGTCACAGCATGCGATACCGTTCAGTAGCTAGGAAGCTCTACTGAGCTTTGATATACTTCCTTTATAGCAGGTATCCATACACTCATGAGCATCCGTAGTCCCTTCACAGTGTGCGTTGCTTACGTCTCTCACTGATTTGACAGACTCCTTACATGAACAACTTAAGGGAGGATTTATTTTTGGTTCACAGCTTGAAAGATTATATTCTATCATGGCGGGGCAGGTATGCCAGAGTTCATGGTGGTGGGGACGTGTGGCCTCCACGCCTCACATCAGTGCTGACCAAGCAGCAGAGAGGGAAAGCCAGCTAGCATCTGGCTTTTTTTTCCCTTAAAAAGTCAATTAATTAAAAAATAAGTGCGTGCGTGCGTGCGTGCGTGTGTGCGTGCGTGCGTGCGTGCGTGTGTGTGTGTGTGTGTGTGTGTGTGTGTGTGTGTCTACTTCTCTGTATGTGCACTACACTGCTCACAGTGACCCCAGAGTCCAGAAGAGGGAGTTAGCATCCCTGGAACTGTAGTTCCTGGCAGTTGTTAACGGCTCAACCTAGGTGTTTACAAGAGTAAGCAAGTGCTTTTAGCTGCTGAGTCATTTCCTCAACCTCCCTCCCCCTCCCCCCCCCCACACCTCTATACTTCCTAAACTAAGTTAAAGCAAAAGCCCAGACAAATGCTTTATCAGGGAAAAAAATGTAGCAACACAGAAGATATTTATATAAACCCCTCCATAAACATCCCCCAGTTCTTCAGCCCATGGGATGCCATTGCTAAAGCTGAGTTAGTCGTTGTTCTTGTAGAACTGTTTATTTTTGAAGCGTATACATGGAATAGCTTCTACGCTGTGGATGACAGGTGCCCTTCAGCTCACAATGGCTTTGCGTCTTGTCCTAGTTTTATTTTTATTATGGTGATAGCACCTTAGGGGAGAATCACTCAAAATTCTAGGTTAGAGTCTATCATGGTGGGGAAGTCAAGGCAGGAATTTGAAGCAACTAGTCCCATCCACAGTCAAGAGCAGAGAGCAATTGATTAATGCATGGATGCTTGGGTTCGACTTGCTCTTACACTGATATACTCTAGGACTCTCTGTCTAGGGAATGGTGCCGCCCATTTTCAGGAAGGGTGTTGCCACTGTAGTTAACACAATTGAGACAATCTCCTCAAACATACTCACAGGTTAATCTTATCCAGAACAATCTCTTATTGACATTCTCTTCCCAGGTGATTAATTCTAAATTGTGTAAAGTTGTCAATTAAAACCAACCATTGCTTATCCTAATAAACCCACTCTATGCGAGAATAGTTTAAGTGGAAGCTGTACCAAATTCCCCTTACTTATAAACGGTCACAGTTTAACCTGGCCTACTTATCTTAAATGTGTTCAGAACACTCCCGTCAGTCTGTTGCTCTTCACAATCTTCTAACACAAATCCGATTTGATAACATATTGTAGGATCTCTCACAGACTTTATTGAGTACTATATTGAAGGTGAAAAATCAGTTTATTGCATGGGTGTGTACACAGACCATCATAAAACTGAAAAACAGAACCGGAAGGTGATACATTGAAACATTTTGTAAGTTAGAGGTTGTTTGTACGTTTAATGCTGTTTAAAAGGTCCTCATTTTAGTTATTTCTTTAGAATCTTTATACTTCACTGCATAGAACCCATTATTAATTGAAAACTTCTTCCTGTTATTTTCAACCATTTTATTAAATGCATCAGTTCTTTCAGAAGAAAACTTTAGTGGGAATTCTATTTAATTATAGTATTTTTTCATTTTCTTTCATTACAATATTTCCATGAGTGTCATTGCGCAGCTACATATGTAAGATGTACTTTAAACGTTTTTTAAAAAATTATTTCTGTGTGCATGTGCACACAGATACACACACACACACACACACACACACGGTTATGTGCATATGTGTAGGGGTCAGATAAAAACTTGCAGAAGTCACTTTTCCCCTTCCTCTCTGTGCACTCCAGGATTGAACTCTTGTCGTCAGGCTTGGTGGCAAGCCCCTTTATGCAGTGAGCCATCTCAGCTGCCCCATAAAATGCATTCTTAAAAAACAAATATAGTGTTAGAAAGATGTGTGCATTCTAATTTTTAAATTGGTGCATTCTAACTTTTAATTGGTTAATTAACAAATAAGCAATGAAATAACTAATTGATTAACCAACTAACTAACAAATAGCTAATTAACTAACCATTTAACTAATTCATTAATTCATTAATTAAGTAGTTAACAGATTAGCTACTGGTGTTTTTTTGTTTTTTTGGTTTTTTTTTTGTTTTTTGAGACAGGGTTTAACTCTATAGCCTAACCTAACTTGGAATGTGCTGTGTAGCCCAGGCTTGCCTCCAACTCAGCATCATCCTGCCTCATCCTCCTGAGCACTGGATGACAGGGTGAGCACCGTTGCCCACCCAAGGGATCCTTCAGCAATATCTAGCCAACTGTTCCCACTTGTGAGTACCTACCTGCTGTCAGATACTTTACAGTCTCTGCATCTGTTAAGTGTGAGCCCTGCCCTGGTGTACTGTCCATTTTAAGTGAGCTTTGTCCATAGTTTTCTTTTGAAATCCTATGATCTTTCAAATCTTTCCGTCTTCAGTGAACTGGAAAGTATACATGTGTGCCCAGTTTGGTTCCACTTTGGTCACAGAGCCAATTTATAGTTTTACACATTTAAACTTTGTTTTTTTTAGTTAAACCACTTGAAATGTTATCATTTCTATTAAACATTTTCCTTTGCAAAACAAGGATGCTTTATGTATGCCTGATTCTTTTGTTTTCTTTTTTTCCAGACAGGATGTCACTATGTAGCCCAGGCTGTCCTCAAATTCCCAGTGACCCTCCTAGCCCAGTCTCCTCCTGAATGCTGGGATTACAGGCATGTCCCAACACATGTAAACCTGCCTAACCCTCTCTACCTGTTTCTCTTCTCCCCTTTCTCTAGTTGACTATCCTTGACTTTAACATATGACATGCTGGTAAACTTTGGCAAATTGCATAACCATGAAAATATAACTGTGGCATCATTGTTCCGACGTGTGATACCATAGTACATGGGTTTTGTTTTTCTTTTTTTTTGTGTGTGTGTATTGTCTATGTGTGGATGGTGTATGTTTACATTGGTGGCCGGGGGTTATGCATGGAAATCAGAAGAGGGCATTGAGGATTCTACTCAATCACTCTTTGCCTTATATCTTTGAGACAGAATCTCTCACTGAACCTAGAGCTAGTCTGGAGGCTAGAAAGCCCCAGGAAACTTTGGTTTTGCCACTTCCACTCACAGCTGATTATAAGAGACTTGAGGCCACAACTGGCTTTATACATAGGTGCTGGGATCTGAACTCATGTCCTCCTGCTTGTGTAGCAAGTCCTCTTAGACACTGAGCCATCTCCCCAGTCCCCAACTTCTGTTTTTTTTTTTTTTTTTCCCTTTTTCTTTTGAGACAGGGTCTCATGTAAGCCAGGATGGCCTTAAACCCACTATGTAGTTAAGGATGCCTTTGAAGTCTGGATCCTCCTGTCTCTACCTCATGAGTGTTGGGATTACAGGCCCATGTAACCATCCTGTTTTATGTGATGCTGGGGATGGTACCCGGGGCTTCATTCACTGTAGGTAAGCGGTCTGCCCACTGAGCCACATCCCCAACTCTAGCTCTTAATCTTTGTTCACATAGCCTAGGGGATAAGCAGGTGTCCTTGGTCACTGTGATAGGCACAAACCTAAAGCAACAGGGACCATCAGTCACACATAAACCTCAAAAACTGTGAGCCCAACATGAACTCTTCACTTTTTAAAATTGCTATATTCCAGGTATTTGCTACAGGAATAGAAAATGAACACACTATTCCCCAGGCTTTTTTTTTTTTTTTTTTTTTTTTTTTAAACTAAAACTAAATTCAGAAGCAGATGCACTACTCTGTAAAGGACCAGATGGTACCTTTATGTTATAAAATTTTACCTTAGTTTAAAAATTTTTATTTATGCCTCCCTGTCCCCCCCCCATCATATATATGTATATATACACACCTATGTTAAGTGCAGTACCCTTGGAGACCAGAAGAGGGTGTTACAAGCTGGAATTACAGGCAATTGTAGGCAACCTTATATGGGGTGGGAGTTGAACTCAGGTCCTTTGAAACAGCAGCAAGTGCTCTTAACCATCTCTCCAGCCGTCTCTTGGCCATCTCTCCAGCCCCATTACCATGTTTTAAAAAACTATTTTTTATTTTTTGATACCTGTGTATTTGAAATTCTAGAGGATTACACAAATACTTTATTCTGACCTGTTCTCTCTCTCTCCCTCCCTCCCTCTTTCTCTCTCTCCTCACTCTCTCCCTCTTACTTTTTTATTCCAATCATTAAAAAAATTTAAAGACAATTCTTCAATGAAGAACTTGGAAAAAGCGGCCACCTCTTACTACATGATGTTAACATCCATGGGTAATTTTTGCATAGGTCAAACACTATGTTTGAGGTTGAAAAATAATGATTCTGTTATTTCTTGTGCATTAATTTTCTGAATTCATCTGCAGGCAAACACACACACACACACACACACACACACACACACACACACACACATCCCCCAAATCAAAAGCAAAATGCCTTCTTCCACAAAATACCTAGAATTCCCTATTTCCTTCCTTTACAAATGTTTTTAAAATTTTAAATGTTATTGTTGTTATTGTATGTGTGTGCAACATATATGTATTTATGCCATGGTGTGTGTGTGTGTGTAGGTCAGAGGACAATTTTGTGGAGTTGGTTCTTTTCATCCACCTATACAAGGTGGCTGAAGAGATCAAATTCAGGTCCCCAGGCTTGCATGGCAAGCACCTGTACCTACTGAGCCATCACCAAGCCATCACTGATGCTCTATAAGATGGCATTTGGAATCAATATGGACAAGGGGCTGGAGAGATGGTTCAATGGGCAATAATACTCGCAAATCTTAGCTCTTAGGTAACAAGCCAGGCATGGTCCCACGTGTGCATGTGACCCTAATATTGAGGGGTGTGCGGATAGGAGGATCTCTGGGGGTTGCCTGGGCAAAAACCCCATGAGGGCCAATTTTATGGGAGCTGCTTTGCCTCAAAGGATTGTGTGTGTGTGTGTGTGTGTGTGTGTGTGTGTGTGTAAGAGAGAGAGAGAGAGAGAGAGAGAGAGAGAGAGAGAGAGAGAGAGAGAAACTGAGGACACCTGATATCCTCCGATACCCTCCATGGGCACATACATGGGCTCATGCTCAAGCACATACATATACAACACATACACACACACACACATACACACACACACACAAAGACACACATGCAATCACTATGTCATTTTGGATTTTGAGTCTGTTTCCTTTTTTTTTTTAATTACTAAGAAGAAGGTCGAATGTGTGAATTTATTATTCAGTTGAAATCAGTACAGTGCCAAGGATGCTGGTACTGGGGCTATAACATAGAACTTGTGCTGTGGTAAAAGAAAACAGTTGTCACCACATGAGCATGGATGGAAGCTTCCAGATGCACTTAGGAAAAGTGTTTTATCTGCAAATGGTGGCACGAGCCTGTGATCCCAGCACTTAGGTGGTTGAGGTAGGAGGAGAAGGAATTCATGCAGCCTTAAGCTACTTAGCAAGTTTGTCCTTTTTCTCCTCCTCCCCCTTTCTCCTTCTCCTTTTCTTCTTCCTCCTCCTCCCCCTCGACACCCCCAACTTCATCTTCTTTGTTTTGGACACGAGGACTTGCTATATGTCCCAGATTTACGTCAGCTAGCAATCCTCCTGCCTCAGCTTTCCAAGCGCTGGGATTCCAGGCATGTGCTATGTATGACACCTGGCATATAAAATTTCCTTCTTCTTCTAGAAGTTAAAAGAATTGTCATCATTTGTGCCGATCCAGTCCCTCCGTTAATCTTCTTGCCACAGAGTGATCTCAGTTGTTTGTAAAGCTGCGACTGTGCTATTTTATGCTGCACATTTACTGCCATGGAAACAAATCAATGCAGTGCTTTTTCTCAAAAAACAAAAACAAACAAACAAATAAACAAACAAACAAAACCAGCCCTGTAAGATAGTTCAGCAGGCAAAAAGGCTTTTATAACCAAGCCTGTTGGTATGAATTCAATCCCTGGAACCAAATTCTGCAAGTTGTCCTTTGACTTCCGCATACACACTAAGGCACATGTGTGTATGCCTCCAAAATTGAAAAGAACAAAACATAGTTGTGCTAGAGAGATGGCTCAGTAGTTAAGTGTGCCTGCTGCTCTTGCAGAGGACCCGAGTTCAGTTCCCAGCACCGACACTGGGTGATTAGAACAATCGATAACTCCATTTCCAGGGGCTCAGACACTATCTTCTGGTCTCCTCAAGGACTCATGACTCACACACGTATACACACACATACACCCATATACACACATATATACATAAATATAAATAAAATAAATCTTTTGTTAAAAATCCACAACAAAACTGGACAGAAATCAACCAGATTAAAAAAAAATCTAAATGCAGTCTTTCTGTGTGTTTGTTTGGTGTGTGTGTGTGTGTGTGTGTGTGTGTGTTGTGGAGGCCAGAGTTCCTAGCCTTCCACCTTTTTTGAGACAGGGTCTGTCTTCTGCTGATAGCTGCACTGTGTAGTAGGTGAGCTAGCCTGTGAGCACCCAGGAATTCTATTGTCTGCATCTCCCACATCATGGTTGGAGTCTATCAGAGATTACAGACTCCTGCTACTTGGGTTCTATGGATCTGAACCCAGGTCCTCATGACTGTACAACAGGTACCTTACCCACTGAGCCACCTTTCCAGACCCGGAATAGTTTCTCCAATTAACCTCTTCATGCATTTTTTTAAGATATCATAAACACCTACAAAAACTCAGTGTTTTCTACTTGCAAACTCAGGGTTGATGACTTCCTTAGTGTATAAACTGATGACATGACCACTCCACTGTATGCTTAAAGGGAAGGTGTTTATTGTAGATATGACAGAGAGGACAACCAGAGGCATCTGGAAGACTTCAGAGCAGAGAGAGAGAGAGAGAGAGAGAGAGAGAGAGAGAGAGAGAGAGAGAGAGACAGACTGAACATGGCCAGCAGACTGGACCTGACCATGAGAGAAGCAGAACAGAGCAGAGAGATGAGGGAGGGGTCATCAGACTTGGCCAAGAATGCCTTTGTCTGCTGAGCTGTTTCCATGGTCCAACCTTTCTTTCTCTTTTTGTTTTTTCTTTTCTAAATCTCCAACCACTTTTGTTTGGAGCACGGCAGGCCCCCTTCTTGCTTTCTGCTCCTGATTGTCTGAAGTACTGGAAGGTAGATCTATCAATTAATGGGCAAACGAAAAGAAGGAGAGACAAAAAGAAAGGAAGAGAGAGGTGCAGAGTGACCTGGGCACTCCAGAAAATGATCTGTACCAGTGAGACTGTGATTGTCCCCTGCCTCACGCTTGTCACAGAATCCCAAAGTCAGGAAGAGGACAGAAGGTATTGTCTCCCAGGGCTCTGTATTTTCCTAGACCAGTCCTTATCTAACTAGAAAGTGTGTGTGTGTGTGTGTGTGTGTGTGTGTGTGTGTTTTACACATTTATCGAATATCCTATTTATCTAATAAGTTAAACAAGTATCAGGTTCCTTGGCCCAGTTTCTCCCTTAACCTGGAAGCCTTATAATAGTTGTAGTTAGTGAGGGCAGTGAGACACTCTGCCTTTATCGTGATCCCCAAAGCCAGCTACTTTCTTTCAGTTCTTGATGTGCCTGAGGAGACAGACCCTTGATGCCCCCTTCCTTAGGTCACATCTTTGACATGTGTTGACTCCTTGTAAGCTGCAGGTCCTTGTGCAAAACAGCTGCTCTCTTTGTCATGTTAGTTGTGTCTACTGGCAAGAATGTTTGTTAACTATTGGTGTTCCCTTTTAAAAGATGGGCCATTGAACTCTCTAACCACTCCAGTAACTGTGGGTGGACTTGGTAGGGCGGGGGCTGAAAGGTGCTAGAGTGGAGGTTCTCAACCTGTGGGTCGCGACCCCCGGCAAACTTTTTATCTCCAAAAATATCTACATTATGATTCATAACAGTAGCAAAATTACAGTCATGAAGTAGGAACAGAATGATTTTTAAGGTCGGGGGTCACCACACATACCATGAGGAACTATATTAAAGGGTCTCAGGGTCAGGAAGGTTGAGAGTCACACTGCTTTACAGGAATAGTGGGTAGCCCTAAAACTAAAATTGTTGAATTAAGACTTGGGGGCAAAGATAGCCCTAGGAAGGTTAAGAATCGCTGTGCTAGAGTATGTAGTCTAGAAAAAGGTTAGTTAAGGGTTTCCATATATACAGTTGTATATACGTATGTATACCATTGTCTAAGCTGGGTGAAGACTCCTGTATATTTTGGGGCCACCCTGGTCCTGTTAGTAACTTCTCGTTCATGCCTTGTCAGTAAGCCCAGTCAAGTCACTGGTTCCCAGGGTGAATTCTGGGGGAACTGTTTTATTATTAGGGGGGCATTATGAAGAGGGGGCTGATGTGTCCAGGGTAAGAATTTTCACAACACAATGACAAAGGCCCACTTTGTTGAAGTGTACTGTAGACTTGGAGTTGAGTGACCCCTTAGTATACTGTTATTTCACAGAGTGGCATTTAATCTTTACAAAGACCTTAAAGGGGGTGGATGTCCGTATTGGTCCCATTTCACAGACGAGGATGGCAAGATTCAGAAAGAACAAATCACTTGTCCATAGGCGGGGGTGGGGTGGGGGGGGAGGACAGAGTGAGAACTTTTACCTGGTGTGTCTGACACTGGTCATGTGGCTCACTCTTTACCCTCCCCCCACCCCCTGCGCCCCATCCTGGAACTCCCTGTGTGGGGATAGCCTTGCTGTCTTGCCACTGAGCTGAGCTTTGCTGGCCTGCATTCCATCCTGAAAGAGAATTTCTTAAAAGGGCTTCAGATTGTTAGAAGACATCGCTTTCAGCTGGGAGTGATGCTCCATACCTGCCACTCTAGAAGCCAGGAGGCTGAGACAGGGTGACCCCGGGGGAGCTCAGGGCCCGGTTAAATAGAGAGCTACCCTCAAAGTAGATATAACAGGTTCTCAGGTCCCAGAGGACCTGACTTCTAATCCAGAAATCCATGCCAAAAATCCCCCCAAAACCCAACAACAACAACTGGGTTGGTATGGCCTTACATACTTGTGTAAATAAATATTGGAGAGGTAGAGATAGGAATTCCAGGAGTGTGCTGGCCAATCAATGTGTAGCCTGCAATTCAAAATGGCAAGAACCCATTTCAAAAAAGAAACAAGGCGGATGGTAACTGAGAACATCCATGACGTCCTCTAGCCTCCCCATGCATACCCATACTCCCTCACACAAAAACTGTGATCCTTACCCACGTATGTACTGAGATTTCCCCCCACTGTATTTATCTACCTGCCATTCCCTCCTCCCCCCACAGGACCGGGTTTCAGATGGTAGCTCAGCCTGTCCTGGAAACTCACAGGTGTCACTGGTAACTCCGAGTCCAGGTTATCCTGCGCCCACCTCCTCAGTGCTAGAATGGCAGGTGTGCCCCACCACACCTGGCTCGTTTATCACGTTTTTGTGGAAACCCTTTCCACACATCTGTAAAACAAACACACTCAGCTCACCCGGTGTCCCAAGGAGGCTCTAAGACAATTTGGGAAGGGAAGCCGGGACATGAAAAAAAAAAAAAAAAAAAAAAAGTACTGTGGTAGGCTAAGACATCTTAAATGTCAAAGGTGTGCCAGCAGTAGCAAGCCCTGTGGGGACTCAAAAAACCTGCAGCTCAGGCGGCAGGCCAGGAGGTCCAGACAGGGAGGGGATCTCGATTAACTTGTGTGACTGGCTGCCAGGGCCAGTGCCCAAACTCCCTTGGCAGCAGAGCCAGCCAACGGAGAGGTAGTGGCCGAGCATTTTTGGAAGAAACGCTAAGGATGACTTTCCCTGGGTTGTTCCTGATTGGAGCAAGAAATTTCTCCACGTCTTTGATTCTGACAGTGCAGGCTGCTGAGCTTGGGATCCATGGTCCTCATAGGAAGTAAGATCCTGGCAGCTCAGATAAAAGGGGGATACCAGAAAAGCTAGTGCCATCCAGGTGGGTTGTTGTCTCTCTCTCTTGGCTCACCCAAGCAGGAACAGGAAGGGGTTATGAGAAGCTCTGGGGGGCTGGGGTCGAGGGTAGGTGACTTGTTACTTTGATCTTTTTCTTGATAAGACTACTTCTAGTAGCAAGATGTATCACCTCAGCAGTTGGATACTTGAATGGCAGCCAGATGGCCCCCCTGGGGAAGGCTAAGTGGTGACTCAAAGCTAATTGTTGCCCTTCAAGTGTGGGGCAAGGGAAACCAGGATTCTTCCTGGGTGTAGACTTGGGAAGTCAGCTTCAGGTTAGGCTGCAAACGATCTGTGAAGTTTCCACGCCACACCTTGTGTCAAGGTAGGCACCCATTCTTTCTTATGGAATCTATACTATGACCTTGGTAGAACTGGGGACAGGCCACATGTTCTGAGGCTCTAGGGAGGCGGGATGAGAGATGGGTGTGTGTGCTTATGCCTTTCCTAGACATAGCGAAGGGACGGCTCACAGCATTTTGATCTCACCCTAGTTTTGACTGCCAGCCTTTGCGTCGACATCTCCTCCTTCCCCATGGCATCTGGGGACTCAGGTGTAACTGTGGGCATCGGGGAAGAAGGAGTTAAGGTAGGGGTAGGCGTGCTTGAGTTGGGGTTGAGGTGTTTAATAGAGAGAAGCAAGCAATTGGCGAGTGTGAACGTGGGCAGCTTCTTTGGGGAGGAGAGGAAGGAGGGCCGGCTGCTAAGCTGCAGCTCGCCCCCCGCGTGTGTCTGCCTGTGTGTGCAGCGTGCATGTGTGTGAGAGCGAGTGTGAGTGCGCGCGCACCGAGGCGTTCCTCAGGTTGCGCTGCCTGGAAACGGAGGGAGCCATTGGAGAGGCTTTGGGGGTGGGGGTGGGGGTGGGAGGTCCCCAATCCTGGGAGAAAAGCGAAGAGAGACTGGGGTGGCCAAGCCAACCCAGCAACCAGGTTCCAGGCTCGGTGTTGGGGAAGAAGGCAAGAGTGGTAGGGGGATCTTCTTGCTAGAGACCGCTAGGCTTCTTCCTCTGGAGGAACCGGGGAGGCACTGGGGAGGAGGCCGGAGCTGCATGGAGTTTCTGGGGCGCGCAACTCCGGCGGGGCCTCGGCCACTGGGCTCCCGGGCGCAGCGAGGAGGCAGCCGCGCACATGGGCTAAGCCCGCGCGGCCAGCGGGCGCGGGAGGGGTAGAGGCGAGAGCGGTGCAGGGGGTGCGGGGCGCACGTTCCCCCAGACGGGAGGCGAGGACAAGGACAGGGGAGAAAGGAGCAGCCTAGATCATCGCGGGCTCTGCAAAGCCCAGCTGTGAGACTCAAGGGAAAGGAAAGACTTGCGCCGGGCTCCGGTGTGCCGCTGGGTTGGGCAAAGCGGCCTCTCAACCGGAGTGGGGGGACGCCGTGGGAGCCGGCTACGGAGAGGAAGGATGCTCGCGCGGGGACGCGTGTGAGCGCCAGGCTGAGCGCTCGGTTTCGCGTCGCCCCCTCCCTGCGGGCCTCGGAGGAGGTGCCTGGGCAGCCGGGCAGCGGAGCTCCTGCTCCAGGAGAGGTGAGTGCTGCTCTCTCCCAGTCTTTATCCTGCATCCTCCCTGCATCCTTGCCTCCCTCCCTGCTTCTGTGGTCCCTTCCCCGGTTGCCCCTACCCTAGCGAGTCTCGTAGTGGGCGGGTGTGCTGCCCACAAGCGCCTCCCGGACCTGTTGGCCCCGCTCTAAGCACCCCACCTCTCGGGGCCGGGGTGTCACCCGAACCATCCTGATCTCTCTTGATGCTTAGGGTGGGTGAGGATCGCTGGAATTGCAGAAGGGCCTGGGTTCACTCGTGGGAATCCCGGTACTGTGCCCAGCTCGTGGAGTCTTGGGTGCCAGTGGCCACTGGGCTGCGCACCCCTGGGGACACCCAGGTTGTGGGAAAAGGGAGCTCTGGGTTTGGGGATTCGATCCGCATCGCAGCCTAAGTGGGAGTCCTTGGTGGCATCCTGGTCTCCGGGAAGCTGGAGTCATGGTGATCTATCCAAGGAGGTGGGAGGTATGGTTCACTCCATCTCCATCTCCCCACCCCTGATGCTCGCCCCCTTTGGGGAGGATCGGTGGTTTTGGAGCACATGGGGTGATTCTAGAGGCCTCAGGCAGCCCCACCGGGACCTCTGGGTGGCAAGCTTTGGAACTAATCCAGATCCAGGGCAGAGGTAGACACCCCGCCTCTCTAGCGCAAGCCAGGTTTGCCCGGGTGCCCAGCTTCCCCAGACCAGCGCTTCGGGGAGTGAACTTCCTCAGACTTGGTCTGAGGGCACCAGGGCAGCAGCAGGTAGTTCTAGTCTTGCCTCAGGGCTATGGAGGACCCGAGGATACTTTGACCCATAAGCAGATGGTGCTAAGCCAGGACTGAGCGCCGCGGTTTGATTCCACAGTGCTGGACACGTGCATCTTCGGCCCCCATCCCGGTGTTTCTTCTCCAAGCTGTTTCTTTGCACCGGGAGTTTGTGAGAGATCTCATTTGCGCCTCACTCCTTACCTCCAGGGGTAGCTGTGCCTGCATGCAGTTCCTTAGGTGCCAAGACTGGGGCGCCGTCCCTAGGCCCCAGACTATTCTTCTTCTTTTTCTTCTTCTTTTTTTTAAAATTGTTTTTACATAAAAAGGAGACATTCCTGGGTTCAACACATAGCAGCCAAGAGTCGGTAGTGTGTGGCTGTGAAGTCTGATAAATTGTGGTATCAACTACCTTCTGCAGTGGCCCAGTACAGTCTGAGCTGCAGAGTTACCAAGACCCATAGAAACAACTGTTCTAACCCCATGCATTTCTGCACGTGGAGGGACTCGTGTTCTGCATCTAACTGCTGTCTCCCAGTCTCAAAGATCAACTTACACACACACACACACACACACACACACACACACACACACACACACACACAAATCACACACAAATCGGAGCTAAGCAAAGGTTGTAAAGCCGTTTGGTGTGAAATTGTCTTACAGAGTGGTGCAAAACATACTGACCACAGAGCACCATTCCAGCTCTCCTTGGGGTTGTTGGAGATGGTGATTTAACATTTTAATTAATTCACTAATTAATTAATTTATGCAAGGTGGGCATCAGTGGTATGGTAACAATGTGAGTTGTTATTGTTACTTAGTTTCTTATTTATTTGGTGTGTGTGTTGGAGGCCAGAGCCATAGGATCTCCCTAGAGCTGGAGTTACAGTATAGTTGTGAGCCACCTGACATGGGTCCTGGGAACCAAACTCATGTCCTCTCTGCGAGAGCAGCAACCACTGAGCCATCTCTCTAGCCCTTATTTTATCGATTTTACTTTCTCTTTGGCATTACTGGGGATGACACCCAGTGCTGGGTATTCATTTCCTGGAAGTGCTCTACCAACTGTAGAGCACTGGGTGAAGTCCCCATTTCCTACAGTTGGCTTTTATTCCCTAATTCTGCACTGTGAGGTGTTGGAGGAAGTCTTAGGTGACCCTTTAGATCTCTCCTGGGCTGGCAGCTCCCTTGCTGTGCCTAGTTCAGCACCCTCCCAGGGATGCTCAGGTCATGGAGACTGTTCATTACCTCTGTAATCAATACATGGGGTCCTGGCAGATGCCCAAGGCAGCTCATGAGCTGAATGGCTTCCGAAAGGTGGCCTTTTCGGAGCCAGTTGAAGCTTGTGGGGTTTCATTGAAGCCGCTGGCTGACCTTTTAGAACTGTTTTAGGATTGTTCACTAAGACGTCACCTCTTTTCAGATTCTGAAAGTGACAGTTGTCACCCACCCAGCCTTCACTGTCAGTGTGGCATTGAGGCTTGTAGAAAGAGAGTAAGTAGCCAGGGGTGGTGGCTAAGGTCTGTGACCCCTGCACTTGTGATGCTGAGGCAGGAGGATTGAGGCTAGACTGGGCTGCATTGTGAGACTCTCTCAATCAATCAGTCAATCATCACATTAGTTAACCACATTAGACCTTGTCTCAAAACAAATGAACCAACAAAGAAATAATTTGATTCAGCTAGTATCACCGAGAAAATTCGGTGTTACTAAGACTCACCGTTAAGTCTTAATGGGAATCCTCAGACTCTCTTCCTTTTGGTAGATAGGGGTGGTAGCCAGACAGGGTAGAGGATATCTAACCACTACATTTTTTCCTTTCATTTTTTTTTGTATTTGTGTTTGTGTGTGTGCAGGTGTAAGTGTGTGTGTGTGTGCACAAGTGTGGAGTTCAGAGGTCAGTTTTGTCTGTCATCCATCAGGTGCTATCTGTCTATTTTTTTTAAATTTCTTAAAATTTATTGTATATTATTATGTTACTGGTGTGTATGTGTGCGCATGTCTGTGTAGGTACATGTGTGTGTGTGTGTGCATATGTGTGGATGTGTGTGAATGTGTGTGCTCACTCTAGTGCTTGCTAGATATGTGAAGCTGGCTATGAAGCCCTAGGAGACCTCTAGTCTCTGCCTGAAGCCCCAGAGATCCTCCGGGCTCTGCCTCCCTATCCCCAGGATTATAAGTGTGTGCCCCCACGCCTGACCCAGGCTCATATCCTCCTGTTTGTGCAGCAAGCCGTTTACAGACAAAGCTCTCTTCCCAGCCCAACAGCTACCCTTTTGAATTTATCATTTATCTTCTCATTAGGGCTTAAAATACAGGGCAGGGCAGGGTTTCAATTTAGAATTCCTTCTTTCTCTCCCTCCCTTCCTTTTCTTTGAGACAGGCTCTCACGTGGCGGCTCCAGCTGATTTCCGCTTTTCTGTGTAGGACAGGATGACTTTGAACTCCAGATTCAAAGTCTTCTGCCTCCACTTCCCCAGGGCTGGAATTATAGGTCCGTGCTACCGGACCCTGCTTAGAAATTGCCTTAGCAAGGCACATGTGCTTGGGAGAGCCGGTGTGTTTTGGGGTCACTGGCATGAGAGTGTCTCTATGAGCTGGTCCTGTAGGCCGTGTGTCCAGTGGGGAGCTTGCCAACCCATCACTATAGTGACATGCATTGTTTGTGGTGGTGGTGGGTGGGGTAAAGAGGGGGAGCTGGTTCTTATGAGGTAATTCTGACTCTGATATGATGAGCTTCAGATATTTGAGTCCCACCCTACTTTATTTATTTATTTTCTCAAGATAAGATTTGGCTTGTAGCTCAGGCTGGCCTCCAACTTGTGACCTTCCTGCCACGGCTTCTGAGTGCTGGGATGTAGGCATGTGCTACTTTGCCCCATGGATGCAGGGCCGGGGATGGAACCCGGGGCTTTGTGTGAGCTTGGCAGACCCCTGTATCAGCTGAGCCACATTCTCAGCCCAATTAGGCCTCTCCCTTCTTTTTTTTCTTCTGTTTCTTCTTCCTTCTCCCCTTTTCATTTTTCTCTTCTTCCTCTTCCTCCTCTTCCCTTTTCCCTCCCTTCTCTTTCCTTTCCTTTCCCCTCTGGTTTTCCTTTCCCTCCTTCTCCTTCTCCATTATTACTACTGTACATCTTTCCACCCAGGTACAGGATGGGTGGCCTCTCTTTGCCTTTTGCTCAAGGCTTAAATGCTGGTAGTCAGACTCTGTAATCTCTGCTCATGATTGCAACCCAGCAGTTGTCTGTGGGATTTTTTTAAGACAGCATGCTCCCTGACGCTCAAGCAATGGGGCCATCCTCCCTGGATCAAAGGCTCCGGTTGAGGCTGATTCTCAGTGTAGTCAGAGAAAGGAGGAGACTCGAAATGCAATGGCTGCTTCTAACCTGGGGTTTTCAAAGTGATTTATCTTTTTAATTGTTAAGCGTCCCACATAGGCTGGGGATATGGCTCAGTTGGTAGAGTACTTGCCCAGCATACACGGAGCCCTGTTACATCTCCAGCACTTTGGAAATGGCATGCAGTGGTGCACAATTATAGTCCCAGGATCCAGGGAGACTGTGACAGAGGCGGGAAGATCAGGAATTCAAGGTCACCTTAAATGACATATTGAGTTTGAGGCCAGCCTGGAATATAGAAGACCCTGTCTCAAACCTCTAAAGCCAAAATACAGTATTAGAGGGCAAGGGGTCGTTTGGAGTTTTAGAGCTTAAAGGTTAAACCAAGGGAGGGACCAGAGAAAAGGCTGGGGGATAAGCGGGAGTCTTTGGTTAGGACTCAGTTCTCCATCAGGGCTTCAGTGATACTGAGAGATGTGTCTCTGAAGGGGAAAATACAGAGGACCGGATGCTCACCTGCTGATGCTGTGGACCAGTCAAGCCTGAGGGGCTGTGGCTGAGACCAATGTAAAGCCAGCATTATGCAGGTGAATACAGGCACCCTGAGATGCCAGAGGTATCAGATCCCTCTGGAGCAGGAGTTACAGGTGGTCGTGAGCCACCTGGCAAGGGAGCGAGGATCCCGACTCAGGTCATCTGCAAGAGCAGTTGATGCTCTTAATTGCTAAGCCTGTGGTTGGTTGGTTGGTTTGCATATGCGCCCGGTGCTTGAACCATGGGGTGTGTACAGAGTTCAGCCGAATCTGTTTTCTCTTATAAGCTGCATCTCAAGGATTGAACTCAGCTTGTCAGCCTGCTCTGCAAGTGCTGCCTGGATCTGGGATGGAGAGCTAGCTTGGCACCCGTGGGAGCTGGAGGCTAGAACTGTCTAGAGCTTCCTGTGTTTCAGTGGCAGCAAATGATTCCAACCTTTTCCTGTTTCCTCAATAGTGTGTGTGTGTGTGTGTGTGTGTGTGTGTGTGTGTGTGTGTACAGGTGGGTATACACACAGGTGCATGTGGAGGCCCTTTGGATTCTTTTTTTTTTTTTTTTTTTTTTGAGTCTTCTTCAAGGTTTGTTTGAAACATGGCCTCTCAGTTGAACCCAGAGCTCACTGATCCGGCTAGTCAAGCTAGCCAGTTTGCTGAGGGAGGGTCGTCTCCTGTCTCTCTATTCCCACTACTGTAATTACGGATGGCTAGTGCCACCCACCAAGCATTCACATGGGTTCTGTAGACCTGACTCTGGTCTTTCTGCTTGTTTGGCGATGGCTTTCGCCACTCAGACATCTCAGCAGCCCAGCCTAGCTTGCACAGGCGGTGACTGGGTGATTGGTCTGAACGTGTAGCGCTTGAGGGCACGTCTGATAGACGCAGTTGGAAGCTTCTTAAACGTCATGGATGTAAGAAGTCATTTTCTGGAACAATCTCTATTTTTCTTTTCTTTTCTTTTCTTTTCTTTTCTTTTCTTTTCTTTTCTTTCTTTCTTTCTTTCTTTCTTTCTTTCTTTCTTTCTTTTTTTTTCTTTCTTTCTTTCTTTCTTTTTTTTTTTCTTACGCGGGAGGAGACGCGCAGGAGCGAGCGGGATTCGAACCCGCGGGGTAGAGAGAGAGCGCAGAGGGGCCCCCGCCCTCTGCGGGCGGATGCCTTAGGGGCTGCGCCACCGCTGGTTCGCTTCTAGTTTTCTTTTAAATTTCTTTTTCCTTTCCCTCTTCCTTTCTTCCTTCCCTCTCTTTTTCTTCCCCTCCCTCTTTTTCTTCTTTTGAAGCGGAGTCTCTTGTGTAGATCAGGCTGACTTCAAACTCAGCGGTATATTGGAAGATGACCTTGAACTCCTGATCCTCCTGCCTCCATCTCCCAAGTCAGGAGCTTCCAGGTGTGTACCACCAGGCCAGCCTTCCAGATTTCCATTTGACAAAGGAGGCAGAGGAGGGTCTAACTGAGACAGGTGGGTGGCTGGTTCAGGTGAAGCAGTATTCTGGGGTTACCAAGACTACATAATTGGTTTGTTTTCCCATAGACAAGGCTTCGAGCTGTTCTCCAGGCCTAGACTGTGGGAGAAGGTAGTGACCTATTTTAAAATGGCTCATTAGGGAATCTCTGCTGCTATGAACGTGGCCAGTTAAAGTAGGTTGTTTTATCCCATGCCGGTCAAATCCAGGCACTTAAGTCTCCTTCATTCATCCAGCTCAGGAGTACAAAGAGGCTCTTTCAGGCTCTGCACGGGTGGGGTGGGGAGGGAGGAATGGTGAGTTTATCAGCCAGAGGCAGTGCTCTTGTGTTCTGGAGGCGTAAGGCTAAAAGAACAAGGTAAAATAGAGACGTCAAATTACAGAAACAGGGTGTGGCAGCACACATCGGTTATCCCAGCGCTTGGGAAGCTGAGGCAGGATGGTTGCTGTGAGCTTGAGGTCAGCCTGGGCTCCATAGGGAGACTCTGTCTTAAAATAAAATAAAGTAAAATAAAATAAATAACCAGATATCATTGAGTTGCAAGGGCTATTTGAGATTGGGTAGGCAAGGAACGTCTCCTTGGGAAAACATTTACACTGACAACAGAATTGAAGCCACAGAAGATGGAGCTGTGGAACAGTTGGGAGCAGCCTGTGCAAAGGTCCTGTGGTAGGGCTGAGCTGGATGTGTTCGATGAACAAGAGGTAGGCTGGTGGAGCCAAGCATGACTTTTAGAGAGGCAAAGAACCAGTTCAGCATGTGGAGTTGGTGCTGAGTTGGGAGGAGGCTCAGGAAAAATGTAAACAGGCCTGTGGCATGACTGTATTTATTTATTATTCTTTGTTATTTGAAAACATTTACTTATTGTAAATGTGTATGCATGCGTGTATGTGTGTGTGCATGCACACTATGTGTGTGTATGCGAGAAAGTCAGAGGACTTCTTGCAGAAATATGTTCTCTCCTTCTACTTTCTAAGTCCCAGGGACTGAACTCAGGTCACCAGGCTTGGCTGTGAGCACCCTTACCACCTGAGCCATCTTGATAAGCCTCTTTGTTGTGTTTTTAATTGGTGTATAGTGATGCTACACACGTTGTGTGATTCGCCCCGATACCTTCTTCTTCTCTTGTTCCCATTTTCTCCCTCCTGAGTCTCCTTCCTTCCCTTGGTCTCTCTTCGGCTTTTATACCATACATAACAATTGTTTTATAGATCCCCATAAACTCTAGGCTCTGCAAGTGAGAGAAACGCGGTGTTTATCTTGTCTTGAGTCTAACTTACTGTTTTCATGAAAGTGACATTTCTGACTTGTTCATGGCTGAATAAAGCCCCACCGTGTCTGTGCGTCAGGTTTTCTTCACCCTCTCCTCTGTCGGTGGGCAGCTCATTGGTTCCGTATCTTGGCTATTGTGATGATGTTTTTAAGAATCTTGGTAGATATGTAAGAGTACTAGGCTGGGCTATGTGAGAGCGGTGTGTGTGTGTACCTGTGTTATATGTACACACGTGTGAGGTAGCCGGCGGATGTTGTGTGTCCTGCTCTGAAAGTCTCCACCTTATTTGGGACAGTATCTCTAACTCAGTTCTTCTCAACCTATGGGTTGAGACCCCTGGAGTGGTTGGGTGACCCTTTTACAGGGGTCACGTTTCATATGTCCTGCTGTCAGAGGTTTACATAATGATTCACATCAGTAGCAAAGTTGACACTTATATAACAGTTAGCATAAGTTACACTTACAAAGTAGCAACAAAAATAACATTGTGGTCGGGGCTTGCCATAGCATGAGGGTCATCACAGCTTTAGGAAGGTTGTGAACCACTGGGCTAAATGAACATGGAGCTGGGCTGGAAGCCCAGAAACCCCTGGTGACACTCCTGTCCATCCCTATCCCCATACACACACACACACACACACACACACACACACAAACAAATACACACACATGCAGACATAAACAGATATATACACACAGACACACAGACACAAACACACACACACACAAACAGATACACACACATGCAGGCACAAACAGATATATATATATATATATATATATATATATATATATATATATATACACACAGACACACACACACACACACAGACACACACACACACACACACACACACACACACACACAGTGTGGACACATACAGCATGCCACCCAGAACCACATCAAGCTTCCTCCCTGGGTGCTGGGGATTTGAACTCGGCTCTCCTATTGAGCAGCAAGTGTTCTTCCTCACTGAATCATCTCCCCAGGCCTTTGTTTGTTTGTCTGTTTCAGGCAGGGAGGGTCTCATTCTGTAGCTCAGGATGCTCCGGATTTCACAACGAGTCTGGCTCAGTCTCCCCAGTTCTGGAATGGCAGGCCCGTGCCACCAACACTCAGCTCTCCCGGTTTGTGTTTTCCCGAGCTCCCCCAGCATCCTGCACAGGTCCAGGATGAACCTCCAGGAAACCCAGCCTGTATGTGTGAGAATCGAAATACGGGATTGCTGTGCTTCCAAGCGACAGATGGAGAGAAAATGCTTTGCTGACCTTAATTTAGTGATTTCTAGTGTGCCAATTAAATGTGGGGACAGAAAAAAAAAAAAGATGCATTTGTAGTACAATTTCAGTTCTGCTGGGGGAAAAAAAAATGGCATAAAATAACGGATGGAAAGAAATGGACCGAAAATGTTAACCACGCTTGCCTAGTGATAGGGGTACTGTGAATGACTGAGATTTTATTTTGTTGGTTTGAAAATGAATTCAGGGGCTGGATAGGTGGCTCAGTGATTAAGAACACCTGTTGCTCTTGTAGAGGACCTGGGTTTGGTTCCCAGCACCTACATGGCAGCCTAAAACTCTAGTTCTCGGGGATCTGATGCCCTCTTCTGACTGCCCTGGGTACCAGCACTACACACACATTCATACAGACCAAACATCCATATGCATAAAATGGAGAAAAAAAAATGAATGTACAAAGTGAATGTATATTTCCCTTACAACTGGAAAAACGTATTTGGAATCCTTTCGTTTGGCAGCAGGGCAAACAGGGCCTTATTATATAGTCCAGGCTGACTTTGAACTTGTGGTAATCCTCCATACCCCACCTCCAAATGTAGAGATTACATAGGAGCCATCACACTTGGCCTTTGTTAAAATTTTTTTTAAAGATATATTTGTGTGTGTGTGTGTGCATGCGCCCACGCACACGTGTGTGCACATGTCCACCTGTTGCATGTACTTTATTATGGGTGTATTCATGTGCACCTATGCAGAGGCCAGAAGACATGAGATCCCCGCCTTATTGTTCTCTGCCTTAGTTTCTGAGACAGGGTCTGAACCAGAGGAGGCTGCCTGGCCAGTGAGCTTATAGCCTCTACCTGTCTCTCATCCCACAGCTCTGGGATGACAGATGCACATGTGGCCATTCCCAGCTTTTAAGTGGGTACTGGGGTTTTGAACCCAGGTCCTCTTTCTTTCATAGCAAGTGCTCTTATCCATCTACTTAGCCCTGTTCTGAAATTTTAATGTCAAAATCCCATGGTTCTGATTAGGAGACAGAAGATGCAATGCTAATTTTGCCTAGACTTCCCGATGCGTGCTCCTTTGTTTTATTTTATCTTGTTAGGAAGAATTTTTTTAGTTCAGAAAGTAAACTTCTTTTGCATTGGGAAGATAGTTGGCAAAATGCTTGCCTTGTAAGGATGAGGCCCTGAGTTCAGCTCCAGAACTCATGTGAAAAAGCCAGGTATGGTGGAGCATATCTGTAGTCATGGTGCTGAGGACCTGGGGATGGGAAATGTCTGGGGCTCCCTGGCCAGCCAGACTGTCCTTCAGGTCAGTGACAGACCCTGTCGCAAAAGACAAAGTGGAAAAAAACAACAAGGAGGGGTAGCACAGGCATGAGCACAAACAGGCACACACACACAAACAAAATAAACCTTTCTTTTGTTGAGGCAGGGTCTTGCTATGTTGCATGGGCTGACATAAAACTTGGGATCCTCCTGCCTCAGCTTCTGAGTTTTTAGATGACAAGTATAACCCATCATTTCAAGTTCAACAATCTTACTTACTTACTTATGTTTTTTTTGCTTGTTTGTTTGTTTGAGACAGGATCTCTCATAGTCCAGATTTACCCCAAGCTTCCTGCAAGTAGCTGCAACTGAACTTGACCACCTGACCCATCTGCCCCCACCTCTCAAGTGCTGGGATGGATGACAGATTGGCTCCACCACACCCAGATCACCCAGCAGTCTTAGTTTTCAGAAACTCTTAAAATCTAAGCCTTCTTTTGTTTTTAAATAGAAATTAAGACATTAGAAAGAAGATGTAAGACATTAAGAAATACCAAGATGTTACATTAAGCAACGAAAGTGCCTTTCTGATTGTTCACCCTCTAGACCCTTAATATTTCAGGCACGCGTATGTACGTATAAGTGTGTGTGTGTGTGTGTGTGTGTGTGTGTGTGAACATGTTAAAATCCTCACATCTTGGGGCTGGAGAGATGGCTCAGTGGTTAAGAGCACTTGCTGCTCTTCGAGAGGTCCTGAGTTCAATTCCCAGCACTCACACCAGGCAGTTCACAACAGCCTCTGACTCTAGCTCCAGAGGATCTTCTAGCCTCAGTGGGCACTTGCACTCACAGGCTCATATCCCCATATACACAGACACACAAACTTCTAAAAAAAAAAAAAAAAACCCTTTAAAAACTCCTCATACATTGCTTGCTATAACAAGTTACTCCCCCCCAAATCACTGTCTGGAATTCCTCCCTATAAAAGTATGAAACACAGATCAGTTTCCATCCTTTAAATGAATTCCTAGGGAACTTACCAGCATAACTTAGCAGAGAGAAGTGAAATTTTTGCCTCCTTAGTACTCACAGTGTTTACTGAAAGCATAATTTATACTTAGAAAGAATAGAGCAATTAAATATTCATTAAAAAGTCATCTCTGAACATTACGCATTATTGTTCTAGTACAGGAGCCCCAAAGTTGGTATCGTGACTACAAATCATTGGCACTTTTTCATTAACAAAACTTTGGCAATTGGAAAACAAATTAGACGGTAAAGCTAATTATGTTGGTGACATATTTATTATGGTGGAATACTATCTTTGGAAAACAGGAAGAAAAAAAATACAGAGTGCTTGTTACTTGGAATGTGGGTATATTTTTGGATGACCTATCTACAGTCTCAGGACACATCCAATTTGGAGGTGTGCTGGTTAATTTTTATTGTCAAGCTGATACAAAATAAGAGTTACTCAGGAAGAGGAAAACTCAACTGAAGAACTTACCAGATCAGATTGGCCCATGACAATGGCTGTGGGGTATTATCTTCATTGTTAACTGATACAGTCCACTATGGGCGGCATCATTCCTTAAGGCAAGTGGGCCTGGGCTGTATAAGAAAGCTAGCTGAGTATGAGTCTGTGAGCAAGGTAGCACATAGCATCCTTCATGGTTTCTGTTCATGTACTTCCTTGGGTGTGAGCAAGTTCCTTGGTTAGAGGTAGTGTTTCCTGGAATAATGAGTAGGCGTACACTCAGGTTCCTGCCTTGATTTCCCTCAATGATGGACTGTGACACGGGGGTAGAAGATGAAACAAGCCCTTTCTCCTCTAAGTTACTTTTGGTAAGAGTGATGTAACACAAAAACAGAAGCCCGACTAGGACAGGGTCTCATGTGTCAGACTTATGACTACAACTCAGTGTACATATCTCAGGCAGTGTTGGAGAGGACTTTCCTTATGCAATTCAGCAGTTCCTTCCTGGATTCTGACCAAACACTGGGCAGGAACAGTTTAATGGAGAAACAGTTTCTTTTGGCTCACTGTCCAGAGGAACAGCCTAGCTCAGCAGGGAAAGCATTGTGGCTGGAGCTAATGGATGGTGGCGGGTCCTCTAGTCTGTCTTGCTCTCACACTTTGGCAGAACAAGAAACAGCTTGGTAGAACTGTAATTCTCAAGGCATGCCCTACTGGCTTATGTCTGCCACCTAGGCTCTCTATTCCAGAGATTCACCAAACTTCCCGGACAGGGAACCGATGTTGAACACATGAGTTCATGGGAGAGACTGTACCTATAAACTATCCCTCTCCTTTGCCAACTTTAATTATTCACTGTGCTGGTTCATTTTTGTCAACTTGGCACAAACTAGAAGGGAACCTCAATTAAAAAACTGTTTCCATCAGACTAACCTATAGGCAAGTCTCTGGGATCCTCTCTCTCTCTCTCTCTCTCTCTCTCTCTCTCTCTCTCTCTCTCTTTCTCTCTCAAGATTTACTATTTTAATTGAATGTGTATGAGTGTTTTGCTCGAATGTCTACATGTACATTTGTATGCATGTCTAGCATACATGGAGGCCAGAAGAGAGTGCTGGATACCTTGGAACTAGAGTTACAGATGGTTGTGAGCCACCATGTGGATGTCCCTTTCAAGACACAGGTCATTTTCAAGACCAGTATGTGCTTTTAGCCACTGCATCATCTCTCCAGCCCCTGTGGGGTATGTAGAAGGGCCAAGTCTGCTGTGGGTGGTACCATCCTCGGGAAGGTGGGCCTGGGTTATGTAAGAAAGACAGCTGAGCAAGCTATGGAGAATAAGCTAGTAAACAATGTTCCTCTGCAGTTTCTGCATCAAGCTACTGGTTTGAATTCACACCTTGGCATCCCTGGATGATGGACCATAATGTGTAAGCTAAATAAATCCTTTCTTCCCAAGGAAAGGTCAAGATGTTTATCACAGCAATAGGAGAGCTGACTATGACATACACATTGTTTCTTGCTCGAGGGAAGAAAGACTGCATGTGTGTTCCTCACTGCTGTTATGGCATATCCGACAAAAGCAACTTAAGGATGGCAGGCTTTGCCATAGTGCTTAGTTTGAGGGTACCATCCATCACTGTCCTGCATGGTGGCAGGACAGTGAGATAGCCGGTCACATGGCATCCACAGTCAGGGAATCAGAGAGAGATGAACACTGGTGCTAAGGTCACAGTTCATTCAAGGTGGGTCATCCTACCCCAGTTAAGCCAGTTTAGAACCTCTCTCACAGGCAGGCCCAGAGGTTTATAGCTTGTCTTCTGGGTCTACATCCTTGTTGAGTTGACAATCAGTATTAACCACCACTGCCAGAGCAAACTTGCCAGAACACTCTTGTACTCTCTCTTTCTCTCTGTCTCTGTATTTCTCTCCCTCCCTCCCTCCCTCCCTCCCTCCCTCCCTCCCTCCCTCCCTCCTTCCCTCCCTCCCTCCTTCTTCTTCTTCTCTCTCTCTCTCTCTCTCTCTCTCTCTCTCTCTCTCTCTCTCTCTGTATGTGTGCTTGTGCACACACATGCATGTGTGTGTTTGCAGGGTGGGAACACCACAGTGAGTGTGTAGAGCTCAGAGGACAATCTGAGTTGCCGGTCCCTACCTTCTGCCTTGTTTTGATGTGCACTACCTTTGCTGGTCCTGCTGTACAACAGCCTCATTGCTCTATAAGCATCTGGAATTTTCCTGTCTCTGTTTCCCATCTTGCTTTAGGAGGACAAGACCTATGGCCGATACAGGGCCTGCATTTTATGTGGGCTCTAGAGAGCCACCTCAGGCTCCTGTGCTTGTGTGGTGATTGATTAAATGGCTGAGCCATCTCCCGAACTGATAATGCCGTGTTACAGTGGAACTTAGTCGTCTCACTAAGATGTAGATGGGGAAACGAGGAGTGCGGTGGTTAGGTGACGTGTTTGGTCACGTGGGTCCACTCTCCAGCACAGCTTCCCTTCCCCCACCCCCACCCGTGATTCTGTTAGTGGAAAGCGAATTTATTTTAGCAAACTCAAGAATTAGGAAGGCACTTCAAATGTGATGAGAAGCAGGGCAGTCTGTGAGACTTTCATTCATTCCACAAGCGTAATCTCTGTGTGTACTGATAACAGGCCTAATTACTGTGTAAACATCTTTATAGCCAAAAACATCTGTACTGCACACTGATGTAGTATTGCAGCCTCTGGCATTCCTGCTGCTCATTTGAAAAATCACTTGCTCTGTCTTTAAATCTGATCTATGGTTGATGATGCATTTTTTTTTTTTTTTTTTTTTTTTTTTTTTTACAGATGCACATAAGCACACATGCCATAACTAGCAAGAAGGCACACAGAATCACAGCAGTACAGAGAATACTGCCCTATCTTCTATGTTCACTGTTCCCCACGTTTTATAGATGGAGAAATAAGGATACATCAGGCATCCCAGTGCAGGCCTTTTCAGGTCAGCTATGGTGCAAGGGTGGTAAGTTCAAGGCCAGCCTGGATTTGAGACCTTGTTTCAAAATCAAAACTAAAAAGCAGGCCTAGCAGTTGACCCCCTGCCTAGAATCCCCCAGTGAGGGGCTGGGGGCGTGGCTCAGTGGTAGAGCCCCTGCCTAGAATCCCCCAGTGAGAAGCTAGGGATGTGCCTCAGTGGGAGAGTATCTACCTAGAATCCCCCAGGAAGGGGCTGAGAAAGTGCCTTCCTAGCATGTGGGATGTGCTAGGTCCATTTCCCAGCGCTGCAAACAAAACAAAAGAAAACAAACCAAAGCAAATATGAAACAATAAAACCAAAGACACAACCAGGGTTATAAGTTGCCCAGGATGCCAGATTAGTTAGTATGTCTGGGGTGGACATTCATAAAGTCTTGCCTTCAGCATCTGTAATTAACTTGTCCAGTGTTCACGTTCCCTGGGCCTGAATTTGTTAACTCAGTTAAAACACTTCATTCGGTTTTTATTTGGGTAAATTGAGGGACTAAAAGCTGAGACAGACTATTTTTCTTAAGATGGATATGGTATTTTTCAAACCTGTTTTGTGCACTGTGCTCCTTCCCAAGTCCTTTGGTGTTCAAAGTGAAAAGGAGAGGCAGAAGATTCTCTTTGCCCATCAAGACCGAACCTTCAAGTTTGCTGAGTGGTGCCACTGTTTCTGATCTCTGATAGCTCCAGCATGGCTGACTCCCGAAGCCTTTAGAGACACCTTGAAGTGGTCTGGTTCTCAGCACCCAACAAGATTAAGATTTATTTCTTTCTAGCCTTCTGGAATTCAGCATATAATCCCCTTGGGGCCCCCATAGGGTAGTAGACAGTGGAGAAGAACATCATATTTTATCTTATTGGGTTTTGAGACAGTTTCATGGATCCTAGGATGTTTTCAGACTTGTCATCATACCATGAGTGACCTTGAAATCCTGATCCTCCTGCTTCTGCCTCCTGAGTTTTGGGATGACAGACATGTACCACCATGCCCAGTTTAAGTGGTACATACAGGGCCTCATGAATGGTAGGTAAAACTCTACAACTTAGCCCCGGCCCCGGCCCCGGCCCCGGCCCCAGTATCCCATATTAAAAGGAAGGGTAAGTAGTGTTGAATACTACTCTCCTTGGTCCAAACTGGGATTTCAACATCATTCTGGAACTATGAGCTATGATACAGGCTGACTCAAAATTCCATACACCAGAGAGACCAAAGCCAGGGAACACTTAGACCCATCACACTCTCTTGTACTTCTACCCTGAGATCCCTGAGTGGAAGTTTTTTGCCTGAAGAGGAACGTTTGTCTCTGTCTTGGAGTTAAGTAGTACAGGGAGGAGGTGTGACTGCTCTTAGTGGCTAGGGTAACTCTGCAACTCATCAAGTAGGCTAGATTAGGTAGCCAGCAAGCCTCCAGAATCCCACCTGTCTCTGCCTCCCCAGCCTTGGGATTAGCAGCAAACACCACCACACACAGAACTTTTCTTCTTTTAGAACATGGGTTCTAGGACTCCACCTTCTTCATGCTTGGATGGTGAGTACTTTATGGATTCGCCAAACCACGTCCCCAGCCACCAGTGTTGGAATCTTTAGCTGACATTTCAGACCAGCAGTTCTTCAACTTGTCTGAACCTGAAAATCCAGCTCATTCCAGGGATGCTTTAGGTTTAGTGCCTGTCTTCCCCCTCCCAACCCCAACCGCAGTGACATCAGAAGCTTCCCAGGTGGATGGCAGATGGGACCTAGTTCTTCCATGAGCCTCTGGAGCAGCCAATGTTGAGATGCGTGGCTCTAGGATATTTCTTTTCATTTTTCAAAGGGTCTGACACAGTTGCCTGGAGATAGGGAATTTTGGTCTTGGGAAGTATAAAAGTAAAAGTGTGCCATATATACATAGGAGTGGGCCACACAAAGTGCAAGGGGTTGCAAGGACAGGCATCTGCCTGAATGCTTAGCATCCTGTGAAGGGCTTCTGGAATCACTGCTATGTAGTTGTAAGCCATAGACCCAGAGTGATTTGTCCAGAGCCCATAAAACTAGGCTTATCGTGGACCAGGTAAACATGTTATGAGGAAGACTGTAGAGACGCTCCCCCAGGATGCCACTCTGGGTGCAGGGGAATTGTGAACAGAAACATCCAGAAAGACTTTGGGTATGGTCACTGTCTTAGGGCTTTCCTGCTGTGAACAGACACCATGATCAACTCTTATAAGGACAACATTTAATTGGGGCTGGCTTACAGGTTCAGAGGTTCAGTCCATGATCATCAAGGTGGGAACATGGCAGCATCCAGGCAGACACGGTGAAGGAGGAGCTGAAAGTCCTACATCGTCATCTGAAGGCTGCTAACAGAATACTCGATTCTGTCAAGACAAGGGTATTAAAGCCCACGCCCACAGTGACACACCTACTCCAATGAGGCCAAACCTCCTAATAGTACCACTCCCTGGGCCAAGCATACACAAACTACCACAGTCATATTACAGGTACCTGTGACTGGAGACATACATCTCTGTGAGTTACACTCGTGATTATCCCAACTTCTCTCTTCAACCACCTCGCCCACATCAGCTCAATGAAGCCTTCTGCTTAGTGCTGATACCTTGGCAGATCCTCCATAGCTGGTTTCAGGTGACACTCTACCGAAGGTTGCTTTGCTCAGCACAAAATCATTATGCTCACCACCCCAAAATATTTTCTTCCATCATCAAAACACATGAAGGATATTTCATACATGCAGGAATTGGTGTTGCAAATATATTAAGGCCATCGTAAGGACAGTTCCTATTGGTGCTCTCTGGCATTTGTTACCCAGCCATGATGTGCTCAGCCCTGGATGACTAATGAAGTGGAGTCAGCAGACCTTTTTCTCCCACTTTTTTAGGTCTTTTAAAAACATTTTATTTTTTGACTATATGGATGTGTGTCTCTGTGAGAGAGTATGTTCACATGTATGCAGGTACCCACAGAATCCAGCAGAGGGCGTCATATCCCCTTGCAGTGGAGTTAAAAGTAGTTGTAAGCCATTGGACTGGGGTATGGGGTTTGAACTCAGGTCCTCTGCAGTTTTTTTTTTTTTTTGTTTTTGTTTTTGTTTTTGTTTTTTATTTTTTGTTTTTTTTGAGACAGGGTCTTATCATGTAGCCTTGGATGGCCTTGAGATCACTAAGTAGACCAGGCTGGTCTCAAACTCACATAGATCTATCTGCCTGCTTCTACCTCCCTAATGTTAAAATTAAAGGGATGCACCATCGTGCCTAGTGAAAAGGACATTTTCTTGTCCATTTCTTGCTTTGTAAACTAACTTGTGAAGAAGTCGGGGAGGGCAAACTTTGGGGACTCTTAACGGTACAGGTTGGGTGCTTTTCTCTTTAACTAGGAGAGGACATTTAGGAGGCACGTGAAAGTTCAGGATGTTTATGGTGCAGTTGGAGCTGGTTACATAATCTGACTTTTCTAAGTAATTCCCATACATTAGCGCATTTAGTCCTCTTAACAACCTTGTGAGGTAGAGTCTGTGATAACTTGTTTTTAATAGACATGGATAGAGAACTGTAGAGGGATTTAGGCATATAACCCCCTCTTACCTTGAGGGATTTGTTCTAAAACCCCCACCCCACGCCCAGGATATGCCTGAAACTATAAATCATACTGAGCTTGTATGGTATGTTTTTTCTTTTGTATACATACTATGATAAAAATGTAACTCATAACACACAGTAAGAGATCAATGTAACTATCAACAGAATATTGATAGCCGCCAAAACCACATTTTCTTTTCTTCTCTTCTAACTAGTAATTTAATTTTGTTTTTCAGGCTCTGAGAATCAAATACAGGGCTTTATGCTTGTTGGTCAAACACTGTACCACTGAGCTACACTGAGCTGTAAAAATCAGCCCAGATTTTTACTTTGCATTTTGACACAAAGGCTCGGTTGTTAAGGCTGGCTTTGGACACACTATGTAGCCCATGCTGGATTTCAAGTTGCAATTCTTATGTGTAACTGGGATGATTGACCTGTGATAACAGGTCCAGCTGCCCTTTCTACATTTATGTCCACAAGTTTTGTAGTGTGCCCTACAACAGCACAGATTTCTCATACTTCTTAGTCTCTAGGGTAGAGATGCATCTTCATCCAGCTCTTGGTTACCTTAATACATTGCTTTATTCCTTTCTTATTACACAGATGACTTCCTTTTTCCCCCCACTGATAAGAAGCATAGTACGACTTCCCTTTGGCAACTCCAAGCTGCCAGTATTATAAATAAGTACTACACTCTGAGGTCATTATTAACTAAGAAATGGTTAACTAAGAAATGGTTACCAGTAACAATACAAGGACAGTTAATTTGATAAACAAGATGGCTACAGAGTGACTAATGGGAAGGGTTCTCACTAGGGCAGCCAGTCAAGGTCTGTTTACAGAGTCCAACCACTCTATTAGTCCTAACTTCCAAAGTTTTACATATTTCTCCCCAAACCAGCATTGTTAAATCAGTCACTTTAATACCCCACTCCTGGTACCAACTTTCGTGTTAGTTACTTTTTCATTGCTGAGATGAGGCACCAAGGCCAAGGCAGCTTATAGAAGTAAGAGGGTTATTTTTTATGTTTGTTTTCTTTGTGTTGTTTTGTTTTGGCTTACAGTTTCAGAGGGCTAGAGTCCATGATGCTGAAGCAGAGCTTGCAGGCATGGGGCTGGAACAGCAAGCCGAGAGCTCACATCTGGGTCGATGAAAGCCATTCCAAGTTCAAATCCTACTTCAGGTGGAGGCCAATGCTGTGGGGATTGGCCTGAACGCCTGGTGTTCTGGAGTGACATGACCTGGAGGTCAGTGTGGGAAGAAACAACTTACATTGGTTTTCAGGGCATTCTCTCTTCAAATCATCTTTTTCCCCTGCAGTAGAAGATGGAGATAATAATAGCTGCCTGTTTGACTGGAGAGGTGGGTGATAAGGAAGGGAAGGAAGTGAACAGCTTTACAGAATGGCTTCTTTCAGTACTTTGAATTCTTTAGATGAAGAAGCATGAGGCTAGACAAAGTAAAATCAAGGTGCTTCTTAAAGAGACCCATTAAAGAATTTGAACAAATGAATAAAGGAGCCATTAGCAGCCTTGAAATCCTACCATTCATGTTAGGGCCCTTAAGGCAAGAACTCCTCTCATAGACTGAGTTAAGTTTCTAGATCATCCCTTATTACTAAAGGGAGGTGAGGGCAGAGAAAGTGGTTTGTATAAATAGTCCTCAGAATGCAATCACAAACAAGCCAATCACAAACGAGCCAGCGCTGCAAAGCAGATCATTGGGAAATAGAATTGGAACTCTTTCTCAGAGGGAAATTCTCTTTTGCAAGGGTAGGGTGATTTGACACTCCTTGTGTGGATTGCACTTATGTGTGCACATGTGTGTGAAGGTGCGTGTGCACATGTGTGAAGGTGCATGTGTACATATGTGAAATATGCATGTGGAGACAGAGGACATCTTTGATTTCTCAGGCACTGCCTACCTGAGTTTTTGTTTCAATTGCATTTATGTATGTATTTATTTATTTGTATGTTGGGGCCTGTGCATGGAGGTCAGAGAATCTATCTTTAAAAGAAAAAGAGAGAGAGATCGATCCTTTACATGCATAAGTGTGAGTCTCAATTTAACCATTTAAAAGTGAGCAGATGAGGGGCTGAGCAGATGGCTCAGGTGGTAAACTGCTTGCTGGATAACCATAAGGACCTAGGCTCCATTCCTAGCACTTAAATAAAAAAGCCAGATAGGGTAGTGTGCACTTGTAAGCCTAGCACTGGGGAGCATAGACAGGAACCTTGGGATTCACTGGCCAGCCAGCCTAGCCTAACATGGGGGTGATTGAGGAAGGCATCTGCCATTAACCTCTGACCTCCATATAATATCTTCATATGCACACACAGGAACACATGCAGATGCATACAAGACTATCTGAATATACACCTACACACGCACAAACACCACACACACACACACACACACACACACACACACACACACACCAAATAAGCCAATTGTGATGACATCAGACCCATAATCTTCCTGCCCCTGCAATGGACCTTAGGATTTCAGACATGTGCCATCATGCCCAGTGCTAATTAATGATTTAAAAAATTAATGAGATGCCCAATCCTCTCCTTTCAAAGATTTAAACTTTGGAATCATGCTTATGCACTCCTTTCATCTCAGCACTTGGGAGGCCGAGGCAAGCTAATTTCCTTACGTTCAAAGTCAGCTTAGTCTACATAGCAAGTTCCAGGTCAACAGGGTTATATGGTGAGACCTCCCCCTTTTCTTACACACACACCAAAACCATAACACCCCCTAAAAGCCAAAAGCCAAACCAAGAGAAAACAGAAGCAAACACCACACACCACACACACACACACACACACACGCACGCACGCACGCACGCACGCACGCACGCACATTCATAGTCACTTCCAGAATTATGTATGTAATACTTGCCTTTATTTATATATACACAAATGATGGAGTCTATACTTTTTTTTAATACCATAGTACATAGCTACAGATACAGTTGATATTGAATGATTTTGAATACACAGGGGCAGCCTTTTGGCAGCCCAGGGAGCTGTGCTGTGAAACAGGAGTCAGGAGTATGCTGCGTGGTTATTAGAATTCTGCCATGCAGCCCTGGAAGGGTGGTCCAGCCCCATCTGTCTTCTGAGCACAACTGGTCCCCAAGTCAGTGTCCTCTGAGGGCCCTTCTCTCTGACTCCGCATTCTCTCATCCTCTCTTTCAATGCCCTGCAGGCCATTTGGGGACAGAGGACACAGGAGAAGGCACTGTCTCTGCAAGTGAAGGCTGGGGCTCTGTCTAAGCCTCCGATGGCTTTGGCCACAGCGGATGTACCGTGTGCTTCTCAGCATCTTGGCCCGGTGTCTCTGTCCTTCCTAATACAACCCTGGACAGGCATAGAACTCATTACAGCCCGTGGTCTCCAGTCTGTCTGCAGCCTGTTTTCTACGTCTCCTATGGAGTCTCTCTCTACTCCTGTTTGTCCTTGTAGCTTAAAGGGGACTTCTGCCCCTACCCACTCATCTTCCATTCTGACTTTAGCAGGGCTTGTAGACACGAGAGTAGAGAAATAAGATTTTTGGCTTGCATATTTTTCGCCAGAAGTCTACTATATATTTCCACCCTCAAACTTTTTAAAAAAGAATTTATTTTTAGTTGTGTGTCTATGAGTGTTTTGCTTCCATGTGTGTCTGTGTACCTGATTGCCTGCAGAGGTCAAAAGAAGGCACTGGATCCTCTGGAACTGTAGTTAAGGGTGTGTGTGTGAACCCTCACATGGGTGCTAGGAACCAAAATCTGGGTCCTCTGCAAGAGCAGCAAGTGCTCTTAACTGCCGAGCCATCTTTCAAGTCCCTCATCAGACTTTTAAATCCATCTCATATTATGTTTGGTTTATGCTAAGATGTAGAGAAATAACTATATTGCTTTTTTTCTAAACGAGCATTCATTTTCCCTGCTATTATTAAGTCATTCATTTATGGACACAATGATGACTTCTGCTGGGAGCCTTTGCCTGTCTAGTGTCACACTGAGTTTGATAATGTCTTATTATTTTTTCTCTTTTCTCTCTCTCTCTCTCTCTCTCTCTCTCTCTCTCTCTCTCTTTCTTTCTTTTTCTTTCTTTTTTTTTTTTGACAGAACCTTGCTATATAGCCATTTTGACCTTAAATGACACAGACCAGGCTTAAAATTGCTGGGTGGCCTAGACTAGCCTTAAACTTATTTTGTAGCCCAAAAACTTATTTTGAAATCCTCCTGCCTCAGCCTCTTGAGTGCTTGGATAATAAGCATGTGCCAACATGCCCAACTCTTTTTTACACTTTGAGGCCTGAAAGTCAGTGGGCATCTCCCTTCAGGGAGGCAGGTATGACACAGAATCCTGACGTCTGAGAGTGTTGGCAGGTGCCCCTCCTGAATGCCACATGACTGAGTCTTTTGGCTAGACCCCACTTTCCCCCTGGTACTTTGTTCTGAGACCCCCTTGGCCCCACAAAGCCTTGTGGCAGGAAGTGCAGTCAGTTTGCCACGCCAACTCAGCATCTCCCCAGACCTGACGACTAAGGTCATTTCAGGGAAGATGACTAAATTAGGCTGCCTTTTGTACTGTTGTGGAGTGGAGTGGCTTGTGGGACACTGTCCAGTGTTGTCTCTCCTGGCTGGTGGGGGCAGGAAGGCTGGGTGAAGACAGAAGACAGTGACTGGCCGGACGTTTTGCTGCAGTGGTGTCTGGTCGCCTCTTGGCCCCCTTCCCTGCCTGCTGCCTCTGACGTACCAGTGTCCCTCGGGTGCCTGCAGACAAGGGCTCCTCAAGGTGGCTTCCTCACTGACAAATGCCTCCACCTTGCTCATTCAAGTCCCCTTGTGCTTTGCTACTGAATCCTTTCTGTTGGGCATTTGACACCTGCGGAGGTCAGATTTGCTCTGCACAGCCTGTACTGTGTCACAGGAAAGTGACTGCTTTTTGAATTCCTCAGGGACATCTTTGAATCCCACTCTGTCCCGGGTATATTTATTCACAGGCAGATCTATTTGTATGTTTCGTTTCCTCTTTGTCTTTTTGTAAGAGTTTCATTAAGTTGCACAGGCTAGCCTGGAACCCACAATGTTACTCAGGCTGGCCTGGAACTTGCAGCAAGTCTCCTGCCTCAGCCCTTCCTCGGTGATGATCTAGAAATGAAGCAAGAGCAGAGATCCAGGACCTGCCCTCAGGATGAATGAAAGCTAGCTTTCTTTCTTTCTTTCTTTCTTTCTTTCTTTCTCTCTCTCTCTCTCTCTCTCTCTCTCTCTCTCTCTCTTTCTTTCTTTCTTTCTTTCTTTCTTTCTGTTTTAAATGATGAATGAATACTCTCCTGTTACAGTACTGGGGCTTAAGCCTAGGGTAATTTTTGTTCTACATAGGCCTTCCCTCTACCATTAAACCACATCCTCAACCCCTCTAACTAGGAGGGAATTCTAAGCAATCATTCTCTCCTGGATGCCTTCAGCTCTTTATTTTTTTTACTCTCTCTCTCTCTCTCTCTCTCTCTCTCTCTCTCTCTCTCTGTGAGTGTGTATGTGTGTGTGTGTGTGTGTGTATTTCTGTCTTAGTTATGGTTTCCATTGCTATGAAGAGACACCATGACCAAAGCAACTCTTATAGGACAGCATATAATTGGAGCTGATTCAGAGGATCAGACCATTATCATCAAGGCAGGAGACATGGCAACGTCCAGGCAGGCATGATGCTCGAGGAGATGAGTGTTCTACATCTTCATCTGAAGACTACTAGGAGAAGACTGGCTTCCAGGCAGCTAGGAGGGAAGGTGTCTCAAAGCTCACCCCCCATACATTCCCAACAGGCCAAGCATATTCAAACAATCGCAGCCTGTCCCCTCTCCCTGTACTTACATGCCAGTAAGCATGCACATGCCTGTGTGGAAGTCAGAGGACAACCTGGGTGTAGATCCTCAGGCTCTGTCTACCTTGTCTTTTGAGACTGGCCAAGCAATCCAGGTCGGCTGCCCCTAAACCCTAGATCCTCCTGTTTCTGCCTTTTCAACTCTTAGATTTCAGATGCTTGATGTCACATTTAGCCTTTTAATTGGTGGTGGGCATCAAAGTCAGGCCCCTGTGCTTGCGTGACAAGGACTTTACCAAGTGAACCATCTCCCTAGTCAGTGTTTTTGTTGTTGACACATGGTTTTCTATGTTTCCCTGGCTGGCTTTCTGCTCCAGTCTCCTGCCTGCTGGGATTATAAGCATGCACTAGTGTGCTCAGCCCCACACCCCTCTTTTGATCATTCCTCTGTATTCAACTCCAAGCTCACCGTGTTAGGTGACTGTAGCATTGCAAAAGTTCACAGATGGCTGTATCTGATGTCACGTTACCCCCCTCCTCCTTTTTCTGTTTTTCATGTGTGTGGTATGCATGTGAATGCATGTATATTTTTGCATGTGTGGGGGTTCACCCTTGTGTGGGTGTGCATGCATACGTGCTTTTAACTGATCTGAGGATCATGCCAGGAATCACCTTCCATCTCTCTTCCCCATTATTTACCGAGGTAGAACCTGTCAGTCAAACCCAGAACTTACCTCTATGGCTACTGTAGCTCTCTCTGGGAAAATCCCCTGTCTCTGCTCCTTTCCATACCAGGAACAACAGGCTGGTTGTCAACACGACACGGGGGTCTGGGGATTTGAACTTTGGTTCTTATGCTTGACCAGCAAGCCCTTTAACCACAGAGTCATCCTTCCAGTCTCCATTGAGAACCAAGAAAATCCCCTCCTCCCCCACAGCAATTTCTGCTCTGACCCCATTGACCCTATGCCTCTGTGAAGGTTAGGTAGTGAGGGACAGTCTTTCCTGATACATCCTTCAGGTGAACTCATGTCTTAGGGTGAGCTCATTTTTGCTTCTGCGGTTGGCACACCCCATCAGCTCGTGTCTCTCACTAGCAGACATCCAGTGGTGCCTCCCTGCATTCGCTGACCTGTGCCAGACTGTTGGGATGATTCTGTGCCCAATTGTGACATTCTGGCTGCTGTTGGCAGAGCCTGTCTAGCCTGCCTCATCTCCCCATGCACCTGGACCAGAGGCTCAGCCAGGTGGTTGCTGGGGGAGCCAGGGTGGTGGTGGTGGTGGAGGGGGGCAGTCAGTCTGACCTTGTGTTATTCTTGGGCATCTTCATAGACCAGACATTATTTAAGTCTCTGGAACTCATGTCCTGGCTGTTCTGTAACTTTTTAAGGGTGTGTTATGGAGTTTCTATTTCCTCTGAATGGAAAGATTCTTTACTGGAGGGAGCCAGGAGGCTCACAAGATTTAGGGGAGCTAAGACTGGGGAGATGCCTCAATCAGTAAAGTGCTTACTACACAGGTAAGCATGAGATCCTGGGTTTAAGTCCCCAGCACCCACATAAAAGAGCCAGGGGGACTATGGTGCACACCTGAAGTCCCAGTGCTGGAGAGGCAGAGCTAAGTAGGATCCCTAGTCAGCTTAGCTAAACTGGTAAGCCCTGGGTTCAGTGGGAGAGCCTGCCTCAGAAAAACAAAGCAGAAACTGATAGAGGAAGGTACCTGACCCAGACCTATGGCTTCTGCACACACTCATACAAATGTGTACCAGCACACAGTACATGCACACACCCACACGAAAATGTGTATACAACACATACCCACAACCTGCTCTCCTTCAAGGTTCAAGAAACTAATGAAATTTTAGGATTCCTAAGGCCCCACCCCAGGGTTATAGACATAGTAAATAATGACTGCGGGGAGGAGATGTTATTCAGTGGAGATGTCTGGGGAAGGCTCCAGGTGGCATTCAGCTTTGGTGAGTTGTTGCCCCATCCTGGGGCAGGTTTTCTGCTGATGGCACTGATGTCTAGAGATGTCATAGTCACAGGACAGGATGCAGGTACCTGTATCCAGGAACAAAGAATAGGGCAAAAGTAGCACAGTAAGCAACTGTAGGGGGAAGTTTACTGACTAAGGAAGGGTAGACTTTCAAATAGGGTTGGTTAGGAAAAGATACTGTTCTGAGAGAGAGAGAGAGACAGAGAGAGAGAGAGAGACAGAGACAGAGACAGAGAAACAGAGACAGAGGCAGACAGAAACACAGAGTGACAGACAGACAGACAGACAGAGACAGAGAGACACAGTGAAAATGGAGATAGATAGATAAATAGATAGATAGATAGATAAATAGATAGATAGACAGACAGATAAAGATTGATTTCAACAGCTCAGCTGCCCTGCTACATGAAGAGCTGGGGCTTTTGTGTTAATTCAGCGTTTTGTGTTAATTTACATAGCAAGCCTCATTTGCATGCTATCACATATAGTTGTATATACAATTTCATGCATCACGTGTCTCATTTGCATCATAAGACCCCACCTCTACTTTAATATCATAATGAGCCACAGGACACCTTGAGACACCATCGAGTACCTCTGCACCTCGTGAGTAACCACGGTGAAATGGTGTTGTGGTGTGGTGTTGGTTAGGCTAGTCTCTCTCAGCTGGGGGTTTCATCCTTCCTTTTTGTTAGCTTCTTTCTCTCTGTTTCTGTCTGTCTTTGGCAGGGTCTCCTGCAGCTCAGGCTGCCCTCAAACCTGAGTAGTCAAGGCTAGCCTTCAACTCCTGATTTCCTGGCCCTGACCTCCCAAAAGCTTTGGCTACAGGCACGCCCAGTTTATCCAGTGCTGGGCATGAAACCCACAGCCTGCTGCATGCTAGGCAAGACCTCTACCCAGCGAGCTGCATCCTCAGCCCACACCTGTTTTTCCCATATGCTAATTCTGTAAGGCTTTCTGGACCTCATTTTCTACCCTGCCCTCCTGTCTCTGAGCTATCCAAGCTCCTGTACCAGCTTGCCTTTAAGAAATGCTAACAAGCTCACCCCATCACCAAACTAGATCTGGGTGGAGTCATTTCTTTGGTCTGTCCTTGGTCCCATTGCCTGATGATGATTTACACTTCTCCAGGAAAAGCTACTGGGCACGCACTGTGACTTCTGCTATGCTGTCTATTGATCGCTGCCCGTTTTGTTTGACACTCCTGCTGCAGGAATGATTGGCCAGTTGAACTGACCTCTCTTGTACTGGAATCAGCAGCTGGCTTCCTTGGACACGCCCTCAGCTGTGTGGTGGAACAAGACAGACACTTAAGAGGACACATAAAGTCCTCAGCGTTAGTGCTGGGATCTCATTTCTCAACATTCTTACCTCGTTGCTTCAGAAATAATAGGTGGATTTCAAACTGTTTCCCCACTTGAGGTTGGAGTGGATGAATCTAATTTTCATGCTATTCATTTTATGCAAATGAGTCTAAAAGAAAACCCATTGATCTCCAGGGGTCCTGTGTGTTTTTCTTCCTGAATATGTCCAAAAATCTGAATATGTCCAAGGTTGTTGCATTTATTTATTTTTTCACTGCAAGGGATGGACTCCTATGCTGGGGAAGTTTGTTTCCTTCGCATTGAGTTACATTTCCTACCCTTCTATTATCATTATTATTATCATTATTATTATCATTACTATTGTCATTATTATGATTATGTGTGTGTTATGTGGTATGTGTGTGCATGTGCTCATGTGTGTGCATGTATGTTGTGTGTCTGTGTGCACATGTGTGTTGTCAGAAGTCAACCTCAGACATTGTTTACTATTTTTAAATTAGATTTATTCATTTTATCTCATGTGTGTGTTTTGCTGTCATATACGCATATGCGTCACAGGAGTGAGCGCTTGGTGTGCTTGAAGGTCATAAGAGGGCATTAGATCTGGAGTCACAGATGGGATGGATGGTTGTGGTAACCACATGTGGGTGCTGGGACTCGAACCCAGATCCTTTGCAAGAGCAGTTAAGTACTCTTAACCACCAAACCATCTCTCTAGCCCCACAGATGTCATTCTTCAGGCACCATCAAACCTTATTCTTTTTTGAGACAGTGTTTTGAGACCATCACTCATTGGGATTTGTGATTTCCTAAGTCGTCTAGGCTGGCTGACCTGTGAGCCCCAGAGGACCCCCCCCCAACTCCTCTCTATTTCTCCATTGCAAGGTTTATAGACTCATTACACTTGGGTTTTTAATTGGATACTGGAGATCAGACTTAGGTCCCCATGCTTATGTGGTAAGTACTTTACTGACTGAGCCATCTCCCTACCCCCCACCCCTTGCCTCTTTGAGAGAGGGTCTTGCTAAGTAGCTCAGACTTCCCCAAAACTCTCTGTGAAGTGAGGCCCCGAGACTGACACCTTCACAATGGCATTAGTGGCCCTTCCAAGTACAGACACCCTGAGCTCATTCAGCCCCACTATACTACTTTGTGTGAGGACACAGAGATGGTACGTACACACCCAGAAGAAAGTACTCACCAGTCCCTGCTACATTGATTCTTGATCGTGGTCTTCTAAACTCCAGGACCGTTCAGAGGTAAATGTCTGTTAGTCAAGCAGTGGAAGTGTGGTCTTTCCTGATGGGAGTCCGAGCTTGGACTGTTCGTGGAGACTTGGTAGTGCCCTTCTGAAGAACCCTTCAGAATCAAGCCTGGGTACCATGAATAATTATTTCCTACAGATACAATGATTCTTGACATCCCACTGTCTCGGGAGAGGCCTGTTGATGATGATAATAGGATACATTTGCTTCCTTTAGGAAGAGTGTCTAAGGTTCTTAGTGTGAGACAGATTATTACCCAATCAGACGTGTCTGGTGAAGACAGCAGGACAGACATGGGAAATCAAAAGAAACCACATAGTAGTAATGATGATGATTAATCTTTGACATGAAGTTTCATGTAGCCCAGGCTGGCCTCAAACTCTATAGATAGCCAGGGATGATTTTGAATTACTCATTCTCCTGCCTTTATCTCCCAAGTTTAGGGATTGGTTACAGGTGGGACCATGCTTGCTGTATGTAGTGCTGGGAATGGAACACAGGACCTAATGCAAAGCTAGACAAGCACTCTACCTGTCTACCAATGGGCTCACTTTCCTTGTCCCTACATAGAAATTTAAAATATTGTATTTTTCCAGCCAAGTATGGTGGTACACCCTTGTAATCTCAGCACTTGGGAGGCTGAGGCAGGAGGACTGCTATGAGCTCCAAGCCAACCTGATGTCATTGTAAGGCCATGTCTTGGAGAAAGAGAAGTAAAGAAAGAGAGAAACGATCCAAACATGCATCCTTCCATATTCAATTTATTAACTTAAACAAATAAAAAGAGCTTTAAGGAGAAAGGTGAAAAAGCAGCCGAACCCTTTGTCTAATTACTTCCAGAAAGAACAACCTACATCCTTGCCTGAGGCCCATGTCTTGGCTGGTAAGCAGCTGTGTTCTTCTAATGTTGGTGTAGCATTTCTTTCAGCAGGTACATTTATCCAATTACCTGTGCTCTAATATCCTTGCCATTGCTGGGGAGACAAAAACACTTAAAATCAAAATTGGGACAGAAGTGGAACCCAGGGGCATGGCTCAGCAGCACAGCATCTGCCTAGAATCTCCCAGGGAGGGGCTGGGAGCGTGGCTCAGTGGTAGAGCCCCTGCCTAGAATTCCCCCCCTCCCCCCCCATGAGGGGCTGGGGGTGTGGCTCAGTGGTAGAGCTCCTGCCTAGAATGCCCCCAGTGAGGGGCTGGGGGCATGGCTCAGTGGTAGAGGCTTGCCTAGAATTCCCCCAGTAAGGGATGGGAGGTTGGCTTGCTGGTAAAGTACCTGCCTAGCATCCACCAGTGAAGGGATGGATGTGTCGATCAACAGTAAGATTCTTATCTAATGTGCCAAAGCCCTATATTTGTTCCTCAGCTCTCAAAAGAGAGGAGCAATTGGTGTAGAAGACAAACAAGCTCTTTTAGCTGACAGTCGGTTGTTAACACTTGCCCTTGAAGGTCTCCAGGCAAGGTTCTCACTTCCAAGGTCAGATGTGATCCGCGTGGGTCACTCCATCTCTGGCCCTGTGGCAGCCTTGGTCTTGCCCATTAGCTCCCTGGAGCTATCAACCTCTTCAGTTGTTAAATTCATGCTAATTTCTCTGTAGCTTTAAAAATGAAATCCGCCCACAGTACTGCATGTGGACGGTTCCATAGGTGCACAATTGCAGTGAATTTATTGTTTAGCCATAACTATTATTTATATTTTGATTCATTTTTTCAAGAGCACACACATATATCACACACGCATATATATATATATATATATATATATATACATATATATGAGAATATATGCATATGACTAGGTAATTATGTTTTTATTGTTGTTACCCTGCTCTACATATGATTTTATGGCCTGACATTATAAAAGGAATGCAGAGATAGGCTAGGATAATAAAACACAAGATTAAATAGGTACAAATAAAAGGTATGAGTCCCTAGCAGCCATGTGCCCCGTTCCAGAGGTGGTAATAACATTTTATGACTGGTGGTGTCTCTGGTGGCTGCACTCACTTCAAATGAAGCTGCCTTTGCATTTGTCATCTCCCCTGTGAAATGAGATTTGCTCACTCCTTCCTCCCTCCCTCCCTCCCTCCCTCCCTCCCTCCCTCCCTTCCCTCCTTCTTTCCTTCCTCCTTTACTTCCTTTCTTCTCTCCTTCCTCCCTACCACCCTTCCTTTCTTCCTCCCTCCCGTCCTTCCTTCTTGTCTGTCTGTCTGCCTGTCTGACTATCTGTCATTCTTTCCTTTTCCCCCCTTGACTACTAGGGTGTGAGCCGTGGACCATGGGAATGTTGGTACTGCCGAGCCACGCCCCCAGCACCTTACTGTGGGATTCTAGGCAGGCGTTCCGAGATGGAGACATGTCCTCAGTCCTTCAGTGAGAAATTCTAGGCAAGGGATTCCTTTCCCTTTTCTTTTCTGTTTTCCTTCCTTCCCTTCTCTTCCAACTCCCCTTCTCTCTTTTCCTTTTCTTCTTCTCTTCCCCTCTTTCCTTCCTCGTCTTTCTCTATGTGAAGCTGGCCACCTCACTCCTAATCCTCCTGCTTCTGCTTCCCAAGTGCTAGGATTTCGCCTCACCTGGCATCTCTAAAAACATTACAGTTTCGGGTGCTGGTGAGATCAAGTCTTTTTTGGGTTTCTTGGTTGTCGGCCTTTCTCCACTTTGTGAGTTGTTTGCTCCTTCTCTGTTGCTGGCTTATTACTCTTACGTCTGCTCTAGCAGTGTCAGGAGGTCTATGTTTCTACGCTGGCCGCGTTCTTCCATTGTAATTTCTTTTGTTAAAACTCCGAATGTTCCTTTACCATGAAAGATAAGATAAATATGATAGATTAACTCTGGGCTTTAAGGAATGTTTTGCTCTTTCAAAAAAGAAGATTTATTTGTGTGTGTGTGTATGTGTGTGTGTGTGTTTGTGTATAAATATGAGTGTGGTGCCTGAGAAAGACACAGGGGGTGGCAGATCTCCAGGATCTCAAGAGACAGGCAGTTGTGAGCTGCACGACTGAACCCCCAGTCATCTGCAAGAGCAGCAAGTGCTCTTACCTGCCGAGCAAGCTCTTCAACTCTTACTTCTTTGAAATACTCTCTTTCTCTTGTTTATACTTTTCTTCATTGAGTAGATTCAAGGATACTTTTCTGTTATTTAACAATGAGAGGGTTAGTTGTCTATATTTTCTCTCATTTTATAATTTTAAAAAATGCGTGTGTCTGTGTGTGTGCACATGCGTGCATGCATGTGTACATGGGACTGTAGGCACACATATGTCACGGCTCGTGTTTAGAAATCAAAGGACAGCCTTGGGGTCTGTCCTGACCTTTCACCTTGTTTGAAACAAGGTTGCTTTGTTTATTTTCATTGCCCATGTCAGGCTAACTGGCCACCAGCTTCTGAGGTTCTCCTGTCTCTGCCTCCCATCTGGTCACAGAAGTGCCGAGGTTACAGATGCGTGACACAGTGTCTAGCTTCACATAGTGCTGAGGATCCAAGCTCAAGTTCAATGTTGGTCGTGGGTGGCAGTTGACTCTGTAGCCATCTCTCTGTCCCCTTTTCCTTCCAACTGAATGACATGTTTGTGATGCATTTCAAAGGCTGGAAGTAAGATGTTTGCAAAGATCAGAAATGGAAGAAACAGCAAGAAAACCTGTGCCCATGCCCAAGGCTGTGTTCTGATGTGTTCAAGCAAGGCTGGGTATCACATACCTGCCGCTGCGTACAGTGGGTCCTTCAAGATACTTGCTAATTGGCTTGAAACATTTATGTCTAGTCGGGAGAGTTATAGATATGACTTAGCTCATTTCTTTTTCTCATTTCCTTTTCTCATTTGAAAATTTTTGACGCAGGATCTGACAGAGCCCAAGCTGGCTTGGAACTTGGTGTAGAACTGAGTTTGACTTCAGATTTTAGATTCTTGTGCCTCTGCTTCCCCAGTGCTGGGATTATAGGTGTGGACCCCAGCCTAGAAGATATATGCTAAGAAACCCAAGATTTTAGCCAGGCCAGGGATTGTATGCATGCCATCCCAGCTACTAGGGAGGCTGAGGCCAAAGGAGAGCAAATTCAAGATTAGCCTGGGCTACAGAGTGAGTTCAAGGCCAACTTGGACAACTTAAAGGACTGTCTGAGGTCAATGAAATATCTTATCATGTAAAGGCACTGGCTGCCAAACCTGATGATACAAGTTAAATTTAAGGGACCAACAGTTGAAGCAGAAAGTTGCCCTCTGCCCCCACCCCCCTCTACTATGGCATATATGTGCATGTGTGCACATGGGTACATGCATGTGTGCACATGCATGCATGTGTGCACGCACACACACAAGTGTAATATAGAACATTTATAAAAGAGCTTGTTTCAAAATAAAAGTCCAAGGATATAAATCAGAGGTAGAGACCTTGTCTAACTTGTGTGAGGCTCTGGGTTCTATCTCCATAAAAATAAACAAATCTTAATATAGCCAGGCTTTGGGGCCATGCCAATTAAGCAGACTCAAGTGAATCTCAAGACCCTCAAGGCAATGGCTGAACTGAAACCCCTGTTGTATCCTGGAGGAGTCTTTCCTTGGTTGGTTGTTAATGAGTTTAAATACTGCCAAGGCTGTCAGACTGGACAGAAGTTGGCACCATTTAGAGACTCCAAGGAGACTATTTGAAATGTACATCTGCATCTGCTCTCATGAATAATGAAACTTGGCCTGAATCTGAAATCAGACAGAAGATGACCGAGATAGTTTGTCTATCATGATGAAGCATCGGGCTTATTTTGATGGCTAAAAAGTTAAAACACTGTCAAGCACAAAAAAAGAGTCTCAATCTTTGTCCTCAGTAGATGTCCTACTTTCTTTTCTGTTGCTATGATAAATACCCTGAAAAAATGTCTTAGGGAAGAAAGAGTTTGGTTTTACCTTACAATCACCTGTTACAGATTATGGGGGACTATGTTACATATTATGTTACAGACGATGGGGAAGTCAAGGCAGGAACTTCAAATAGCTATAGTCACATCACACCTACAATCAAGAACAGGGGGAAAATTCATGCAGGCATGCTGGCTTGCTTGTCTGTGCTTAGCTCAATTTCTCCATTCTTTTAGGCAATTTCAGATCCCTTTCCTAGGGAATGGTGTTGCCCACAGTGAGCTGTGTCTTCTTCCCACATCAGCTAGTGTAATCAAGACAATTCCTCCCAGATACACCCACAGCCAACCTGATCTAGACAATCCCTCACCGAGACTCTCTTCTCAGTTGATTCTAGGTTGTGTCAAGTTGACAATGCTAAGGCTCAGAGCAGACACTGGTCAACATTTTCAGATCTTACAGGACAATAGGATTGTGGTTGGCTTCAGATGCTCAAGACATTTTTATGAAATTGAAAAAAAAACTGTTTTTCAGAGGAAACTCATGCTATAGAAGGGACATTCTTACAAATAGACTATTGGGAATGTTCTAACTATGATGTGAAATTTTGTTGTTGTTGTTGGTGGTGTGGTTAAAAGAAATGATTCTGAGTGTGTTATCTACAATATCAAACCTGTGAAGCTTAAAAAGCTGAGAAAAGAAACTGGGGAGATGGCTGAGGGGGTAAACTGTTTTTGCCTTTTAAGGACCTGAGTTCAGGCTCTACAGCACATATGTGAAAAACAAAACAAATAAACACAAGCAACAACAACAAAAGCCATCTGGGTTTAATGGCACATACCAGTAATCCCAGCAGTAGAGAGGCAGAGCCAGGAAGATCTCTGATGCTCACTGCCCAGTCAGCCTCATCTACTTGCTGTCCAGGCCAGACCCTGTCTCAAAAATATGGTAATGATGTCTACGGAATGACACTGGAGGTTGTCCTCTGACATCCACACGTATGCATACACAACTGTACAGGTGTGTGCCTACATACGTATAAACACACACACACACACACACACACACACACACACACACACACACACACACACGATGCTGTAAATGCTTTATCTACAAAGTTCAGCTCTCTGGAGTCCAAAAATTTGAGAATAAGGGCTTGGAGAAATGGATCAGAGGTTCAGAACACATGTTCTCCCAGAAGACCTCGGTTCTGTTCCCGGCACCCATAGTGGGTGGCTCACAACTGCTTGTGATCCCAACTCCAGGGTATTCAACATCTTCTGGCCTAGAAGGGCACTTGAACACATGTGAGGCACATAAACTCATGTAATTTCTGTAACACACAGATTAAAAATAATTAAATCCTTTTAAACTTGGGGAGCAGAGTTTTGTCAGCTGTCAGTGCTTTTAAGCTGTTGGGGGAAGTTCCAAATGAGGAGACAGAATGTTTTTAAGGCCCATCAGTTTAAGATAGGAAAACGCAGCTACTTTCAATCAATTTTGAAAAAGCGTTGGTTGATATTAGGGAAGATGAAATTTTATTATCCTAGCGTCAGCTGAAACCTAGCCACGCTTGTCAGATAAAATTGAATGAGGATTGTGATTTAATAGACGTGGCCACCGGCAGTTTGATTCCTGTCAGAGCCTCTCTCCGTGGTGCATTTTTAGTCATGAAGGTCTCATAATGAAATATAAACTCAAAACTTCTATTCAAATAATTGTGTAAGAGAGTGCTAAGATTATTTTTTTACATTTCTTTATCTGTGTGAGTACACACATGTGGCACCTATGCTAGTGTTTGTGTGTGTACACAGGTGTGGAGGTCAGGGCATAACCCTTGGGATGCAGTTCTCTCCTTCCACCATGTGTTCCAGGGATAAAACTCTGAGCCTCAGGCTTGAGCTGAGCCATCTTACCAGCCTGAGTGTTGGATCTATGATATCTGTGTGTTGTAGGATATTTTTGTAATCCTAGAACTCAGGAGGCAAGGCAGGAGGGTTGGGAGATGAAGGGCAGCCTGGGCTACATAGGGAGACCTTCAGTTTCCTGAATAAAATAAAATAGATAAATAAGGAGAGAAAGAAAAGAAAAGGAAGAAAAGAATTTATTTTGATAAACACAAGTAATATTAAATTTCACTGCTTTCACCTAAATCCAATTTCTGTATTTCAAGATAAAAATAACCTATTTAAATACTGTCTATAATTTATTAGTCTAGGGTTGCATGTAGAATTCCCATATTTTACACTGTTGCTTCATTTGTGACTTCTGTATTTGCTTTAATAAATTTGCCAGAGATTTGTCTGGTTTACTGGTTTTGTGTTTTTGAGAATGGATTCTTTCCATTTATATTATTATTACTATCACTCACCAGTTATTCTTTCTTTTCTTTTCTTTTTGTTTTGTTTTTTTTTTCAAGACAGGGTTTCTCTGTGTAGCCCTGGCTGTCCTAGAACTCACTCTATAGACCAGGCTGGCCTCGAACTCAGAAATCCGCCTGCCTCTGCCTCCCAAGTGCTGGGATTAAAGGCATGCGCCACCACTGCCCAGAGGTCCCAAAGTTTTTAAACAGGTATTTATTCTTTTAGAGTGAGTATATGGTATATGTACATGCATATTCATGTGGGCCATTACACTTGTGTGGAGGTCAGAGGACAACTTAGAAGAATTGTTTTTTTCTCTTTTTACTGTTTGGGTCCTGGGAGTTAAACTCAGTTTATCAGGCATAGTGACAAGTGTCTCTTGTCCATGAAGCCATCTCACCAGCCCAGTCCCAAAACTTGGCAAGGGTCTTTTGTGGTTAGCCTTGCAAGTTCAGAATGGAACTTAAAGCTTCTGCTACACTGTATGATGATGGTAGCTTTTGATCACTCAAGACCAGGTAAATCAGCTCCCAATTTTTCACCCATAAAACCTGTGAGGTAGTAACTATTTGTAGTTTTCAAGCCACCAAGTTATGGGATAATTTGTTATGTGGCAACACATAACTAACCTAATTACTCGGACAAGCAATTTGATGATACTCAGTAAAGATAAATGTTTATATACTTAACACCATGGTAGCCAGGTGTGGTGGTCCACAGTGGGATCCCAGCAGCAGGCAGGCTCTCAAAGGAGGACTGCTATGAGTTTAAGGGAAGCCTGGGTTAGGGTGATGCATGCTAGGTGTAAGAGTCTGTCTCACAAAAACAAATCAAAACCTGGGCCTAGAAAGATGGCCCAGCAGCTAAAAGAACTTGCTGCTCTTTCAGAGGAACCCATTGATATGCCCAGTGCCACCTCAGGCAGCTAGCTCTCAACCACCCACAACTTAAGCTATAGTCCTCGTCTGGGCTCCAAGGTGACTACATTCCCATGCACAAACCCACACACAGATACACACATGTACATGCCATGAAAATATATGAATAAAATCTTTAACTAAACTAAAGCAATGTAATAAGCATTTTTATCTATGCCCCTGGTCTAGGGAAATTCCTGCAACATATACAAAGAAACAGCACTAAGATGTGTGCTGCAGCATACTTTCCTGCCATTCTTTGCTGTTGTTGCTCTAACAACACGCCTGGGGCTTGCTACATTATAAAGAAATGAATGTTCTTGCCTCGATTCGGATTAACATTTCAAGTACCACACTGGATAAGTGATGAAACAGTTCGCCTTTGTCTTGTTTCTGGTTTTAGATGAAATCTTTTCTCTTATATTCCTAATCAGTATAATGTTCAATATCAGTATTATGTATCACCCCCTACCTCCGAGATATCCCAGGCTGGCCTGGAGTTCTTTATGTAGCTCAGGCTGACTTGGAATCTTTCTGCCTCAGCCTCCAGAGCACTGGGGTTATAGGCATTCACCACCATTCTCAGCTGAGCTACGCCGTGCAAACCTTTATTTGGTTGCAGAGTGATCCTCCCATTCATGGCTTCTTCAGGGCTTTTATTCTGAAGGGTTGCTGACTTTTTATCAAAGTCCCTTCTGTTGTCTATCAAAAGAGTCATGTGGGTTTTGTTCTTGCTTTGTTTTGATCTTGTGTTAGAAGTTTTTTTTTTTTTAAATTGCTGTGTGCATGTCTGTGTCATGTGCTAATATGTGCCATAGTATGAGGGTGTGTCATAGTATGCATGACGTAGTGTGCATGTGAAGGTCAGAGGACAACTTAGGAGCTGGCTGTCTCCTACCACTGGCTCCTGAGGTCGAACTCAGGGCCTCACACTTGGCAGCAAGTGAGAGTTTACCCACTGAACCATTACCTAGAACCATGTTGTATTGCTTAAAACTCCCAGTAGAAATTGGGTGTGGTGGTGCATGCCTGTAATCCCAGCACTCAGGAGGCCGAGGCAGGAGGATGGTGAGCTTGATGCAGGCTCTTTCCATCTAGAGATTCTAGACCTTGCCTCAGAAAAACAAAACGGGGGGGGGGGGGTTTGGAGAGATGACTTAGCAGTTAAGAGGTAAGAGCACTTGCTCTTGCAGAGAACCCAAGTTCAAGTCCCACAACGTCTGTAACTCCAGCTTCAGGAGATCAGATGCCTCTGGCTTCCATATTGACATTCACGATTTCCTCCCCCATATGCATGCAATGAAAAATAAATCTTTTAAAAGGATTTTGCATTCTTGTTGCATAGCTTCTCTATCTCTCTCATATAAAAAAACAAGTTCTGTAACTTCTTGTTGGTGTCTCGTGGCTGCTGCTGACAATCTGCCTTTTCCCCTTTAGGGAGGGGTAATGCTGACACGGACCCTCAGGCTAGTGTTTTTTGCTTACTCATTCTCACCTGACTTGACATCCATCCAAACCCGGTGTTTGCCAGTTGGCATGCCACAGGAGGGCTTTAATGAGGGAACAACATTGTTTTATAAGCGAATGCCTGGTATCTAGCTGGTGTCAGGTGTCTTTGCTGGAGTAAGATCAGGTCTTCTTGACCCCACAATAGAGCTTCTTGGATTTTGAGGGGGATATATATATATATATATATATATATATATATATATATATATATCTGCAGTCATTCATCCTAGGCCCCCTCTTGCTAACACTGGTGATGCCTGGAGCTAGTTCTCTATCCTCCTGCCTCAGTCTCACATGCATGATGTGAACATGCATATATATGTGTGTGTGTGTATGTATGTATGTATGTATGTATATATATATATATATATAATTTGTAATATAAAACCTGAAATATATTAAATATATTAATGATAATAGACACACACAATTTATAATATTATTTCCCTTGGTCATCTGAGGTCTTCTATAGTGCTTCTTTAATTAAAGCCATACAAGACAAACAATCATTTTGGATAGAGTAGATATCTTAGTGGATAAAGTGTTTGCCATGTGAGCAGGAGAATCTGAATTTGGAGCCCCAGAACCCACATAATGCTGGACCTTGTACATGTGTCTCCAATTCCGGTCTTCCTTTAGGAAGATGGGAGGCAGAGACAGGAGACTTCCCAGGCAGCCTGGTATGTACAACGTTGAGCAATAAGACACCCTGTGTCAAACAAAGTAGAAAGCAGGGACCAATGCCCAAGGATGCCCAAGCCTGTCCTCTGAAGTCTGCTTGCACACGGGGACAGGTGTGTACCCACGCTCGTGCACACATGCACACAAATGCATACATATTGTACACACAGAGATTAAAAACTAAATCTCTGCAGTCATTCATCCTAGGCCCCCTCTTGCTAACACTGGTGATGCCTGGAGCTAGTTCTCTATCCTCCTGCCTCAGTCTCACATGCATGATGTGAACATGCACGTACCCACGCATGCGCGCGCACACATACACACACACACACACACAGAGAGAAAAGAAAAGAAAAGAAAAGAAAAGAAAAGAAAAGAAAAGAAAAGAAAAGAAAAGAAAAAGAAAACCAAAACAACAGAAATCTCTGTGTGTCTATTTACTAACTGACTGTTTCTTTCCTCCGGCTTCAGGGCTATACCACGATTTGTGACTCTAATCCTTACTGTGTCGATGATGTAGTGGAAGTGTCTTTCGTACCTTGGCACTGCTGCTGTTTGTTTTCAGGTGCCTTTATGGATATTTCTTGGGAGTTTGGCAAAGGCCCATGGTAGAGTTGGCTCTGCTTTTCAACCTTTACAGAGCAAAACTGACCTTGCCTCATGGTATGGCTGCTAAGTCCAGGATGGGGATCTCTGGTCTGCGCAGGCGCCGTCCCTCCTCCAGGAACTCAGTGAAGTGCTCAAGAATCAATCTAGGCCTTTCAGCAACTTTCAAAATACCACATCTAGGACGTCGAGAACCGTGTTTGACAGATTTCAAGGTCAAGTTAACAAGTGTTGAGATGATTTCAACATCTCTCCGCTCCTCTCCCTCCCCCTTTACACGTTTCTTCCTCCCTTTCCATCTCCAACTTTTCTTCTTCTTTCTCTTCATCCATCCATCCATTTCCCCCTCCTCTCTCTCTTTTTTCCAGTCTCTTTCTCTCTGTCTCTCTCCCTCCTTCTTTCCTTCCCTTCCCCCCCTTCCCCAACTCCCATCATCGGAAATCTGCTTAGCTTAAAGAGAGCATTTTTGAGCTGTTTGCAAGGGAATGAGTATTTTTAAGGTTTCAGTCCTGGTAGACTGACATGTTAGTAAAACACAGTAGGATATAATTATAAAAAAGTTCAAAATTAAGACAACCACAGAACATTTATCCAAACAGCCCCCGCTCCCTGTCATGACACGCCAGTGCTTCTCAGCATCCCTCAGTTCCAGAAGCCTGGTGCTCACACTTGTCCAGTCAGCATGGTGGAACACACGCCTTCTTCTGTGTCCTGTAGGCATGCTTCTTTTATAGCCCAGAGTGGGCCATCTTCATCCTCATAGACCCATGACATTTTTTTCCCCTTTGCATCCTGTCTTGTAGAATCCTTAGTAAAAGATTTCAGGGGCTCAAGGGGAACACTGAGACAGACTTTTTAATAAGTCATTATTCGAAGAGATTATAATGTCACAGTCAGCCAGCATCTTGGTGGGGATTGTGAGGAGGGTTCAGGCCCACGTGGCAGAGTAAGAACCACTTGTATACTTTAGAGCAGTGGTTCTCAAACCTTCCTAACACCGCGACCCTTTAATACAGTTCCTCATGCTGTGGTGTCCCCTAACCATAGAATTATTTTTGTTGCTACTTTATAACTGTAACTTTGCTACTGTTATGAATCATAGTGTAAATATCCGTGTTTTCTGATGGTCTAAGGTGACCCTTACAAAAGGGTTGTTCAATGTCCCCAAAGGGGTTGTGATCCACAGGTTGAGGATACTCCTTTAGAGGAAGGGAGAAGTTTGATGCTGTTTGATTGATGGGTACTCCATGGTACATGCTTGTAGGAGGCTTTCCATGATTCCTGGCTGGCAGAGGTGAGGGAGGGAGCCTGTTAGCCTGGACCTGTGGGCAGAACAGCCATTCAGATGGGGAGGGCAAGTTAATGGAAAAGCCATGTGAAAGGAAGTGCCTTTGGCTCCCACTTGGTAAATAATCACTGCTGATACTTAATAGCTATTATTATTATTATTGAATACTTTCAGTGGTGCTCCCCATTACGCATCAGAGAGACAAGGCTTATAGACCTTGTCCTAAGACAACCTACAAAACCAATTTCTTCCTTGTTCCTGTGTTAAAATACTTAGACCAGAAGCAACCTATGGGAGGAAGAGTTTCTTTTCAGTCTATGATTCAAAGCAACAGGAGATCAAAGCACCTGCTCACACAACACACAGTTAGAGAAGTCACTTCCTGCTGCTGTCCTGCCTCCTCTCTCCACTTCTGAAGTTCACGACCACCTGCCTGGGATGGTCCCACCGGCGGGTAAGATGAGTCTCATCTTACATCCTGCATCAGTGAACACAGCCAAGATAACCCTTCACAGACATCCTGAAAGGCCGTTCTCCCAGGTGATTCTAGTGTCTGTCAAGTTGACAATTAACTGAAACTTAACTGGCTGATAAAGGCCCACATAGGCTTCAAGTATAACAGCTTCTAAAAAAGAAAATAATGTGTGTGTAGTGTCTGTGGTAGTGGTGTGTGGGTGTGGGTGGGTGGGTGTGAATGTGTGAGCGCCTATGTGTGTATGTATATGTATGTATGCATGTATGTGTGGTATGTGAGTGCTTGCATGTGTATGTTTGTATGTGTGTTGTGTGTGTGAGTGTGTTTGACTATGTATGTGGTGTGTGTGCTCTTTCTGTGTGTATGTGTATGTGTGAGTATGGGTGAGTACATGTGTATATAAGTGGTGTGTATGTGTGTGTGAATGCTTGCATCTGTGTGTATGTGTGCGAGTGCATGTGAGTATGTGTGTGGCGTGTGTGCTTTTTCTGTGTGAGTGTATGTGTGCATGTGAGTGCATGTTAGTGCATTTGAATATGAGTTGTGTGTGTGTGTATATGTGTGTGTGTGAGTGCATGCATGCGTGTATATATATGAGTGCATGTGAGTATGTATGTGGTGTATGTGCTCTTTGTGTGTGAGCATGTGTGTGTGTGAGTGTACTTGAGTATGAATGGTGTGTGTGTGTGTGCGTATGTGCATGTGCAGAGAGGCCTGAGGGAGCAACCTCAGGTTGTATTCTTCAGATACTAGCCACCTTCTTTTCCTTTTTGGGTCAGGCTCTCACACTGCCCTGTAGCTTCCCCAGTAGGCTAGCTGGCCAGTGAGTCCTGGCCTCCATGAGTTTCCATCTGAGATTACAGGTGTGCCCATGCACCTGCATTTTTTTTTTTTTAAAGATAGGTTCTGAGAATTGAACTCAGGTCCTCCTATTTGTAAGGCAAGCACTTTACCAATTCAGTCATGTCCTCAGCCCCTTGATATTGTCTTAGGCCAGAAAGGTCCGATGTTTACTTGTGAAACCGTACTGTCTTATTTGATTCCTCTTTCTACAACAGTATACCTTAGCCTGGGTAATTAATATATGACAGAAACATGGCTTACATTTGTACAGTTCAGGAAGCTCAAAATCCAGAGGATTTGGTGTCTGGTGGGCGCTGATCTCTGTTTCCAAGATGGCACCATGTTGTTTTGTCTTCTCACTGCGGATGGTAGGAGAGCAACGGGGTCTCAAAGTTCCCTGAACATTTCATTTTTTATTGTAGTGTTAGTACTATTCCTGAGGGCCTTTCCAAGATCTTGCTCTGTGTGGGCTCGTGTATGTGTGCGTCTCTCTCTCTCTCTCTCTCTCTCTCTCTCTGTATGTGTGTGTGTGTGTGTGTGTATGAGAGAGAGAGAGAGAGAGAGAGAGAGAGAGAGAGAGAGAGAGAGAGAGAGAGAGAGAGAGAGGCACAAACAACTGGTTTTCCTCTTGGATTGTTCTTCACCTTATTTTCTAAGACAAGGTTTCTCATGGAACCTGGAAAGTCACTGGTTCACCTCGGCTGGCTGGCCAGTGGGCCTCCCAGCTCTTCTGTCTCTGCCTCCCTAGCACTGTGACTACAGAACCATTGCTGTGTCCAGTCCTATCTCCCCCTCCTCTTCCTCTTCTAAAAAGACACATGAGTTCTGGGAAGCAAACCCAGGCTTCCTTCCATGCTCGCCCGACAAGCCCTGAATGCGCGAGGAACATTTCCCAGCCTAAGGCTTTCCCTCTTAGTACCTCTTGTTGGCTGTGAGGTTGAGGGATGGAAGTAGGGAGGGATCACATCCATTCAAGCCTCAGCACCGACTTTAAGGGTGAGTTTTTACATTTGTTCCCTGGGTAAAGATGCACCTTTATGCTTTAACTTTAAACTTTGATTTTGCTTATGGACTATAGTTGTCTTCTCGGCCGAGGACAGCATCCTAAAGCCTGGGTTTCCTCAGGCATCTGGAGTGAAGTTTAGTCCTTCACAGGAGCAGCTGCTTTGTAGTTCCTTGAGCCAACATTCTTCCTGCTCTTAAATGTTGTTTTACTTTTATTGCCGTGGATGGTCCGATCATGACCGTGGTTTTAATTATTGTTATGGATGGTGTACTCATGAAGTTTCATTCCCACTAGACTTTGAACATTCTGGATGCAAACACTAAGGGGCATGAAGGCTTACCTAATTGGTAAGCAGCTTTTGTTTCTATCAGAGGCGAACTATATTGTAGTCATAAGCCAGATTCCCTGGTGACCATTTTTTTTTTTTTTTTTTTTTTTTTTTTTTTTTTTGCCACAAGATACTTGTGCATTCCGGGGCTGACTTTTGGGTGTGGATTTGATCCTGTATTATTCACTTTTCTGTTTGCTCTTACAAACTAAGTAGCAAATGCCATGGAAGGAACAGAAGATTTATTTTGGCTCACAGCCTTAGGGTGCAAGAGGCACAGAGGCAGGATTGTGAGATGGCTAGTTACATCCCATCCTCAGTCAGGAGGCAAGGAAAGGCTGGTGTGGTTCTCAGTTTGTTCACACCACTTTATTCATCCAGAACCATGCCCCATAGGATGGTGCTGCCTGTATTCAGGATGAGTCTTTCCTCCCCAGCACAGTCTAGAAACTCCCTCACAGATGTGCCCAGGGGTTTGTTTCTGTGGTGATTCTAAATCCCACCAAGTTGACAATGAAGATGAACCATCAGAGATAAATTCACCTGAGTCTGAGTCTGTCAATCTCTCTCTCTCTCTCTCTCTCTCTCTCTCTCTCTCTCTCTCTCTCTCCCTTCCTACCCCAAGAAAATAATAAACCGCCTTTATTTCTTTACCTATAAAAAGCTGTGTGATGAATCTGAAGCTTCAAAGATCCAGGTAAAAGATGACAGCGGGTCATTTCCCAAACACAAAGAAGCTCAAGCGATTGCTTGCCAGGAAGGAAGGAAACCTTTAGTTTCTATACAACCCTTAAAGAGTCTTGTTCCCATTAGGACAATTAGGGACGATCAGGCAGGATATCTCCTCAGATTTACAAAGGCTTAAACACGGGATGAAATAACAGGTACTTAGATCCTGGGTTCGGTGTCGAGTGACATAGGACTGGAAAAATTAAGGGGATGTGAGAAGGGCAGAGGAACCCTTTATTCCAAAGCCTGGTTGAAGTGTCTCACCAGCTGAGAATCAAGAATCCCAGCCCAGTGAGGAGTGAGTATTTTCTGTAGCTAACACAGAGGCGACAATCCTTTTGCAGAGAAGTTATTTTCAAATCGGTGTTGAAATAGCAACGAGCCATGGTTAGGGCCTGACCATAAGGGGGCTTCAACTTTATTCTGATTCCCTTCCTGGATGTAGAGCTGAGAGTCTTAGGAAACCTCACAAACAAGAGTGGGCATTTGTTTACAGTAAGAAACACCATAAGATCCACCCCTCCAAACTCTTAGGACCCTGAGATTTTCCTTATTGGCTGCGTTCCCACCCATTGGACATCAGGGGCCACCCAATGATCTTATCTAGCAAAAACGAGTTTCTTAGCAGCCCTTTGAGATGTAACTTCAGAAGCCACCAAAGTCAAAGTCATGTGTATGGCTATTGTGAAGACAGTCAACTGGGACTCTCTGGAGAAGCCCACATCTATGCTGTTGGGTGTGTGTACTCACCTCATCCTAAGTGCCTGTTCTGCTAATAGCCATGCTCTCTTAGACTTTCTTTACCATAACTCCAACTCTACTTCATTCTGGCTAGCCACGAAATAAATTCATTCATTTATACATTCATTTATTCATTTGTTCATTCATTCATTCATTTATTTGATTTTTTGGTAAAATTAAGAATCCCATCTCTTTGACACAGTAGCTCAAGTTCCACATAGAAAGCCTGGAGCTACATTTTGTCTCCTGTCCCATTGCTGCTGATACTGGTGGCAACGAGAACACCCTCTGAAATTACCAGCTAGGGTGCAATAGGAAGATGTCTTGTTTTTACCTAAAATAATATATATTTGTTGTGTATGTAGGCTCTTGCATGCCACAGCATGTGTGTAGAAATCAGAGGATGACTTGGGGGAGGCAGTTGTATCTTTCCACAGTGTGGGGAGCTGGGGATTGAACTCAGGTCACCAAGCTTGTCGGCAAGCACCTTTAATCTCATTAGTCCCAGAGTGGCCTTTTCTTCCCTTTGAAAGAGTGTCTCGTGCTCTGGCCATCTACAAAGTTCCCACTCAAGAACTGCACAATCAAGATTTAAAAAAAAAAAAAAAATTCCATTCTCCCACCTCAGAATGTTTAAAGCAACGTTATCATTTTGTGATTGGCTGTTATCCTGAAATACATGTGGCTTGAAAATTGCAGGTTAGACAGCCAGAAACTTCAGCCCATTCTCCAGTGACCATGGCACATGCCCCCAAGAGTCAGGTGTGGGCTTCCTTTCTACACGGTCCTGATTCATATACCTGGTTCTCTCTGTGACTCTTGATGGTTCTGAAAACTAACTTGGAGGACAGGAAAGAATGTAGCTGATATGATTTTCCAAGGAAAGGGGTCTCGTGTTCCTTTTCTGTGTGCCCCGTGACTTTTCCTGGGGGGAAATCTCGTGGTGCCACATCCAGAGTGAATGGACATCTGCACGTTCCATTCGCTCTAGGTGTGGCACCACGACATATGAAATTAATGCTTACAGTGCAAACCTAGCTTGTGAGCCGATGAGTTTATTAGGGTTAATTACTGGGGCAAAGATGGACAATTACTTATAGCAGTTTGAGTGACTCACAGATTAGCTGCATCACCTCAAAGTCCCGCCTGCTACGGTTGACCACTTCATGGAGTTTGCCCTCTGGTGTGCCTTCCTTCTCCTCTATACCCCAGCATCTCCCAAGACCGTGTGCAGCTGGGGTGCAGGAAGGAATAATGGTTGGAACCCCAACTGAGGGTCATGTGACTAGCCCTTCACTCTTTACATTAGCTTTTCGATTGCCTAAGCCTTAGCTAGCTCTGTTTTACTGGGCTTATATTGTCACCATGACAACGGGCCAAACATCATGTAGGTGTCATGGCAGGCTCTGCTCTGTAATGTGCAATGACCACACTTGGAGGAAACTGCCTCCCCATACAGGATCTAATAGTTAGATCTGTGGAAGTCTGGTATGATTCACTGATGATGTTTCTTTGATAATTACCAACAGCGTGCCTTCTCTGTATTAGTGTCCGGTCATTAACTTTTTAAATTGGTGTGTGGATATTTATATGTGTGTACGTCCATGTGTTTGTAAATGTGTGGTGTTCCCATGTGCAGGTGCACATGCCTGCATGTGCATGCACTTGGAGCTTGAAGTCAGTCTTAGGTTTCATTGAGATGGGGTCTTTCTCTTTCTCTGGAGCTCCTTGGCTCAGACAGGCGGGCTCCAGCAGCAAGCCTCAGGGGAGCAAAAATTCTCTTGCCTTCATTTTCCCAGGTCTGGGATTACAGGCACTTGCCACTATGCCTGACTTTTCTATGTGCATTCTAAAGAGGCTGAACTCCGATCTCCATCCTTGCGTGGTAAGAACTCTGCCTCCTTACCCAGAGATTGCAGCCAGTGACCTGCCATTTGCATTCTTCCTATGGATATTCGTATTGCGAGTGACGCACAAAGTGAAGGGAGACTGACAGTCGGCTCCAGCCTCGTCCGTATGTCTGTTTTACTTTTTGGAGCCCAGAGCTTTGGTGAGGGCTGTCCCAGTTACTGTGATGAGTGAACAGCACCTCTGATAGAAATAGAGAAGTCAGGAAGCGCAACCTATTTTGTGGGAAGATGATTAATTCAGTTTTAGACATTTTGAATTTGAAAAGAGGGTTTGGCATCCGGATGGGGATGGAAGTGCCTGATGCTTTAGCTGGGGCTGCGGAATCTAAATAACTCCCTGGCGCCTGAGTAGCTGAACTGTTTTATTTATTTATTTTTTCCTCTAAGTGGCTTTGTGCTCTGGTCAAGCCTTCCTCTTAGGGATTTCATTGTTTGACTCTATAGCAGCTCCAAGCTGAAGCAGCCACCTTGATGGCTTGTCAGACTTGAAGGGGGAGGGGGAGGTGCTGGCTGCCTGGGTCTGTCACTTGGTCCTGTTAGAGGGAAAAGGTGACAGGAGAGTGGTCCCTGGTGCTTGTGTGCCATGGCAGGGAAGGTTACTCTTTATTCTAGAGTCTTCTCCTTCCATTCTCTTTCTCTGCCTCTTCTTTCTCCTCCCTCTTCCTCTCCCCCTCCCTCCTCCTCTTCCTTCTCCCCCCTCCCTCCTTCCTCCTCCTTTTCCTTCTCCCCCTCTTCCTCCTTCCTTCTGCTCTTCATCTTCCCCCTTCTCTTTCCTTTTCTTCCTTTTATCTCTTTGCTGCTTCTTGTCCTTCTTCCTTTTCTCTTCCCTTCCTTTATCTCCTCTCCTTTTTTATTCTTTATTTCATTATAGAGCCCAGGCTAGTCTTGAATTCACTAGGTAGCCCAGGGTGGCTTCAAACTATTGATTCTCTAGAATCTCAGATGACTTCATACCCAGAGCCCTCAGATCACATGCTGGTCCTCATTTGGATTTTTTCAAGTGAGCAAGGTCTGAGAGCTTTGGACGGTAATTCTTGGGGATGAACACTGAGTTGTCTGTTTTCTCTTGTATGTGTACTTCTCAGAGGACCTGGAGGTTGACTGAGCAGACACAAGCTTTAGTGCCAAAAAGGATTCTGCAGGTGACTTACCCAGAAAGTAGTGAATGTGTGGGGAAGCATTCCTCCCCTGTAGGACCAAGGCCTTCAGCTTGTGCTGGAAGGAGATTACTCCTTCTACCATGTAGTTTAAATAAGCATCTTGCAGTAGGTCTGTATATGTTAGGGGGAGAACTTGGGGTGTGTGTGTGTATGTACATCAGAGGAAAACCTTGGGTTTTGTACCTCAGAAGCCATTCAAACTGTCTTGCTCATGTTATATGGAGATATATATGGGTGCAGAGGTCAGAGGAGACTCCCAGCATTCCATTCTCTCCTTCCACCCTATGAATCCCGGGGATCACACTCAGGTTGCCAGGCTTAGAAGCAAGTGTCTTTATCCACTGAGCTATCTCCCCCATCCTAGGTATGTAACTTCATCATCTGGAACATAGAGACATCCCTCTACTGAAATAACGAGGGAGTGAATGAATGAATGAATGAATGATGATATCTTTCTCTCCTTCTTCCCCATTCTCTTCGGAACAGGGAAAAGATGCCGTTCCACCATGTAACCGCTGGCTTGTTGTACAAGGGGAATTACCTCAACCGATCTCTGTCTGCAGGCAGTGACAGCGAGCAGTTGGCTAATATCTCCGTGGAAGAATTGGATGGTAAGGAGCTGCCTGGTGGGAAGCCATTTTGGGTCACGTGGAATCTGCTTGGGGTGGTGACTGTTGGGAAGCCATTTTGCATACTGTCAAGCCTAGAGTGCTTCTCATTGGCAGCTATGGCTAAGTATGAAGTGATGAGAAAGAGTTCAGAGACAAACTTTTGTCTAAATGACTTCGTTGTGTGGGATGGACCTTGTGGCCTGAAAAAACTACGATGAATGTGGTTGCCTTGGATACTGATTGGGGGATAAATTTATTTTCCTTAAAAATCTATTGTTGGAATCTTCTTGTGATGGCATGTGCCTGTCTGCACTCAACTGAGGCAGGGGGATGGAGTGTTGATTAGTCAGGACTACTGGGGGAAGAAGAGAGGGAGGTCAGGGTCGGCGTGGACTATTATAATGAGATGCTATCTCCAAACAACAAAAACAAAAGACATATTATGTATAGAGTTGGCAGGGTCTGTAATAGCCAGAATCATGTTGTTGTCTTTGTTAACTTTTATAGTGGAGTCCATCTGCAGGGGAGGCTTAAGCCCTGTTTATTGCTGTCTCTTGACTTGGGGCCATGGTACTTTGAATGCTGCCCAAGTAAGAATCATCTGGAAGCTTCATCTAGGTGGGAACAGGCAGCAATTATCTTAATTGCCTCTGTTCTTGTGTAACACAGCCTATCCCTGAGTGCCAGGGACAAGGGTTTAGGATGGAAATTTATCCTGGGAATACAGTGTCCAAATTCATCTTAGGATGCTGTTCCATTGTACTTTGGATATAGCCACACTCTTACACACACACACACACACACACACACACACACACACACACACACAAACTGTCTTAGTTACAGTTTTACTGCTGTGGACACCATGATCAAGGCAACTCTTATAAGGACAGCATTTAATTGGGGCTGGCTTACAGGTTCAAAGGTTCAGTCCATTATCATCAAGGCAAGAGCATGGCAGCATCCAGGAAGATGTGAAGCCAGAGGAGCTGAGAGTTCTACATCTTCATCTGAAGACTGCTAGGGTGAGGGTCTTAAACCCCATGCCCATAGTGACACACTTCCTCCGACAAGGCCACACCTACTCTAACAAGGCCACACCTCTAAATAGTGCCACTTTCTGGGCCACGTATATTCAAACCACCATCACCACCACATGTGTGCGTACACACACACACATACACACACACACACACACACACACACACACACACACCCCAAACACCCAGAGGGAATACAGACGTCTAAACTAGAGAGTGAAGTTGATTTAGGTGATGACATTTACTGCAACTGACCCAGAATCAGTTCCCCCAAGTGGTTTCCTAATGCTTTTTTCTAGCAGTACCAGTTTACTACATAAACTTAAATTTTGCTTTGAGTGTAGAGAAGTTGCAACTACTCCAGATGGTCCATGTCTTTGTTTCTAAGTGTCAGGTTCAGATCCGTGGCATTTTACATGTGCATATTAGTGAGTTGGATTTCACCAGCACTTTCTTGAGCCCGTACAGCTACAATTGCTGGAGAGTAGGCAGGAGGCGAGGGAAGTAGAGATGACAGGTCATCGGTAGGTCTTTCTTCTACTACCCATCTTGTTTGCACACTCATTGCAGTGTGCGGTTTCCATACAGATGACCTATATAGTAGCAGGGACGTGTGGGCTGCATCCATGGCTGGACTAGGAAAGGCTGGGAAGGGTGAGCATTGTCAGAAATGTAGCTCAGTGATAGAACAGTTGTCTAGTGTGGAAAAGGTGCTGGGTTTGAGTCTCAACATTACAGAGAGAAATAGAGGAGAGGGACAAGGGAGGGAGAGAGAGAGACTCAGGCACACACACACACACATACAGAGACATAGACACACAGGCAGGCAGACAGACACACAGATACACACATATACACACAGACAAGCACACAGACACACACAGAGATGATACACAGACAGACAGATGGACAGACAGATACACACACAGACACACAGACACAGACACATACATGCATATATACGGACAGATACACACAGACACACTCAGACAGATAGATACACAGGCAGGCAGACAGACAGACACACAGGAAGACAGACACACACACAGAGACATAAACATACACATACACAGACACAGACACACACACACACAGACACACAGACACACAAACATCATCTGTTTACTACTATCTCTCAACAAATGTTGTTGGCCTGAGAGGTGAGTGATACCCTGGGACCTTGTCACCATCTTACTGGTGAAAGGTTGTATAAATGCAAGACAAAGGAGCAGAAGAGCCCCACTGTCTCCGTAGCAAGGCCAGGTTTGTAACCACGACAGGATGACTCCATGCCTGCATGGTGTCTTAGTCCATTTGAACTGCTATAACAAAGCACCACAGTCAGTTTGACTTATAAACCACAGTAAGTTATTTCCCATAACTTGGAAAGCTGGCGGCATAGTATCAAGGTGGTACCCGTGTATCCTCAGCAGCCAAAAGGATGAATCAATGCCCTTTGGCCTCTTTAAAGGAACACTGATGCCATCTATGAGGGTCTCATTCCTTTGACTACCTAACCCAAAGACCCCACCTCATTATATAGCTAATATGGATTCCTCATAGGAATTCTGGGGAAACACAATATTGAGAATGTAGGAGGAATATTTGGGAGGCAAAGAGGATCCCAAGCTCTGTCCCACTCTAGGAGGTTTATGAGTGGAATACATGGTGTATGAGTATGAGAGAAATTCTTGCTTTGAGTTTTGTAGGACCCTGTGGTGATTTGAATCTCAGACGTTCCCCACTAGCTCATTCTTTTAATTTTCCCTTCCCCTTCTTTTCACTATATTAACTATTTGATTTTGCTTTAGAAAATAAAAGTACTTATAAAAGGAGCCTGAGTATATGACTCATTAGAGTTATGTTATCCCACCACCCTGTCTCATCTCCCGCAGTTAAGTCACCTATCCTTAACAAGCCTTTGTTTCGTAACTGGCCTTTGGATCTAATTATTTGACTATATTTCCATGGACCCGGCTTTCTGTTCATGTTCGTCATCTCATTGGTTTATGTAGTGTTTAATTAACTGTAATTGCTGCAGATATAGAAGCAAAACTAATTCTTGGTACACTGATGGGAGCAGAAGCAGATGAACCATCCACTTAACTAGAGGTGCCTGTTCAGCAGTTTATTGGAAGGCTTCACAGAGAGAAGAGAGAATGTTGATGAATTTGCCACATTTGGTTGATAAGAAGGTTAATAGGAGAAGATGTTGTGGCCCTCTTTTCTTTTTTTTCTTTTCTGTACCTGTGTCATACATGTGTCAGTGTATTTTATATTTTAAGATTTATTCTCTCTCTCTCTTTCCCTCTCTCTCTCTCTCTTTCTCTCTTTCTCCCTCTCTTTCGCTTTCTGCCTCTCTGTGTGTGTGTGTATGTGCCTATGTGTGTGTCTGTGTGTGTAAGTGCCTGTGGAGGCCAGAAGATGGCAGTAGATCCTGAGAGCTGGAGGTATAGGTTGTGAGCTGCCCCGTTTTGGTGCTGGGAACTAAACTTGGGTCCTCCGAGAGATCAGAAAGTGCTCTCTAGCCTCAGATATTCTGTTATACAGCTATTTAAATGAAAAAAAAAAATAAGTCCACATAATCATGACATTCCTTTTTTTTTTTTTTTTTTTTTTTTTTTTTTTTTGGTGCTGGTGCTTGTGTGGTTCAAATCCAGGGCCTTGTCCATGCTAGGCACCACTGTGGTATTGTAGAAATAGTTAATCCCAATCTGGGGTTTCTACCTCACCTTTGACCATTTAGTTCCCAGATAAAAGACACACCACCTTTATATTTACACTAAGCCTTAATCAGCACAAGAGCTGAGAAGATATCTGTCCTCTATGCTATTATGTCTATTTCCCAGCCAAGAATCCCATTATATAATTTGCCATGTTTCCTTTGGACTGCTCTTAACTCCAATTAGCCAACCCACATGGCCATTATTTTAAGATTCTTACCCCATGGCAGCTTCTCCTCTATTCACTTTCTTCTCCCCGTCATGCTTCTCCTCCAACCCCCAAGCCCAGGAACCCTAAACCACCACTTATGTCTCTTCTGCTCAGCTATTGACTGTTGGCATCTTTATTGACTAATCATGAATGGCTTGAGGACAAGGTCACATAGCGCACACTCGCTTACATCATTTGGGTCTATGTGCAAACTCTCATCTCTGGGGCAAGCAGGCCTTGGGGACCACACATAGTATCACAATACATAGCAACAGAACAAACCTCAACACTGTGCCTTTGTAAGTATGTGCTCTACTTACCTTTGCAGGTTCATGCTGTTAGTTTGTATTCTCCATCTGTAGTGCTATTTTGGGAGGATGTCTGACCCTTGGTGGGAAGACTCTGCTGGCAGATGTAGGTCAGTAGGAGTAGGCCACCAAAGGTTATCCACTTACTGGTTCCTGTTCTTCCATCTGCTTTATCCGCCATGATGTGAACAACCTCCCGCACCGGCTCCCACTGCCGTGAGCTGAGCTGCTCCAACAAGCTTTCTCAGTTATGTAGTCTGAAACTCTGCTGTAGGGACAGGAAGGCGCAGTCCCCAACACTGTTGCATTAGGAAGTGGGAGTGTCCAGAGCAAGCATACCTGGATCTAGGAACTGGTCAATGCTACCTGTACATTCAGGATATAGATGTACAAGGTCTTTTTTTTTTGAGACAAGGTCTTTTATTGGCCTGGAACTCATCAAGTACGCTAGTGATCGCCAGGGGTTCTTCTGTCTCTGCCTTTCCAGGACATACCACCATGAGTTTTTGTTTTTTGTGTTTTCAACTTGATTCTGAGGACCAAATTCAGATTGTCACGCTTCTAAGACAAGTACTTCAATGGCTGTGCTATGTCCCCAGCCATATTTTAGGTAACCTTTGAAGAGTCTGAGATTACTAATATGATGAACTTTGTAAGTCATCTGTGGTTTCAACTTTGTAAACACCAACATTAGGCAGCTCATAACCTGTATGTCTAGTTCCGAGGACCTGGTTCCCTTTCCTGATAACCCTGATAACCATTCCCTTAATAATTAGGAGATGATTTCTTGGAGTCCTAGAACAAGTAGAAACTTTCTAGCAGTTAAACTGGGCTCTGCTATAGCAACTCTGTATGGCTCTAAAGACTGCTGGCTGGCTTTGGGCGCTTCTTCCCTGCTGTCTCCTATATAGATTTCTTGCTAAGATTCTCCCTCCCCACCTCCCTGCATGATTCTTGGGAAAGCTATAAAACAAACAAGTGTACTGCTGTTTCAACCAGGCCTGGGCATTCTGAACTGGACCTGAGTGTACCTTTTTAGTAGCCATAGGAGCTGTCAAGAATTGTAACTACCCTCCAAGTGCAGGTGGGGGGTCCCTGGGTGAGAGAAACCAGCACTTTATGACCTGAGGCTGACTGGTGAGGATGATGTGTTTGTCCTTCAGGATGGTAATCCAGACTCTGCCTGCAGAAGGGCCATTTATTTTCTGATGGAAGATTCATTCTTTTATTTATTTATTTATTTTGCCAAGGTGAACACTGAGCTATGACTCTTCTTGCTTTATTGCCAGCATGCTGGGGCTCTGGGCACGACGGTGACGATGTGCTCTGAGTTTAGAGCAGACAGGAAGGTTCTGATCACCAGCTAGCAAGCGTCAATTCACAAGGCTAGGGAGTAGATCTTGGGAGACACAAACTTCTGAGGTATTGTGTAATTGCTCTTTTTGTGGACTGCTTCATGTGAAAGCCCTCTTATATAGACTCATGTATCCCTAAGGGACAGGTGGAGTGACACATGGACTTGTTATGTTGGACACTGATAGCCATTACATCATCCTTTACGAGCTGGCTGTGTTGGCATGTTCCTTTTGTTGTTGTTGTTGTTGTTGTTGTTGCTGTGAGTACAATACCCAGGGGAACATCTTGAAAAAGAAAAGAGCCATTTGGGATCATGGTTTTAAATGAAGACCATTATGTCAGGGTAGGGATGACAGAGCAGAGTAATTAACATCAGGACACCCAGGAAGAATAGAGAGTGTAACAGGAAAGAACTAGAGATAATTAACCATAAAGGACCTCCCTCTAGTGAGCTGTGTATGTTAGCCGAGTCCTATCTCATGTAGTTTCTAGAACCTTCCTGTAATGGCTAGTTTTAATTGTCAACTTTACACAACCTAAAGTCTTCTGGGAAGATGGCCTGAATGAGGGATTGTCTTTATTGAGTTGACCTATGGCCGAGTCTGCAGGGATTGTCTTAATAAGCTAATTGAAATGGGGAGACCCAGCCCACTGTAGGTGGCACCATTCCCTACGCAGGGGATCCTGAACTGTATAATTGGAGAAATTAAGATGAGCATAAGCAGGTGAGTGAGTGGGTGGGTGTGCATTCATTTCTCTCTACTCTTAACTGTAGATGTGACATGAGTAGCTGTTTGAAGGTTCCTGCCTTAACCCACAGTGATGATGATGGAACTTTGACTTGTCAGGTGAAATAAGCCCCTCTTTCTCATAATCTATTGATTTTAAATCACAGCAACAGAAATGAAGCAGAAGTTGGTACCAAGAATGGGGTCATTGATGTAATATTGAGACTACTATATTGCTTTTATGCCACCAGCTGAGGATCAAACATTGAATGCATGAGCCTTTTTTGGGGGTGTTACATTGCATATTGAAAACCATAGCAGTTGAGGACCATTCCCTTCACCCCACCTTCTCATACATAACAGCTGTAGCCTCCTGCTTGTGGGTGGCCACAGAGACAGCTTCCCCACCTAGTTGAAGATTGTCACCATTGATAGAACGTCTTTCTTTCTCTGTTTTAGCCAAAAGTGTCCTGTCTTTGAGTAGAGTTGTGGGTATAAAAGAACCACAGTCTACACAAGTCACCTCAAGCTTCAGTTCCTTCGTGGGAAGTTTCTCTTTTTTCTGTTTAAACAAGTTCGAGAGAGAATGATGCATCAAATTGGCCAAATTGGAGTTGGAAATTGCCTAACAAACTAGAAGCCTGGATTAATGGAAACTCCCGCTCCCTCACATGTTCCCACCTAGGCATCCACTGTTCTTGGATGAGTCTACCTTTTAATACTATAGCAAGGTTCCTGGAGTTTGTTTTCCTTAGTGTTCTGGAGGTTTCAAGAATACAGCCCTGGCATTGGCTCTGTTCTAGTGAGGGCCCTGTGGTGCCTGGCAGTGGAGTGGCAGAAGCCTGTGAGACAAGGGAGGGATCTTGTGAGAAACTGGGACACCAGAGAAAGACAGCTTCGTAGACATATGTTACATACATAATGCATGATGTCTTAGGTAGGGTTTCCATTGATGTGAAGAGACACCGTGATCAAGACAACTCTTATAAAGGACATTTAATTGGGGCTGGCTCACAGGTTCAGAGGTTCAGTCCATTATCCTCATGGCAGGAAGCACGGCAGCATCCAGGCAGATGTGGTGCTGGAGAAGAGCAAATTCTAGCTGCTGGCCCCTGCTCTCCGGGACCACAAAGTACTCCATAGGAATAAACTCATACTTATTTGTATTGTGTTCTCTGTGTGTATAGGGTAGGAGTTTGCACATATGCAAATACAAAAGTGAGAGGATAACTTATGAGGGTTCTCACTCTCTTCCATGTGGACCCTGGGAATCAAACTCAGATCGTGAGACTAGACAGCAAGCATTTTTATTCACCAAGCCATTTTACATATCCAGTTAGCTTGAAAGTAGAGTTTCCTTTGTAGCTTTTTTTTTTTTTTTTTTTTTTTTTTTTTTTTTTTTTTTTTTTTTTTTTTTTTTTTTTTGTAAATGTGAACAATCTAGAAGTGACACAGATGACTGACTTTGTCCAAGATCATTTGTGTAGCATCTGTTAGAACTGGGGTCCACGTATCGCCTGGTTTTAGAGCCCCTCCCCTCCCTTGAAGCATTTATGCGCTGAATCCTCCTCCCTGCAGGATGAAGCCCTTCGTGCCTTCCTTGAAACAGGCACACTGCTGTCATGTACATCACTGCCATCCCGGTGACACACAGGTGAACACTGGCTGATTAATCAAACTTCCAGTGGGTGGAGAGATATTTTTAAAGCTCAAGATGAACCCAGCATGCTCCTGACCAGGAACAGAGCACTGTAGGCTGCCCTGGACAGAGATGGGCAGGAAGGAAGCTGGCTTCTCCATCTGAGCTGTGACAGCATCCTCTTCCTACTCAACTGGCCTGTATTTTCTTATAAAGACAACTTCCAATTTTATTTCTCCTCTTCCTCCTCCTCCCTCTCTGTCTCATTTTGTCTCTCTAGCTGCCTCCCTCTCCCTCCTTAGTTTTCCTCCCTCTCCCCCTCTCTTCCTCCTTCCCCCTTTCTTCTTTTCTCCTTTCCTTCTTTCCTTCTCTCTTTTTTTCTCTCTCTTTCTTCTTTCTTTCTTTCTTTCTTTCTTTCTTTCTTTCTCTCTTTCTTTCTCTCTCTTTCTCTCTCTTTCTTCTTTCTTTCCCTCCCTCCCTCCCTCCCTCCCTCCCTCCCTCCCTCCCTCCCTTCCTTCCTTCCTTCCTTCCTTCCTTCCTTCCTTATGGTACTAAGGATTATACCCAGAGCTTCCTGAATGCAACAAAAGCTCTGTATCACTGCTCCACAGCCCAGGCCACTCACTGGGGGATTCTAGGCCAACATCCTATTACTGAGTCCTGCTTTTGCTTGTTACTTTGAAACAGGATCTCACCAAGTTGCTATGCTTGAATTCATGCTGTAGCCCAGGCTATCCTTACACTTATGATCCTTCTGCCTCAGCCTCTTATAGTACAGTAGGATGACAGGCTGGTTATCACTTTGCCTGACCGTCATATCTCCATCTCTTAAAAGACGTATTTATTTTATGTGTAATGCATGTAAGCATATATGTGCACTGTGTGTGTGTGTGTGTGTATGTGTGTGCTCGTGCATGCACACATATGCATGTGTGTGTGCATATATGAGGTCAGAAGGCATCATCAAATCTCTGGAACCAGAGGTAAAACCAGTTGTGAACCACTGTGTATGTTCTGGGAACTGACTCTGGGTTCTTTGAAAGAGCCACAAATACCCTTAACCACTGAGTCATACTCTTCTTTTGATGGTTGACTTAGGGAGTCCAAAGACGCCTTCTGCATGTCTTTATTTTCTTTCTTTCTTTCTTTCTTTCTTTCTTTCTTTCTTTCTTTCTTTCTTTCTTTTAATGGAGACACTTGCCTCTAAAGAGAGGGTCTTAAGGGTCTAAGTGAGGATTGTATCCAGGGCTTCCTGCATTCTACAAAAGCCCTGTAGAAAGACCTTAAGTAAACACAAAACTTCTTGCCACGAGATGAGACCATGGCAGCTTTTTTTTTTCTGAGAGGGTGAGAGCTCACATGTCTCCATAAAGCCACACCATAATTCATATCTTTCCATTCATTGTGAATGGGATGGCTGGATAGGTGGATCTGCTCCTGGGCTGGGAGTCACCTTCACAGCCTTGTCTTTTCTTTAGCAGAGCTTTCCCCTTGGAAGCTTGACTTGCCCAGTCTTGAGGGAACTGTTTTGTGGAAGGCTGTGGGCTTTTGTTATCACAGGAGAAAAAGTCTGTGCTGGAAAGTTTTATGTCAATTTGATACAAGCTAGAGTCACTGGAGAGAAGGAAGCCTCCACTGAGAAACTGCCTCAGTGAGGCTGGGCTATAGGCAAGCCTGTGGGGCACTTTCTTTACTGGTGATTGATGGGGGAGGGCCCAGTCCATTGTGGATGGGGCCATTGCTGGATGGTGGTCCAGGGTTCTATAAGAACTGAGCATGGCTCAGCAGCTGAGCAAGCCATGGAGAGCAAGACAGTAAGTAGCATTCCTCCCTGGGCTCCTCATCGACTCCTGCCTCTAGTTTTCTGTCCTGTTTGCACGCCTGTTCTGATGAACTGTGATGAAAAGTGTAAGCCAAACAAATGCTTTCCTCCCCCAACTTGCTTTTGGCTATGGTGTTTCATGACATTAGTAGCAAACCAAACTAAGACAAGGGGTGTCTCTGAGGTACCTGCTTCTAGGGATAAGTTTTAGGAAATGTCTGCTGAAGACTCGGAGTTGATTCCCACATCTTGCTTGAGCACATGCCTTGTAGCTGTGGCCAGGAAGGAGATTTGAGTATTCTCCCCCATACTCTGACTCTCTTCATTTGTCATCGGTATTCTCTCCGCTTCCAAAAGTGATTGAGACATCTTATGATAAAAGAGGAAAATCATGAACCACAAAAGCTGTCAGCATCGAAATAGAATCAAAATTTCACATAGAAGCAAGGAGGAGGATAAAAAAGTGACATTCTCCTAAACTTAGTAAGTTGGCTGTGGGGGCTGGAGACATAGATGGCTCAGAGGTTAAGAATGATTGCCTCTCCTGCAGATCCATTCTGTTCCTAGCTCCCAGGTCAGGTGGCTCACAACTGCCTGCAACTTCAGCCCCAGAGGACCCAGCACCACCTTCTTCTGGTCTCTGCAGGTACCTACATGCACCTGTGAGTATATATATATCTGTACCATATGCATATGTATATATATGTACACACATAAATAAAAGTTGATCTATAAAAATAAATGTATTTTGAAAGAGCCTTAATCTGAGCTCCAGAGTTCCAGTGGGCAGAGATACAAAGGCTGACATGAATTACCTTCATCCAAAGACATCCTTAGAGCACTCTGTAACAAGAGTTTTTGTCATCTGGGTTTTACGTAGATCTCTTTTGTTCTACTGTGAAAACAACAAGCCTCAGGGTATTTTGTACCTTTGCTTCAGATATAGCAATGGTGTTTTCTGTTTGTCTCACTCGTTAGTCTTTGAGGCTGCATGTGTGTGCACCTGTGTATACATACGTGCAGGTGTGTGTGGAAGCATACAGAGGTCAATGTCAGGTGTCTTCCTCGATTGTTCTTGATCTCTGTGAGCATTTCACAGGTGAATACAAAGTATTTTAATCATATCTACCCCCAGCTCCTAGACACCACTCAGTACCCCTCCCAACAAGTACCCCTCCCAGCTGCTGCTTCTGCATCTTCTCTCCTCATCCTTTTATTCCTCCTCTTTCCTTCCTCTTCTTTCTCCTCTTCCTCCCTCCTCTTCTCCCTCCTCTTCTTCCTCCTCCTCCCCTCCTCCTCTCCTCTTCTCCTTCCTCTTCTTCCTCCTCCTCCCCTCCTCCTCCTCTCCTCTTCTTCCCTTCCTCCCTTCCTCTTCTTCCTCCTCCTTCTCTCCTCTTCTTCCTCCTCCTTCCCCTTCCTCTTCCTCCTCTTCTCCTCCCCTCCTCCTCTTCCTTTTCCCCCTCCTTCTTTTCTTCCTTCTCCTCCCTCTCCCCTTCTTCTTCCTCCTCTGCCTGTTCCCCCTCCTCCTCATCCCCCTTCCTCTTCCTCCTCTCCATCTTCCTCCATCTCCTCCTCTCCCTCCTCCTCTTCTTCCTCCTTCACCTCTTTCTCCTCCTTCTCTCCCCCTCCTCCTCCCCATCCTCCTTTTCCTTGTCCCCCTCCTCTCCCCCTCTTTTTAACCCACTGAACCTGATTAGTGCTGTCCTCATGAGTATTGTGCAGGGGTTATTCACAGGAGCATGGGTAACAAACCATGGATCATATTCCTGAAGAAAACTGACTTTCCCTCCCCTAGACACTGTTAGTTGCCAATCACTTATTAACTGGGGTGAGAGGTTTTGGGCCTTTGTGTCATCCATCTTGGAACATTGACCTGCTTGATTTTGTGCCAGCAACCACAGTGGTTATAAATTCATGGATGCACAGCCATATTATATCCAGAGGCCATTGTTTCTAAGCAGTCTTCTTCATCTACTTCATTTTAGAGACAGGGAGTCTCTCTGAAATAGAAGTCACCAATTTTGTTAGATTGTTGGTCAGTGACCCAAGGGATCTGCCAAGTGAACCATCTTCTCAGCTATTACTTTCTGAATATCTTTTAAACTGCTTCTGTTTCATGGTGCTTTCCCAGAGGTGATCCTCAGCGAAGGAAGAGGTATTCCTTTTAGACCTCTAGATGAGGAGAAATAAGAAGAAAGCCTTCTCATCAAGTTATTAATTGAAATAACTATTATTAATGTCAACTATTTCTCTGGGTTTATTTCTATACTCCTGCAGATCACTGGCAAGGTAGGGATCTTGGTTTGTTAGCCTTCTATTTCTACAATAAAATAGTTGAGACAATCAACTTAAAAGGCTGTTGCCAGAAATGCGACTCAGCAGTTAGGAGTACTCGTAGCTTTTGTAGAGGACAGACCTACACGGCAGCAAATAATTGACTATAACTCCAGTTCCAGAGTACCTGATGCCCCCTGTGGCTGCAGAGGGTACTGCACGCACATGGTATACACACACACACACACACACACACACACACACACACACACACGGAGGCAAAGCACACATACACACAACATAAAAATAAATATTTTTTAAAAAGATTTATTTGACTCATGGTTTCATGTGTGACTGGTTTTGCTGCCTTGGACTATGGCAAGAAAGCACATCATGGTGGAACTGTGTATTGGAGTGAGCTGATGATCAGCTCATGGTGGCTGGGAAGCAAAGCAGAGAGAGAGAGAGTCCCATAATTACTTTCAAGGGCACACTCCAAATAGACCAAAACTTCCTACCTCTTATAGACTTCCACCACCTTCCAATAGCCCTGAGGTAAGGACCAAGCCTTTAGCACTTGGGCAAATGGGGGACATTATATATATATATATATATATATATATATATATATATATATACCCACACAACTTGATAAGAAAGGTTAAAGCATTAACTTGGCTTGGGATAGTTGAAGAGAACATTATCAGTTGGGATGAAGGGGCAGTTAAACAGTTGAGTTCAGTGTTCAGGACCCACATTAGGCAGCCCACAACTGCCTATACCAGGGGCAGTTCTCTTCTGGCCTCTATAGGAACTTGCATGCACCCTACCCCCATCCCACACCACACACATTAAAAATGACTTACCAATTGTTCCTCATAAAATTCTTTTCTATTATCCCCAGGGAAAGATTCTTTTTCACCAGAAGTGCCTCCTCATCAATCCTCTGAGGTCATTAAGTGCTCTATCTAACAAAATGAGTTAACCTGCTGAGTAGAATTGCCCAACATTTTCCATCTGGATGGAAGAAGGGGGTTTGCCAAAACCCATCATTTTGATGTTGGCTTTGTTGGTATTTCTCCTCATACTAATTGGCTATCACGAGGTTCAACTGTTTTGGGACCAATCAAGGATATAATATTAGCAACATGTTTTAGGAATGCTGTTTTACACATCTCCACTCTTTTCAATACCACCTCAAGTCATTTTAAAGCAGATGATGGGTTGGGATGTAGCCACTGAAAAAAAAATATATATTTAAATCAAGATTGTTATTTAAAAGCCAGACCTGTAATTTCAGTACTTGGGTTGTTGAGGTCGATGAGTTCAAAGTGTGGGCTTCACTGTGAAACATTATGTCCAAAACAACAACAACAACAACAACAACAACATCTAAGAAAACAAACCCAATGCAAGTTGGACATAAGAATAAGAACATTAGGTCCTCTGAGAATTTGTCCAGAGGGAGTTAGGCATTCCTGATGATTCTCCCTCTAATGAGGTAGAACTGTTTGGTGATAAATGTTTGGTGATAAATGTTTTGGTGCTTAATGGATTTTGATTTGTGCTTTGTGGATCATAGCACAGATTTCTTAGAACAGCCAAGTTGGTTACTAATGTAAATGTGGCAGGTAGCAAATATCCAATCAATAGCAACAGTAGGGCTGGGGACACCTGTGTAGAATCCCCCAGGGAGGAGCAGGGAGTATAGGTTAGTAGTAGAGTGCCTGCCTACAATCTCCCAGTAAGAGGCTCCAGCATTAGACCATCTACCCAATACACAAGATGTCAATCTCTAGTGCTTCACTTGTATGTGCATGCCCACACAATTTCCTCCCGCCCTCACAATAATTTTGTTTCTTCTTCCTTCTTCTGCTCCTTCTTCTCTCATCCCCTTTGCTTTTGTTCTTCTGATTCATGTTCTCTTCAGTTTTCTTCTTATTTTCATTTTTTTAAACAGACTCTTACTATAAATCAAATACCATGAAACGCTAACTCACCAAGTTAGTTCCAGGATTGCAATCCTCCTGTCTCAGTCTCTGGGATTACAGTGCTAAGGTTGTAGGTGGAACCTGGTGATGATGATAGTGATGATGAGGACGACACTGCACAGGATTATCACTCCATATCATAGCAAGTATTAGGTCTTCACAGGACAAGTTGGAACATTACCCAGAATCCTATGCTAGCATCCTGCCCAGTCAAGCCAACTTCAGCATCTTTGGGCCTTCAGTCAGAGAGGTTTTTGTTGCATAAAAGGACCATTGCATCCTACTAGGATTGCCTGTGTTTTAACTCTGACCCTGTTAGGGCACCTCCCTCATTTTCAGCAATCCAGCCTTAGAACTGTTTTTGGAAGGCTGCCTTCATTGTCCCGGAGGATAGGAGTCTAAACCACCAAAGGAAAGCTGGGCTTGGTGCTGCATAGCTGGAACCCCAGTGCTCAGGAGACTAAGACCAGGAATTGATGCCGGTTTCTCTTACACAGGGAGAACTTGTCTTGGAAAACCAATGGCTGAGAATGTAGCTTAGTACAAGAGTGTGGCCTATGCTGCACAGAGCTGTTCAGGAAGTCCCCAGTGCCACTTAAGTAAATAAACAGCTAGCTGAAGAATGCAGATGGGATGAGAAGCAGACTTGGGATGGGCTGTCTCTACAGATGGAATTAGGCTCCTTTAAGACTTTGTTTTGATGAGAGAAATATCTTTGAATGTCTGAAATTCAGATCTTCCAAGTCCTTAGTTAAGAATGTATTTATCCTATGAAATTTGTTTTGTGATTTGGAGAAGACGTGGTGAAAGGGAGACAGAGAGATTATGTGATGCTTGTATTGTAATATATATACATATATATACATATGTATGTATATTGTATGTATATATATGTATACACACACACACACACACACACACACACACACACACATATATAATTTATTTTTATTGGTGTTGTGGCTGCATGTATGTCTGTGTGAGTGTGTCAGAAGCCCTGAAACTGGAGTTATAGACAGGTACAAGCTGCCATGTGGGTGCTGGGAATTGAACCCAGGACCTCTGGAAGAGCAAGACATGCTCTTAAATCACTGAGCCATATCTCCAAGCCTATAATACTGCTTAGTTTTAATGTCAACTTGCTACAAATAGAACTACCTGAGTGTGGGGGTTCCACTAAAGAATTGTCCTGATTGCTTTAATTAAGGTAGGAAGGCCCACCCTCACACATGCTTTCTGGTAGCAACTCAGATTAAAAAAACAAGTGTGTGTCAGAGAGTAGGTTATGGCAGAAGAAGGTTATTTGCCTCTAGTCTGCTTGGCCTTCCTTCTCATGGCCAAGTTGATGTATGTTGCTGCTGCTGAGACTTTTGCTGACTTCAGAACCAGTATATCCAACCTCCTAAGAACCAACAACTTTGCCAGGAACCTTCCACATTTTAGGCACCAGATTAGAATTGTTAAGCCACCCAGCCTGTGGACTGAGCAATCACCAGGTTCTGAGGGTCTGTCTCTGGAGACTGTTCTGACTGCTAAGGCACTGGGCCTCAAGCAATAAGCAACTCCCAGGTTCTCAGCCTCTCGGAGGTGAGACAATTATTGTTAACATTTTATGTAAACTGATTTAATATTAATAAAAGATTATTATTTTTTTATTGTTCTTGTTATTCTAGAGAACCCTGACTCATGCTAAGTGTGGAACCTGGGGTGATTCTGAGGACACAGAGTGAATGAATTTCTCTAGTGGGCTTGATGGGATGAGAAAGAAGTTTGGGCTCCCAAAGAAAGAGACTTCTCCAACTGAAGTATCTTGACAAGGCCAAACTTTACTCTTGATCAAGAGTATGATACTCATAAAAGCAGAAGAACAAGCAAACTAGAACATGAAGGTCACTTGGTTCTTGTTCTAATTCAGGCAACAACTTTGTCTTTTCCCCATTGGCTGGAGTCTGGCCTCACACGATTCTGACTGGCTAGTTTAAAAGACAGTGCAAAGGAACTGAAAGAAAGTAAGAAGGGTTAGCCACTGAATGCAGCAAGGCATTTGTGTAAACAAATGTTCTACTCAGTGGGGGATTAAAATATTTTCATAGAGGTCTTACAAAGTAGGAGAGATAAAAAAAAGTTTTGAATTTCTTGCCCTAAAAGTGTTTCATAGTGTTTAACAGAAAAGACAATACTTAGTTTCCTACAGTGGTATCTGGATCTGGTTCTTGTTATAGGATATTTGAACCTGTAGGATTTGACTCAGCCTTTAGCACACACCTTAATCCCTCTGGCTGGAATAGACACACCCTTAGTACACACCTTTAATCCCAAACAATGAAAGTAAAGTTAGTTTGTAGAAGGAAGCAGCCATGTTTGAAAGTGATGTCTAATGGAGTGGCAGAAAGAGTGATCAATCAGAGAAAGATTTGACAGAATAGGATCTGCCCAACTCTGATGAGGAGAGAGGAAAGGAAAGCTACTTAAGAGAGAGAGACAGACAGTACAGTGCAGAAGTGTACAGTTCAGGAATACAGTAGAGTTCATGGAGAGCAGTACAGTAGAGCTGAGAGGGAGAGTAGAGCAGCCCAGAGAGGGAGAAGGAAGCAGTTTTACTTGAGCAGTTGAACAGAGAGGTTGAAGAGAGGACAAGCTAGACCCAGGCGAAAACAGAATGAGCCAGAGAATGAGAAGGAGCCAATAGATTAGAACAGATTGCCAAAGTTAGTATGAGGTCAAGTAGAGCAATTCAAGAGAGGCAGAGAGAGAGAGAGAGAGAGAGAGAGAGAGAGAGAGAGAGAGAGAGAGAGAGAGAAGCCAGTTTGAGTCAGTCAGCCTAGGGAGGAGCTTGAGTCAGAACATCTGAGTTGAACCAGCCAGCCAGAGTTCAGAAAGATCTAGAGAGAGAGAGAGAGAGAGAGAGAGAGAGAGAGAGAGAGAGAGAGAGAGAGCGCTTATTTATCAGTAAGTCTCAGAAGCTGAAACCATTCTAGGCCTAGATAAGATTGTTTGGAGGGTTCAGAGGCTAGAAGCTTCCAGGACTAGGGCTAGGTTAGCAATGGAGGCAGTAAAGCTCTGAGACTACAATTACTACAGGAGAACAAAAGTTACTTTTACAGGTTCTCCAACTGGATGAAACCTATAGTCACTAAGGGGTCCTTGAGTAGCTGGAGAGCACTGGACATCCATGGTATGAACTATTTAAAGAACTTGTTAAGATGAGTGCATTTGATGCTTCTGGTTTACCTCTCGCGAGGAACAAAGAATTTAGTGACTGTGTATAAAAATGTTGACGATTTGTTGGAAAATAATGATGCTGGCTCTTCTGCCTCTTTAAGCCAAGTGACAAAAGAGAAGAGATGAGCTTAGTGATAAAGTTGACCAGCTCCAGATGCACCGTCAACAACCTGATGGTCTCTAGGTGTGCCCTGGAAAGGACTCTTCTCTCCAGCAGCCTTAGAGCTCCAGTTGTAGGAAACCAGGTCCAAATGTGTATTAGCTGAGTTATAGCGCAAAGTTAATTCCCAGCCACGGAGGGTGTCAGCAGTTAGAGTGAGGCCACCGACTGGAAACGAACGGGATCTGATGACTTGGAATGGAGCCTGATTGTTGTTGGTTTTGGTGCACTTGATATAAACTATAGTTATATAAACTATAGTTAGATAGCTTATATCTGAGAGGAGGGACTCACTTTTGAAAAAAGAACTGTCAGCATGGCTGTGGACCGTTTTTTATAAATAATGATTGATGGGGGAGGGTCCAGCCCAACTGTGGGTAGCATCATACCTATGTGGGTGGTCCTGGGGATGTAAAAGAAAGCAGGCTGAGCAAGCCATGAGGAGCAAGCCAGTAGGCAGTGTTCCTGGGTGGCTTCTGCTTCAGTCTCTGCCTTCAGGTTCCTGCCTTGGGTTCCTACCCTTTCCTTCCCTCAGTGATGGAGTGTGACCTGGAAGTTTTAAGATGATTCATATCCTTCCTCTCCAAAGTTGCTTTTGGTCATGGTGTTTGATTATAGCAATAGAAACCCTAAGACAGGTGGCGATGTGTGGGAGGAACCCAACGAGGTTGAGGGCTTGAGTTCTTAGATTCTGATGGGCTTATTCTGCCTGAGGAAATGGTCTCCCTATCATTTCATCCCCTTGGCAGAGGATGTATCCTCATCCCCACTCTCCTGCAGTGTTGCCCTTACTGGCCTTGCCTGAGTGAATCAATTCTGCCCCATGGGTAGAGCAGGCAAGGACTTTCCCTAAAGGAGATGCCAGACATGACAATGCTGATCCCCATCAGGGACCACCAACCATTGCCTCTAGTCCTATAACTGGACCCAAGGCTAAGCTAGCCCCTAGAGGTGAGGTAGGAAGGATGGTCCAGATGGGGCTGTGCTTTGCCCTTAAATAACTTGAGTTTCAAATTCACTTAAGCAGATATCTGGGGAGTATGTCTAGGGATGGATTTAAAGTGTGTGGGATAATGGTAGAGGAGATATAAATTCAGTCTGAACTTATCTATAAGGGCCTATTGAACAGACATTCTAGGTTCAGTATTGAGACACACACAGTTAAAAAAAATATCGAGAATTATTTGAGTGGTTGGCTGGCGTATTTGTGCAAGATGGCCTACAAAAGGAGCTGGAAATACCTGATATTCCTTGGCTTAGTGTTGATGGAGGGATTTTAAGGCTCAGGGAAATTGGAATGCTTGAGTAAATTCACCTTTTAAAATCTAATCCTCTACAACGGGATGACCCCAGAAGACGTGTCCTTCACTAATGCTATGAGATGGGAACTGGGAGGGGCACTAGCACACTTGAGAGCTTTGTCTTTGTTCCTTTTGCACCAGACCTTCGGGTGGGAGATACGGCTGCTCAATTGGACAAATTAAATATTATGGGTTTAATTGAACCCAGAGTAGCAGGGACCAGGTGGCAGCATTGAATGCCAAAGGAAAGGTGAGCAGAGCCCAGACAAAGCAATATCTATAATGGCCTGACTAATCAGGACACTATTCCCCCAAAATGCCAAAGATATGAGGCCTACTCAGTTTCTGCTTGATCAGTATAAAATAAGAAACAAAAAACCAAACCAAATCAAAACAAAAAAACCCCTCTAGAACAAATGAAAGAAAGGCTATATTGGATCATACTATCAGGGAATCATGACCCGCAAAACAACTAATAGACTTACAATCACAAGGAAGGCCAGGGTTCCCTGAGGAAGTGTTTAACACTGAGGATCGTTACTGTTTGCCTTTTCCCATTCTCTCACAGAGAGGGACCTATGACCTTTACTAGGATAACTGGACACTGGGGGAAACAGAGCAATCAGAAGTTCCTATTGGATACTAGCTTCAAATACCAGGAGACTCCCCAAAGCATTATGCCCCTCTACTTAAAGTAGGGGCTTAGGAGTTTTGGCTAAAGTAGAACTCACAGTGGACCCCCAAATTCATCTGCTGGGTTTCTACCCAGTTCGAGAATGTATAATTGAGGTAGGTATACATAGAAGTTGGTACAAATCTTACTTTGGTTCCCTGACCTGTGGGCCAAGGGCTATTATTCTTGGAAAGGCCCACTGGAAGCCAGTGGAGTTGTTTCTACCATTGAAAATACTGAACCATTATAGAAATTAGTGCTACCACCCAGGACTTGCAAGATGCAGGGATGTTGGTTCCCAACACATCTCACTTTAACTCTTTCATTTTGCCTGCCCGGGAAATAGACAGATCATGGATAATGATGGTTGACTATCACAAACTTGACCAAGTAATGGCTATGATTTCTGCTAATGTACCAAATGTGGTATCTTTATATGAGCAGACTAACACAGCTTTTGGTACACGGTATATGGATAATGATGTAGAGAATGCTTTTTTCTTGATGCCTGTCCTTAGAATCATAAGAAGCAGTTTGCTTTGAGCTGTCAACCCCAGCAGTACACCTTTATGGTTCTACCTCATGGGGGATATTCATTCTACTGCCCTGTATCATAACTTAGTTTGACACAACCTTCATTGCTTGTCTTTTCCACAGGGTATTATGCTGGTATACTATATCCATGATGTTATGTTCAACAGACCAAATGAATGAGATGCAGCAATCACTTTGGACTTGACAAAGCATACAACACACAGAAGATGAGAAATAATCCCAATAAAATTTTATCTCAGTGAAAGTTCCAGGAGTCCAGTGGTACAGGGTACCTGAGAGAGTCCATCTAAGGTGAAGCATGTGTTGCTGTGTGTGGTCATTTCCACTACTAAGAAATAAGCACAATGCTTAGTAGGTCTGTTTGGGTTTTGGAGGCAGCACATTCTTGGGTGTATGACTTTGGCCCTTATACCATGACTTGGGAAAGCTGTCAGATGGGAATGAGACCTGAAACAGGAGAATGTTGGTAATTTCTGTGGACCTGCCAGCTATATAAGTAAGGACATGGAGACTGTTGTATATTTTAAAAGGTTAGACCTTTAACTTTAGGCTATCTTCCAGCTCCTGTAACCCAACTAATTTCTGCCTAAGTCTTGCCCCCAGTCTATCTCTCTGCTTGTCTACTACAGCTCTTGCTGAATCCGCTCTTCTCATCTTTTTCCCATTGTCCCTTTCTGTCAGGAAGTCCCGCCTTCTACTTTCTGCCTAGCTATTGGCCAAAAGATTTTTTTTTTTTTAATTAAAGCCAATCAGAGAATGCCTTATGTAGGCGAGGAAGGACAGAGACATACTTTCACACAGTGTGCCCCAACAGGTCAGAGCTTTGCAACAAGTCCAGGGTGCTGTGCAGGCCACATGACCCAGCCAACTTGATGGGATGGAAACCTGCTCCCTGTTGTCAGGGAGCCTTGGCTGACGAAGCCCAAGCCCTTTGAGTTGAGTAAGTGGAATGAGGATTTCTGCTTTCTCTCCTCTGAAGCTAGTGGCTGTGCTGGAATGGTGGAAGTTTCTAGAAATGGAGGAGCCTACTGACTTAATACTTTAGCTATGTCACTTTCCCAGGTTATCCCTACTCCTCTCAGTTTCCCCCCCCCCCCAACATCTGGTTAATATCCAAGGGGCTATCTTGCCCAATCCTAAACATTAATTTCAGACTTTTTGTCGTTGTTGCAATTTCATGGATGGAAAACAGGGCTATACATTTGCTAGGCAAGCATCTACCACTGACATATCTAGTTGTCTGTCTGTCTGTCTGTCTGTCTATCTATCTATCTATCTATCTATCTATCTATCTATCTATCTAATCTATATCTGCTTATGTGTATATATTGTATGTACCTATCAATTACCTTTGTATCACTCATCTATTTATCATCTGTGGATGTTTATATGTATCATCTATCAACTATCCTATCTGCCTATCTATCTATCATCTATCTATCTATATACCTACATATCTATCTAATCTCTATCTATCTATCTATCTATCTATCTATCCATCTATCATATATCTATTTAATTTTGAGATAGGGTCTCCATAAATTGCTCAAGCAAGCCTTGAGTTCACTTGGTAACAGAAGGAAGGCCTCAAACTTCTGTTTCTCCTGTGTCATCCTTCACAACATCTGGAATGACAGATGTGTACCCCATACCCAGCTCAACATCATTATTAATGCTTTGTTTCTTACACCAAAGTTTAATGGCAATCATGAGAAAAGTGGTTGTTTTTTCCCCCTAAAAAGCTACAAAAATTAATTGCCCCAGGATGAAGGGTCACTGGATACCAGTTGCTAGCCTAGCTATAGGTATCTAGGCTGTGACCAGGCAGAGTAGCCTTGCTGGGCTCATTCCCAGTGAAACAAGTGAGGGTTGCAGACCTCAGTGATCTAGAAGGGCCAGTAACCAAGTCTAGGCTTTGGAGCATAGGGGGCAGGAGGCACTGTGAAATTCTTGGCTCAGTGCCCTTTTGTAATTTGTAGGATATTCTAGGAAGCCAGTTCTTAATATCATCTGATGTCCAGATTGGAGGAACAGTGTGGGAAAGGGTTGCCATGGGGTCAAACCTGAGAACGTAGTATTTCCTACACTGGTGTGGTGTGCAGTGTTTCAGCCAACATCTTTTGGGGCTGCATAAAAGAGCCAGAATTTCAGAGATATGTTTGATCACAATTTTATTTTATTCCCATTTAGTCTCCTCAGTGTCTTGGAGTATATTTTTAGATGGGTGGGATGAAGATGCAAATTAGGAGAGATAATGTTTCAAACTGACTCTCACTTCATAAGTGTGGACAGCTAGCTGATAAGACAAGAACCTTAGGTCTTTGGAATATTTAGGAACTTGGAATATTTTGTGTTTATGGGTAGTGTTTTTCTCTCAAGGAGAAGAGATAAACTTTTTCTTTAAAAAAGATATGGCAGTTTGAGTGGCTCCCTAGACCCAATATTTGAGTATTTGATCCCCATTTGGTGGAACTGTTTGGAAAGGATAGGAGGTGTGGCCTTATTGGAGGACGTGTGTCATTATGGATGGGCTTTAAGGTTTCAAAAGCTCATGCCATTCCTAGCGAGCTCTCTCTGCCTTGTGATTGCATCTCAAGATGTGAACTCTCAGCTGCTGCTCCAGCGCCCTGCCTACTGTAATGCTCCCTGCCACGAAGGCCGTGGATTCTAAACCTCTGAGACTGGAAGCCCCAAATAAATACTTTCTTCTACAAGATACCTTGGTCATGGTGTCTCATCCAAGGAATAGGAAAGTAGTTGTTAAACATGCAGTATGTGTGTGGGTGTGTGTGGGGGGTGTAAAGTACATATAGGTATACTGTTGATATCAGCAGTTCTTTCTTGTTTCTTTCTTCTCCATCTTTTTCATTAAGGCAAAGTCTCTCAATTAAACCCGGAGCTTACTGATCTGGGTAGTCTAACTAGCCCATGCACTTTAGAAACTCCCTGACCATCTGTCATTTGTGTGGGGTCGAGGGATCGAAACTCCGTTTTTTTTCCCCATTTGCACAGCAAACACTCTACCCACTGAACAATCTCCCTTGTCATATTTTCAAAGGGATTCAGATAAAAGAGTAATACTTATTTCTTAGGGCTTGAATGTGGGAGGTCCCCACAGGCTTAGTATGTGTTTGAACACTTGGCCTCCGACTGGTGGTAGTGGTGTTTGGGGGGTTATGATGTAGAACTTTTAGGAGATGGGGCCTCCTTGGCAGAACTAGTCACTAGGAACAATGTGTCTTATGACCCTTTGGAGGTTGGTGTTATTATTATTATTATTATCTTATCCTCCTTACTTCATTTTCTTTTAAAAATAATATATATATATATATATATATATATATATATATATATATATATATCTCGCATAAGTGTATGTGTGTGTATGTATGTGTGTGCCTGAGTTATTTTGTGGACCATGTGTGTAGTGCCCATGGAGGCCAGAAGATGTTGGCTCTCCTGGAGCTAGAGTTACAGATGACTGTGAGCCAAGAGATATGGATGGTGGATGTAAAACCCTGGTCCTCTGCAAGAGCAGCAAGTGTTCTCAGCCATCTTTCCAGTCCCTTCCCACTTTTAATCTCAGGAACATTCTGGTTTGGAAAAGTTCTAGAAAGAAGGGTACTTCTTTCTTTTTTGGTGTTCTGTTTTGTTTTTTCAGGGAGGAGGGAGGCAGGGTCACGCTCTGTAGTTCAGGCTATCCTGGAACTCACTATGTGGTCTGGGCTGTCCTCAAATTCATGGTAATCTTTTTGCCTCAGCCTTCAGAGTGTTGTGATTGGAGGCCAGAGTTACCATATCTGGCAGGGATGTCTGTCTTTTTTTTTTAAGTATAGAGGTGATAAAAACTGCTATCTCTTATGATAGTATTAACGTCCCAACGAGTGTTACAATCTTGAGATTTACCCATCTCTCCAGTCTATTTGTCTTTAAAGAACATTTATTTAAGGAAGTAAGACATCAGGGCAAGTGCTAATGGCCCCAGGTTGATATGAGGTGCAGACCACTGCTCTGAGCTCATAAACAGACTCTTTGTTCAACTCCAAGACTGTCTCAGGGAAGAGTCTCCTTCTGAGCCTTTGATAATAGTTTTTTATTGTAATGTGTTTTGGGGGCACAAAAGTGTTGCCTGCTCACAGGGAAACACATTTGTCTTCATCGAGGTGGTGATTCAATGCATGTGCTAGAGACAGGCACAGTCACTTGGGAGGCTGATATGTGGGGACAGTGGCTGATAGATCCAGAGTGAGACTGCATACATCACGTCATTCCTTTCTGGCCTTAACAAATTACCAGTCAGAAACAAATCAAGTACATGGCTTGCTCACCATCCTGTTCTCTGTGTCCTTTCTTAATTTGATCCAAATTCTAAGCACACACACACACACACACACACACACACACACACACACACGCACACACACACACACATCATTGAGAACATTTACAGAGCTAAGTAGAGGAGGCATCTGTAAAGGTGTCCATGCCCAGAAACAAATGCAGGAAGAAAAATGTCATAGGAAGTTTCTGGAACATTCAGGCATTTAGGGTAAGGAAGACAGCATGCCATCAAGTGAGGTCCTGAATGTTCTGGAGAGGCGTAAGTGTAATTTTCTGCTGGGCAGTGTTGCATGGTAGTCAGTACCACAAAGGAGAACCAAGACAGAGAATATCCTTTAATACAGTGGGGATTATTGTAGGTTGTAGAATACAGTGGGGACTGTTGTTGGTTGTAGTAAACACACACACAACCTTTGGTTTCATCCTCATGAACACTATCCCCTCCCCCTCTTTGAGATGGGGTATATCTCAGGCCTGGAGCCCTTTGAGTAGGCTGTCTGGAGTCAAACTCAGGGCCTCATGCTGGCCTTACAACTGACACACAGCCTCAGCTACTGAATTGAATTTTGCTACAGATTAAAAGGTTGCATCCACTCTGCAGGTTTTCATTACACCCTGAAATATCTGAGCACTCTGACTAGCTAGTAAAAATCAAAGTGACTGTTGGATCGAGATCTTGTCTCTAAGAAGCTACCCAAGGGAGCAGTGTAAAAAGAGCAGGAGGGATGGACATGTGGACATATGAACATATGGACATATGGTTTCTGAATAAAGGAACTGTGTTCCCACTTCTGGGGGCCTTCTCTGAATCTATCTTTCAATTTGTAAAAATGAGTCAATACTATTTACTTCATTAGTGTGTGTGTGTGTGTGTGTGTGTGTGTGTGTGTGTGTGTCTGGTGGAGGTACATACACATAAGTATGGGCTGTGTACTTGTGTGGAGGTCAGAGAAGACACTGGTGTCCCATCACTCTTGGCCTCGTTTCTTTGAGGCAAGGTCTCTTGATGGAGTTTGAGTTTTTGTTTTCTTCCTGGTTGGGAAGCTGGCAAACCCCAGTGGTCTTCCTTTCTGCACCATACTCAGTGCTGGGCTTAAAAGTGTGCACTTGACCATGTTTGGCTGGTCCTGTGGACACTGGGATCTGAACAGCTACTCAGTCTTGTGCAGTGAGTGTTCTTCACCACTGAGCTGTGTCTCCAGCCCCTTCACTAGGATTTTGAAAAGCAGGAAGACAATCAGTGGCATTCGTATTAGGTACTTTCTTCATTCCTGTAACAAAATGCATGGGGCTGGGGGTGGGAAGGATAGTTTAAGGAGAAAACTATTTATTTTGCTTTATTCTTTAAGCATACGGCCCATGATTGTGAGGAAGACAAGGGACCATGACCGTGAGGCAGCCGGTCACATTGCATCTGCAGTCAGGAAGCAGAGAGATGAATTCTGGTGCTCAGTTCACTTTCTCCTTTTTATGCAGTCCAGGACCCCAGCCTATGGAGTGGTACCACCTGTAGTTGATGTGAATCTTTCTACCTCAATTAATCTAATGAAGATAACACTTTACAGACATTCCCGGGGGCTAACTTAATTTAAATAACCCCTCACACCACGCCCGAGGATTGTCCCCTAGGTGATTTTACATTCTGTCAAGTTTACAATCAGTATTAAGCATCCCAGTGTAATTCATCCAATCATTTGGACACACATCCAGCAAATATGCATCTAATGAATACAATGTTCTTCTCACTTTTTAATATACTGAAGAAAGCAGAAGAATCCCCACACCTGATATGGCTTTGGCTCCTGGGGTGGAATATGCAGTATATGCTGATAAGATGGTTCTTCATTTGCAGAATAATGGATGGAATAGGTAACTATCATGTTCAGTGAAGTGAGTAAGACATATCTCATGTTTTTGCCCAACTGTGAGATCTAGACCTAATAATATATGACATCAAAATAGAATGGATACTATTTGGGGAGAGCAAGAAGGCCACTAATGAGGTATAGTCGTTAACTTTGTCAACTTACTTGTGATGGTTTTGTATATGTGTGGCCCAGGGACTGGCACTATTAGGAGGTTTGACCTTGTTGGAGTAGGTGTGTTACTGTGAGCATGGGCTTCAGACCCTTATGCTAGCAGCCTTCAGATGAAGATGTAGAACTCTCAGCTCCTCCTGCACCATGCCTGCCTAGATGCTGCCATGCTCCCACCTTGATTATAATAGACTGAACCTTTGAACCTGGAAGCCAGACCCAAAAATATGTTGTTCTTTATAAGAGTTGCCTTGGTCATGGTTTCTGTTCACAGCAGTAAAACCCTAACTAAGACATTATTGAAACTTAAAATCACCTAGGAAAAGATTCTTTGCTACACTGGCTTGGCCAATAGACACCTCCGTAAGGGATTGTCTTGGTTATGTGGGAAGACCCTACTTCCTAAAGTGGGCGGCACCATTCCCTAGTCAGGGAGCTTGTGAATTGTGAAATAGTAGAGACATCAAGCTGAGAACAAGTAAGTCAGAAAGCGCACATGCACGCATCCATTCTTCTCTGCCTTTGACTGTGAATGTCTGCGAGCAGCCCTCTCAAGCTCCTGCTTTGACTCCACTATTATGATGAACTGTTACCTGGAGCTGTGAGCAGGAATAAACTCCTTTCTCCTCTAATTTGCTTTTTGTCAGGGTATTTTATCAAAGCAATAGAAATGAAACTAGAACAGGAGGGGAGGAAAAACAGAGGGTAAAAAAGGGAGTGTGAATATGAACAAAGTACAAGGTATACACGAATGAAAATGTCATAATAAAATCGAATATATATATATATATATATATATATATATATATATATATATATATATATCAATTTAGAGCTAAAGGTATAGCTGAATATAGCTCAGCTAGTTGAGTGTTTGCCTGGCTTGCACATGCAGAAGCCCTGAGTTCCACCAGCTATAATCTGAGTGGATGAGGAAATTAGGGTTGAAGCTGGGCCTGGGGCACATGGCTTTGTCCCAGTTACTCAGGAGGCTGAGACAGGAGGAAGAAAATTTCAAATCTGCTTGTGTTTCAAAGTGAGCTCATGACCAGTCTGGAAAAACTAAGTCAAAAAGAAGGCTGGAGAAGCAGTTCAATGGTAGAGCACTTGCCTATCCAGCAAGGGACTCGGGGCAGGGCTCAGTGGTAGAATGCTTGCCTAGACTCTCCCAGTGTGGGGTTTGGGGTGTGGTCCAGTGGTAGAACACCTGATTTGCAATACTCTATCTCCAATACCCAAAAATAAAGGAGAGCTAAACTTCTTGGTGATCTAGGGTACACGGTAATGAGGTTTGGACTTAGTGCAGGCTGTTGGGGGGGATGTTCGAGGCTATCTGAGCTCAGGATACAGCCTGCACTCCAAACAATTTTGTCTGGCCCTAGTGACTTCAGTGGTGTGAGCCAAATAAACTATGGGTAAGCAGAGGGACTTTGGCAAGCAGTCAAGCCTTGAGATAGGCGAATCATTGTCTGTCTAGATTGTCCCTGGGTAAAAGTGTGTGCCATGCAAGCCTGATGATCCGAGTTCAAGCCCTGGGAGAGACCTGATTTCACAAAGTTGTTCTCTGACCTCTACCGCATGATGCTTCCATGTCTGCACTCACACACATCCACCATACACACACTCACACTATAATGATATATTTTTTTCAAAAGCCAACCCTTTGTCCTCAGAGAAGATGGAAAAGGGTAGCCCTAAAGATGTATCTGTATGACTTATCCTCTGGGTCCTGTTGTTCCTGGGAATGCTGTCTTTCAATTCTCATGGCTGCCCAGTTAAGTCTTTGCTCTCTGTACTGGCTGGTTTTGTGTGTCAACTTGACACAAAACAGATTTATCAGAAAGGAAGGAGGAAATGCCTCCATGAGATCCAGCTGTAAGACAGTTTCTCAACTAGTGACCACTGGGGGAAGGCTGGGCTGTTCCAGGTGGTGCCATCCCTGGGCTGGCAGTGCCAGTAAGCAGCACCTTCCATGGCCTCTGCATCAGCTCCTGCCTCCAGGTTCCAGCCCTGCTTGAGTTCCTGTCCTGACTTCCTCTGATGATGAACTATGATCTGGAAGTATAAGCTGCCGAATAAACCCTTCCACCCCTACCTGCTTTTTGGTTATGGTTTTGTTGAACCAATAGAAACTCTAAGACGCTGCCCTTATTCTCATTGTATAAGAAACTAACAGAGATTAAGTCCCTGTCTAAAGATTGCACAGTAGGTGGCTGATGCTGGCTGCCATTTTTTTTAAAAAGTGGAATAGTGTTACAGGAGAGCGTGAGGGATTCTGAAGGAAGACTGGCGCTGTCAGACTGTGCATGGACACACTGGCATCATCATTGTTCACAGAAACAATGTGAACTTTTACTGTTGGAGATCTGGGATGGGTCTCAGGGAACCATGACTATTGAGTCAGTAATGGTTAGCTTTGCCTCCTCTGACCAGCCTGTGACTTTCCCAGAGTTCTGACTTCCTTGAGCCCCAGTTCTCCCACTCTACTTCTCTCTTCTCTTCCAACTTGTTTCTTTATTTTTCTTTCTTTCTTCTCTCCCTCCCTGCTTCTTTCTTTCTTTTCTTCTTTCTTTCCTCCTTCCTTTCTTTCCCTCCCTCCTTCTTTCTTTCCTCTCTCCCTCCCTGTCTCCCTCCTTCCCTCTTTCTTTCTTTCTTTCTTTCTTTCTTTCTTTCTTTCTTTCTTTCCTCTCTCCCTCCCTGTCTCCCTCCTTCCCTCTTTCTTTCTTTTCTTTCTTTCTTTCTTTCTTTCTTTCTTTCTTTCTTTCTTTCTTTCCTCTCTCCCTCCCTGTCTCCCTCCTTCCCTCTTTCTTTCTTTCTTTCTTTCTTTCTTTCTTTCTTTCTTTCTTTCTTTCCTCTCTCCCTCCCTGTCTCCCTCCTTCCCTCTTTCTTTCTTTCTTTCTTTCTTTCTTTCTTTCTTTCTTTCTTTCTTTCTTTCTTTCCTCTCTCCCTCCCTGTCTCCCTCCTTCCCTCTTTCTTTCTTTCTTTCTTTCTTTCTTTCTTTCTTTCTTTCTTTCTTTTTTCTTTCTTTCTTCTTTCTTTCTTTCTTTCTTTCTTTCTTTCTTCTTTTCTTTTCTTCTCCTCCTTCCCTTCATATCTGCCCCAGTTTGCTTTTCTGTTACTATGATAAATCACCATGAACAAAAGCAACCAGAGGAGGAAAGGGTTTATGTGGTTTCATAAACCCTGATCACAGCCTGTCATTCAGGGATGGCAGGACAGGAAATCAAGCAGGTAGGTGCAGAAGAACAGGCCATGGAGTAGCATTGGTGATTGGCACTGACTGCCCTCCCACACATCATTATTTAAAAAAACGTCCCACAGGCATGACCACAAGCCAGTCTCATGGAGTCAGTGCCTCAGGTGAGATTCCCCTTTTCTAGGTGACTCTGGTAACAAGATGACAAAAACTAACTGCCACATCTTCCTTCATTCCCTTCTCTTTCCTTCCTTTATTCTTTCCCTCCCTCCCTCCCTGCCACCCTCCTTCCCTCTGTCCCTCCTTTCCTTCCTCACTCCCTCCCTTTCTTGCTCCCTCCCTTCTTTCCTCCCTCCCACCCTTTTTCCTTCCCTCCTTCCCTCCTTCCCTCCTTCCCTCCTTCCCTCCCTCCCTCCCTCCCTCCCTCCCTGTACTGGGATTGAACCTAAGATCTTGTACATGCTAGGCAAGTGTTCTGCTGAAAAAGCCACGTCTAGCTGGGTTCTTTTGAGACAGAGTCCCATTCAGTAGCCCAGGCTGTCCTAGAACTCATGATTCTCCTGACTCAGGCTCCTAAGTACTGGAATTACAGGCATGTGTTACATGGCTGGCCAAGCCCAGGTTTCTTTATCTGGCAAAGGACATTGGCACTGTTTGTCTGTCTTCTCTTCTGTGGTATGGTGGCTTCAAGAGCTGGACTCAGGCTGGTGTCTGGTCATTTGCACAGGAAGATAGGATTACCTGGGCTGGGGAATAGGCAGCATGTTGGTTTTATACCAACAGTAATAGAGAATCAGGTAGGGGAGACCCAGGCTGGTCCTCACACCAGGCCAAGTGATCCATGTGCATGTCTCTGTGTGATCCAGTCATTTGGAACTGTACACTCTCTAACGGTATTGGAACACAGTCCCTATGGTTAGTCAATATCCCTTTAAAGAAGAAATTTGTGACCCACTCTGCTTATGTGATCTCTCACTATTTTGTCTTGCCTTATCTTGATTAAAAAAAAACTTTGTTTATATCTTTTTGTTATATCTTCAGACACTCTAACCTTAAAATGCATCATTCCAGAAATGTTCCCCACAGTCACGAAGCATAGCCTACCATGGACTATCCCGAGTTTCAGTGGTTGGGATTTTATTTTTACGTGTGTGTGTGTATGTGCGTGTGTGTGTGTGTGTGTGTGTGTGTGTGTGTGTGTGCATGGCGCGCGCACACACGAGTATTCATAGAGGCCAGAAGGACACTGGGTTCCCTGGAACAAGAGTTATAAGAGGGCATGGGCCACCTGACATGAACGCTATACACAAAGGACTCATTTCTTGGGTCCACTCAGGCTGAGTGCTCTTCACAGCTGAGCTATCTCTCTGGCATCTCTCTATTTTTGCTGCCCTCATTGGGGCCTTTAATGTCACTCTATTTTTAGCCACTCTGTTACAATTATAAATTGAATTATAATCTGAAATGTCCCTCATGAGCTTATGTTTTGAATAATTGTCCTCAGTTTGTGGCACAGTTTTGGGATGCCATGGGACCTGTAAGCGCTTAGCTGGAGGAAGTGGGTCCTGGTAGGGGGAGCTATTGTCGCTATGGTAAAATACCTGCAGTGAACAACTGAAAAGGAGGAAGCTTTGGCTCAGGCCCACAGTTACTTGGCATCTTTGTTTTAGAGCATGAGGTGAAGAAGATCATGGAAGAAGCCTGTGGTGGAGAAAATGACTTCACCTCGTAGGGGCTGGGAAACAGAAAGAGGAAACAGTAGTGTGGGTATTGTGCACCATCTGCATGCAGGTGTACTCAGAGACCAGAGGGTGCATCAGACTCCCTAGAGCTGGAATTATGAGCAACTGTGAGCCACTTGACACAGGTGCTGGAAACCGAAGTCAGTTCGTCTGCAAGAGTAGTTTGTGTCCATAACCACTGAGACATCTCTTCAATCCCATCAACTTTTTACTTATTTATTTTTTGCCTCACCTTATTATTGTTATTATTTGTAGAATCATGGCTGTAGTCCCATCTCTGTAGTTTCAGACATTAACATGTGTCCTGCGAGATGGATATTGAACCTGCTTTGCGGGAAGAAAAACCTAATGATGCTTTTAGCGTTTTGGCTTTTAAAAATTATTCTAAATGAAAGCAAAGCACCAACAACTGCAAAGAACAAATCTAAGAAATGTCCCATTTGTGCCCATCACAGATTGTTTTCAGTTCTCGTTTCCTTTCTGTTGCTATGAGGAACGACACTCGACCAAATTCGACTCACAGGAGGAAAAGACCGATTTCAACTTACAGGTCACACAGTCCATCTCTGAGGGAAATTGTGGTAAAGCTCGAGCAGGAACTGGAAGGCTGGACTACTTGAAACATTTCCTCTCATCGAGGGACTCATAGCCAAAGGAGTACTGTAGGAAGCATGAAGGAATTTGCTTGCTGGTTGACTCTCTGGCTGGTGCTTAGCTAACCTAGGTCAAACGACATAGGGAATGATGCTGCCTATGGTGGACTGGGTCCTCTTACATTTATCAACAATTAAGGCAATCTTACATAGTTATGCACACAGTTCTACCTGAGCTGAGTAATCCCTCAGTTGAGGCTGCCTCTTAGGTGACTCTATGAGGTATCAAGTTGACAGCTAAAGTTAACTAGGACACTACTCCTTTAATAGGTAAGTGCTTATCTAGTTATGCAAGACTGATTATAAAGTAACTTGACTGAATCTCAAGGCAACCTACTTGAACTAAAATATTCAAATTCAGCAAATATGAAGGAAGAATCAGCTCTGTCAGGGAGAGCTTTAAATGCTAGGTGGAAGTTGAAGGGACTAAAAATTATTCAGATCTACTCCTGTAGCTGAAGAGAACAAACGTAGACATATGATGAAGCATGGTCCATGCAGAAGTTTATATGTATTAGACCAGAGGAAAGTAAACCATGCCTTCCATAGGGGTTGGCAGCAGATCCACAAGAATACTCTAGACGGTTTGATGACTACACCTTGATTTAAGGACTAGATGTTCAGCATAAACAGACACAGACTGGGCCCTATAAGAACACAAAGTAACAATATCATGGTTTCAGTTGAAGTGTAGCTCATGGTTTGGACCTTTGTTCTGAAGTTGGTTCTATGTTTAGCACCAACATGGGACATCATGGAACCTTTTATCATAAATGCATCAATGCATGGACTAGGGACCATCCTTCTAGCTTCCTTCAAAGTCATCTTTGTCTGGATGTGATAGTACCTGCCTAGGAAGCAGAGGCAGGAATATTGCTTCAGCCAATGTGCCGTCATGTGACATTGAGATAAAATACCACCTTCTACAAAGTGTATGTAGAACTGTATGATCCAGTCATAAAAATTATAAATAAAATATTAAGTTTTAAGTAAGTTTGTGGTTTTGCGTTGGTCCATGTTGATAGCTACCCCAAGGTGTACATGACGCATGGACTGCATATTGGACGTGTCTGCTTCCTGGAGTTGTGAAGTGGAAACTTAAGGGTTCTTTTGAAAGTCGATTGTGTTGGATGGTGTTTTGCTGGGACAAGCACATGAAGGAGTGTTTAGCTGATGTGGACACAGGTGAAAGGCTAAGGCAGACTTGTGAAGGAAGATTTAGCTGAAGCAGACACAGGTGAAAGAATGTTCTGCTAAAGCAAGCACATGGAAGGACACGTGATGAAAGATTCTTTGTTAACAACATACATGTATTGGTCCCCCTTACATTGTGTAGTTGAGCTGCATTTGTTGGGACACCATACAGAGAGACACACCTGGTGTGTCTGCAGTTTCTTGCCACTTCTGTGGACTCAGGCTGATTGGCAGAGTGATGTCAGCTGAGGCCGACACATGTATTGAGCCAAGACATATGTTGAGGCAGGACCCATGGAGGACATGTGGTGTCTGAAGAGAATATAAAAAGGACGCCATGGACAGTGATGGGGGCTGAGCGTGGCTTGCTTATAGAGCTGGCTGTGCAACCCTTGTTGCTCTCACATCTTCGTTGATCTTTGCTTACCTGAGAGCACCTTAGCGGAGAACTTTTCCTGGCATCCCTCCAGGTCTCTCCTGCGGAGGCCTGGCTGTCTCTGTTAGGAGATGCCACCACTGCAGATTCCTGTTTCCTATCCCCACTCTACCAAACTGGACTGTTGATATATCCGTGAGGTGATCCAGCTACCATTGATAACCTGTGAACTGAACTGCCAATTTCCAGATAACACGGATGAGAGTTTTCCCAAAGAACCATTTCTAAACAGGACCATGTATCCCATATTCTTTCTTTTCCACTGCCTCTGGTGGGTGGTAGACTACAAGGGAGGTTAAAGCATTTAAGGATCATTAAAAATAAAGCTTGAAAAAATTCAAGTTACAGGGTTGGGCATGCTAAGAATAAAGAGATGACAATGGACAGCCTTTAGAGGTTATAGCTGGCCAGTACTTCCCACTTTTGCCTCCAATATCTGTGCATTGTGAGTCGAAAACTAAACACTGCTCAATTTCATCATTGCGATGTTCTGCTCAAGTGCATGGATCCAGGCAAGCTTGAACCAAGTCCACTGTGATCCTAAATAACCATTCCTACCCTTCAGGTGTTTGTGTGTACACATGCATGCATGCGTGTGTGTGTGTGTGTGTGTGTGTGTGTGTGAGTGTGTGTCTGTGTGTGAGTGTGGATCCTAAGACTTAATCTCCATCATGACATTGTTGTATTTGGGGCTCATTATACACCTTGAATGTAGGTATACACATATAGATGTGGGGAGTTGGGGGCAGAATCATAGAAACAGTTGATCCTAACTTGACCTTCAAAGATTACATGAGCAAGCTGTGGAGACAAAGCCGAGATGTGATTGACAGATTTAATAACAGTGTCTGACACCAGAAGGAGTGATGTCTTAGAGCCCAGGGCTAACAGAGAAGCAAAGAGGCTTTCCACACTTAGGAATGTGTTAGTTCTCTTGATCCCCTGAGTAAAGTCCTCTACACCTCACAGCCCAGTCACTGAGGGCCACTTAGCATCCCTTTCTGCTTTATCCAAGTGTGATGCGTTCCGGTGGGACCATATAGGGTTCCACCAGCAAGTTTGTCTGAACCCGTGTTAGGAAATTTTTAACTTGTGGAGCTATTTCTTTATGGATAGTCTTCCAAAAAAAGATTTCTTTCTCTAGGTGAAATTCTTTATGTTCTTTACCCCCCCCCCACTTTCACATATGTATATATTATATGTTGAACACATTCCTCTACATATCCCACTATACCTCTTTTTCTGACTCCCACAGCTGGTCCCCCTTTGCTCCCCTAGTTTACTTCTGCTCCCATGGTATATATGAATATGTGACTTTATTTATCTTTATAAGATCTGGGAACTAAAAATGAGAGAAAACATATGATATTTGCCTTTTAACAGTTGGTTTAATTCACTTAATATGATCATCTCCATGTGTGTCCATCTTCCTGTAAGGTGTGCGACCTGGCTATTGCCTCATTTTTATTCCTTCCTAGAGATCATTAAATAGTTACTGGAAATCTATGGATATCTAGGATCTGCAGTATATGAAGGTGGCCTGGTTGGCTTTTGTCAATGTGACACAAACCTAGGCATGTTTGAAAAGAAGGGATTTTAATTGAGAAAATGCCTTCATAAGATGGTGGGGGCATTGTCTTGACTAATGATTGATGGAGGGTCCAGCCTCCCTTTGTAATCTTTGGGAAGGGCCTTAATAGTCTTCTAGGTTTCAGGAACTTCCTTAATCTTGTGTGTTTGCCTCCTGTGCTGGTTGGTTTTTATTAACTTGACACAAACCTAGACCTATCACAGAAGAGGGAATGTTAATTGAGAAAACTTCTTAAGACTGACCTGTAGGCAAGTCTGTAGGGCATTTTTTTTTTTTTTTTTTGATTAATGGTTGATCTGGAAGGGTCCCATTTACTGTGGGTGGTACCATCCCTGGGCAGGTGGTACTAGATGATATATGTATATACATATATATATAAAGCAGGCCAAAAAAGGCATGAGGAATGAGCCAGTAAACAGCATCTCTCAATAGCTTTTGAGTCAGTTCCTGCCTACAAGTTTCTGCCCTAACTTCCTTTCATTATGGACTGCCATGAAATTAACCCTTTCTTCCCTAAGTTGTTCTTGATCATGGTGTTTCATCACAGCAAGAGAGATCCTAACTAAGACACCTTCTGGGCCTTGTAAGTTTCATTTACCTTCTTATCCTGTGAGTTTTGTTTACTTCCTGAGTCCTAAGTTCCTCCTTTTATCTAGAAAGAATTGTTTCAAGCTGAGGAAGTTGCTCCAGTGACACTAAAGCTGTCTCAAGTGCCCTGAGAGAGCATGTCATGCATCCCCTCTGTGAGTGAGGCATCCTCATTTTGCATACAAGGAGATGGTAGCTTCATGAACATCCCAGGTTCATGAACAGTTTTCTATTTTGCTTGCCAGACAGGTTTTCCACTATGTAGCGCATGGTGGCTCCAACCCGCCTCCCATATCCCCCTCCCCCGAATTCTAGGATTGCAAACATGAGCCACCACACCCAGCTTTATGAACAGATTTCTGCTGCTATTTCTTTCCCTCTACCCTTTCGCCTCAAAGGAAACATACACAGTGGAAGCTGCGTGCCACAGATATCCCGATGCTTGCCGAGGCTCCAGAAACAGCTTCGTTTGACTTTCTTGCAAAGAGCACATGGAAACGGGCAACACACAAGATGGTGTGACATTTTATGCCCTTTTGGTGTAGATTCTACAAAATCAAAGTAGCACCAAGGGCTTCACTTTAAAATAGAACAGGAGGGATTCTGTACATTCAGAGACAGAGCTGTTGTGTGACTTCCGTTGAAAGCGTGTCTTTGGCACAGAAACTGGAAATGACCCCTTTTCTTACCTGTCTGATCCGTTTTGAAGATCAATCAATGATCCAAGGGGGTGAAGTCTACAGCCCATTTCTTTTAAGTGGCCCTTTGGGGCTATCACTTCCTCTCCCCTGTCCCAGGGATGGGTAATTGGCACCTGAGGATCAAGTCGGTTGGAGGAAGCGGCAAGGAAGATATGAAAAGCTAGACATTGTTTCCTCCTTTGATTTGTCCTTCTGGCTCAGATAAGAAACTCCCTGGGCTCAGTGCAGGATCCTTCCTGTCTGTGATGAGGATATATCAAACACTGAGCTCAGGCTCGAGGTAATTTCTTTGTTCTATGCTTGGTGGGCCAGTGAGAGACTGAGTTCAGAGAAATGCTAAGAAAATCCCACTCGTGTGTGTGTGTGTGTTGAATTTGTTTTTGATTTTATTTATTTATTATATTTTTGACCCATAGTCTCCCACACTGTACCTCAGGCTAACCTGACATTTGTCATCCAGCTAAGGCTGCCCTAAACTGGTGGCAATGTTCCTGCCCCAGCCTCTCCAGAACTGAGATTTCAGGTGTGTGTCACCAAGCTCACCCAAGGAAGTTAATTCCTTTGTACCCTGTAAAACTTGTCAAGAAACTGATTGGGTGGGTTGGAGATATAGTTCATTTAGTACCTGCCTGGCTCTGATGATGATTTTCCAGATCCAGGCATAACAATACCGGCTTGCTTTTCTAGCACCTCGGAGGTGAAGGCAGGAGGATCAGAGTTCAAGGCCATCTTCAGGAGGATCAGAGTTCAAGGCCATGCTCAACTGTGTAGCAACCGAGGTCAGCCTACGCTTTTTGAGACCCTGATTCAAAACCCATTAGTTTTCAGAAAAGCCTGCCTGGCCATCTCACTGGGCATCGTGATTACATTTCTTCCCTGTGGCATGTGTGTGAGGGAACACAGGGATGGGTGACTCTTCGGGAGCCATTTCATGGTAAAGGTAGCTTGGGCTACCTTTGCCATAGCCAGCTGGAAGCCACTTTCCAGTTCGTCACCACCTGACTGGCAAGGACTGAGCAGTCTTGTTTGAGAGCTACTTGGTTTTCTGACTGATGGCTTTTCCTGGTCCTTTTCAACTCCACTTTGAGGAAAGGCACACACAGATGGCAGGTGGACTAAGACAGACCCCGTTCCCTCAGGTCTCCTGTCTCAGGGTGGAGATGTCTGAAGACTGAGCTGGGTGATGCCGAGAGCGAGCTTAGTTTACTCCCTTGGCTCAGGGTTACTTATTTGAAGCCATAAGTGCAGGAACGGGCTTGGTGTTTTATTTCCATACTCCATAATAACTCATCTCACCATAATTCATCTTGCCAGTGAAGGTGCTTTTCCTGGAGTTCTTATTCTCCTGTAGTGCAATAAAAACTCTATCACCAGAGTGTTTGCAGCTCTGCCTGAGCCGTTAGTGCTGGGGCACTGAATCCAGCTCTCAGTCGTAATAATTAAATCCCTCCCTGGTTTCTGGTGACAACTTGGTTCTCTGCCCTGTTCCTCACCCTCCCTTCTTGCCTTTTCTTTTTAAAGTGCTGGGGATGGGATGTGTGTCTTTACTCATGCCAGGTAAGTGCCCTGCTACTGGGGCATTCCCTCAGCCCTCACTTTTTTATTTGTTTATTTTTATTCATATGTGCGGGCAGTTATGTGTCTGCAGGTGTGTGTATGCATGTGTGCATGTGTGTGTGTGTGTGTGATTACATCTGTGTGTGAGACTGGAGGCCAGATGTAGACCTCCAATGGTGTCATGTTTCTCAGTAGCTTTCCACCTCTCTCTCTCTCTCTCTCTCTCTCTCTCTCTCTCTCTCTCTTCCTCTTCTTCTCTCTCTCCCTTCCTTTTATTGTGACAGGGTTTCTTTGTGTAGCCCCCTGCCTGTCCTGCAGCAAGCTGACCTTGAACTCAGAGATCTGCCTGCCTCTGCCTCCCTAGTGTTGGGATTAAAGGCGTGTGCCACCATGGCCTGGCTAACCTTATGATTTTTTTTAATATAGCATTTTATTCACTCCTTGGTAATTTCATATGTCTACACAGTGTATTTCCATCATATTGACCCCCTTGTACCCCATACAACTCTTTCCGGGTACCCCTCTACCCACTAACACCCTCCCAAGTTCATGTCCTTCTAATTTTTAAAAATTAAATCTCTAAGTCCAATAGTGCACACGGCTGCGGGACTTCTCACTGAGGCAAGGACAGTCTAGCAGGGACCACATTCTGGAAGAAAACTAATTTCCCCCTCCTCTAGCAAACATCGCTGAGGTTGATCCTTTGCAAGGGGCGGGGTCTTGTGAGTCCCGCCCTCATCCATGCGGTCCTGTGCTCACAGCAGCCCTGGGCTGTGTGTACAAGTCCTCTGTAAGATTAAGCCAGTCCTCCGTGCCCTGCTCCTTTGAAAACAGGTTCTCCCGCAGAACCCAGAGCTCATCAGTTGGGCTAGACTAGCTAGCCAGCCACCCCGGGCATTCTCTTGTCTCAACCCTCCCTAGTGCCAGGGTTATAAGTATGTACCGATGATTATGGGGTTGCAAGAATGTCCTTGTTCTGAGGATCAAACTTAGGTCCTCATGTTTTCATGGCAAGCTTATTACCGACTGAGCCATCTTCCAGCCGTGTTTATACTTATTTTATTTTTATGTATTTATTTTTGGTAGGTTTAGTTTTGCAGGGGAAGTCAAGTTTTTCGGACCTTTGGGAAGACCAGAAGGGCAGCACAGTTGAATAAGGGAGGTTTCTGCTTGTTCAATATCTCCTGTCCTCAAGTTCCTTCTTAGACTCATTTCCCCTTGGACATTTTGCTGCAGGTTACATAATTTGCTTTACACTCAGAAAATAAACCCCTCGTCTTGCTTGGACTCACTTCAGCCCTGAGCAGGGGCCAGAAGCTGATCTGGGTCAGATTCAGCCCAGTGGGGGTAGATATAGGTTAATGGTGGATTGGACTGGGAAGAAGTCACCAGAAAAGAACAGAGCATGGAGAAATGTCTTTACGCCACCCCTTCCCCGCTTGGCTGCCACTGTGTTTCCTTTCCGACATTTTTCTTTTCCTGATCATAAGTTATGCTGTGGGTGAACAGGGGGGAGCAGAGGAGAAGAATGCTAGTCCGTGTTTGTGACTGAGTTTTTAGAATCTTAAACTCATCTGTGTGCGGACACCAAGTCAATGGTTAGAGGCACCATGTAGCCCCTTCGGTTTAATTGCCAAAATCCATCCTGGAGAGGCTCCCCCTCCTTCACCTGATCAAACTCAGGAAACAATGTGTCTAAATTCGGGCGTGGTGGTGCAAACCTGTATTTGTAGCACTCGGTAGATGGAGACCGGAAGGTGAGGAGGAGTTCATGGCTCAGCTACATAATGAGTCAGGGGCCAGCCCGTAAGACCATGTTTAAAAAAAAAAAAAGAACAACAAATAAAATTCCACTTCATACAGTACCACCAGTGTGAGACCTTTAAGGTCTCAGAGGACGATGTTGGCAACTTGATAATTCAAAAACAACTTTGCAAGCAAGTTTACCTTCATTCTTAGGTCAAATTTATTTTTCTATGTGCAGGTTAGCCAAAATATTTTCCTGCATTCTTTGATATTGTCTAAGATGGCTGTGCTGAAGGAAGTGGCTTTGGTCTTTGCTAGGGTTTTATGTCTTAATATTTTAAAATGTTTCACGCGTGTGCTCAGGTACATGAATACAGGTACCAGCTGAAGGAGAGAAGGGAGCCAGACCCCCTAAAAGCTGGTGGTTGTGAGCCACCTACCATGGTGTCAAGACCTGAATTTGGGTCTTATGCAAGTACAGGAAGCATTCTTTAACTAGTAAGCCATCTCTCAAGCGCCATGTGCCAGGGTTTTGTTTGACAATTTGCAGTCTTATGCATGCTGGGTAAATGTACCTCTGCCCGTGAGCTGCGCCCCCGGGCATCACTAAGTCACCCAGGCTAGCCCTGAACTTGAATCTTCCTGCTTCTTCTGATGTTTATGTAGGAGGACAGGGCACATGCCACCAATCCCAGCAATGCTATTAATTTATTAATAATTGATTAATTAACTGTATATAGGCAGTGTGTGCACATGTGTTTGTGTATGTGCATATGCATGTGTGTGTCTGTGTGGGAAGGCTCCAGGGCAACCTTGGTTGTCATTCTCCAGTGCCACCCATGTTTTCTGAGGTAGAATTCTCTCCTTAGCCTAGAGCTTGTCAAGTAGACTAGAATGGTTGGCCACCATCTCTCAAGAATCCCCGTCTCAGCCTGTCTGGCATTGGTATTACAAGAATTTGTCCCCATTCCCAGCATTTAAAAAATGGGTTTTGAGCCTCCACTTAATAGCTCCTGGTTAAGGCAAGTGCACTTTATTGCTTAAGCTATCACTGAAGCTGGGGTCCATTGTTTATCTTAAGATTTTTAAAAAAGATCATATGTATGTTTCTGTCTGTCTGTGGGTATGTATATGTGAATACAGGTACTTGGAGAATCCAGAAGATCTCAGTCTCCTGGAACTGCAGTTACAGACAGTCATGGGCCATCTAATGTGAATACTGGGGACTGAACTCGGGTCCTCTGCAAGACCAGTATGTGCCCTTCACTGCTTTATCCACAGGGCCTTCTTTTCTTGGAAATGGGATCTCACGTAGCCCATGCTGGCTGCAAACTCACTGTGTAGCCATGGATCATCTTGAGCTCCTGCCTTTGCCTCCCAAGAGCTAAGACCACAGGTCTGTGTCACCGCACTTGGTTTATGGCACGCTGAGGATTGAATACAGGGGTTTATAGATGCTGGGCACGTCCTCTACCAGCTGAACTACATCCCCAACCTCCAGTTTCCTTTTCAGATGCATATATGTGTACTAGTGTGTAAATCTCTGTGTGCTTTTATATCTGTCTTAGTGTGTTTGCAAGCCTTCATGGATTTTAGCAGGAAGCTAGGTCTGGCTGCACCACATAGGGTATCCCTCATTCCCATACCAATCCTGAAGATGAATGAACTGTTAAATGAAGAACATTTGACTCAATTATAGGTCCCCACAATGCTGTCACTGGAGATGTGGTTTTTTTTTTTCTTTTTGTTCTGTGCTCGTGGTCAGAGCTCAGAGTCACATTAGGTAATTATAATTGGGATGTCTGAGATCTCATTTAATGAATGCACATTCAATAAAAGCACATGTTCATTATTAGACTCAGTCACCAGTAGGGAAATCCAGGCAGAGAGAACTACCTTGTTCCAGGGAGCACTACCCTGTTTGTTTCAGGGAGCACTACCCTGTTTGTTTCAGGGAGCACTACCCTATTTGTATCAGGGAGCATTACCATGTTTCAAGGAGTATTACCCTGTTCCAGGGAGTACTACCCTGTTTCATTCATGTGCCACCTGGAAGGTCCCTTGCTTTGTTGGTCTTTGTTCACATGGGACTTTACAGCCTTCACCTTTCCCTTCTTCAGACCTCTCTGAGAATTTTCTCGATTTTCCCCTTCAGGGAAGGATGCTGAGCAGACCGTAAGTGCAGCGAACCTCCAGAGGAGAGTCTGATGGTGGTCACAGTACCTGATTTGTTATTTATCACGTAATTATTTTTTTTAAATAGAGATGACGTCCTGATATGTGGCCCAGGCTGGCCTTAAACTCTCAGTCCAATAGCCTGAGCCTTTCTGATGCTGGGATTACAGGCATGTACAAACTGACCAACTTCTGTTATGTTTTAATTATTTTTTTAAACATAGTATCTTGTGTGGCTCAGGTAAGCCTTAAACTTTCTTTACAGCTGAGCATGACCCTGAATTCCTTCTGCTTCCACCCCCAGAATGCTGGAATTACAGATGGTTACTACCACACTCTGTATAGTACTGGGGATAGAACCCAGGGCTTCCTAGATGGTAGGCAAGCCCAATGACACATGAAAATGCCACAAGATGCTGCAGCCCTTCTCTGTTCCTCAGCAGACTGGTGTGGACCCCACAAATCCCCAATGCCATCTCTTCTTCCTTTCTCAGCGTTTCTCTAGCTCAACTTTGACTAACTTTCAGTCACTTGCATAACTTCTGACTTCAGTTTTGATTATGCTTTTAAAGTCTTCTCCATTTTTCTCTGGTTGCCATAGGGACAGTGATGTCATGCCTCCTGAGAGCTTTATTGTCACAAACATGGGCCTCATAGAGTTGTTCTCCCTAATGATGTTTGGGGAGAGGCTGGGGACATGGCTTAGCTGGTAGGGTGCTTCTGTAGCATTCACGAAGTCTTGGAGTCCATGCCCAAGAGTCATGTGAGCCTGGAGTGGTGATGCACATGGCATGTGTCTCTCAGCACTCCAGAGGTGGAAACAAGAGAATCAAGGTGAGCTGCAGTTACAGAGCAAAGGTCACAGGTTGCCCAGGATACACGAGATCCAGTCTCAAGCACTTGCTGCTCTCCCAGAGGACCCAAGTTGGGTTCCTAACAATGTGTCAGGTGGCTCACAATTGCCTGTAATTTCAGCTCCAGAAAATCTAATGCCCTCTCTGAACTCTGTTGGCATGTATGTACACACACACACACGACAATACTAACAATAATAAAAAATCTGATAAATTTTTTTTTTGGTTCTAATGTTAGTCTATGAGAGCTAAACATGTCTGCCCCTAGATTGGTGTCTTCTCTTTGCACCCAAATTCTGTTCCTTGCAGGGTGCTCTCCTTTACCTTGGAACGCTGATGCTACTGTGTAGAGTCACATGGGATTCTTTTTGGTTTAGCCACATCCTACTGTGGTATAAAACACTCCCCCCTCCCCAAGCCACCCCATGCATCTTTCATTGTCCTCTGGCTTATGTCCTCTGGCTTTTCATCACTTTCACACCCTGCTGGAGGGACTCAGTGGCAGGCCCTCAGGGGGCTGAGGCAGAAGAAAATGGATCCAAAACCAGAAGCAGAATAAGAACCAATGCCCCTGAAGAGATGCTTCTTTTGGGGAAGTTCAGCCTTAGAGCTTTCTCTAGTCCAGCTGTTGTGCTATGGTGTATCAGAAAGAGGATCTTCCTGGCCCATCTTGTGTTGGAATTCAGGAGTGGAGTGACTTGTGAAGGAGACATAGCAAGAGTCAGGGTCAAAGAACTGATGCTTCTTCTCTTTGCTTGGCAGGATGGAGAATCACTTAGGAGATAATCCTCTGGGAGAGCCTCTAGTTTAACTGAAGTGGGGAGATGAATGTGGACAGCACCATCTGATGATTTGGAGGGCAGGATCTCCACATAAGAAAAGAGAATGGAGTACCAACCAGTATCTATCTCTCTTCCTTACTGTAGATACTACATAACCAGAGACCTCACACTTCTGCCTCCATGCCTTCCCCACCAAGTGGACTGTTTCCTCAAATGTGAGCCAAATTACACATTTCCTCAAGGTGCTTTTGTCAGGGATTTGTCACTGATACAAGGAAAGGAACAAATATGGAGTCCTTGCTGAGTCTTCTTCTCTTCCTTAAGGGTCAAGGCCATCTTCACTTCTGATGGGCCTTGTGTCAAGTATAATAATACTGTCCTCAAAGATGCCATGTACTGATCCCTGGAAGCAGTGAATATAGGCTAATACATCGTCAATGAGAACCAAAGTCTCTCATGATTTGACCTTATATTGACCGTTTGTTGCATATAAGCCCTGAGAGGTTCAGGAACTTTTCTGGGACTCAGGGCCATGGTGAGGTAAGACACAAGAGTATGACATCAAGGTAACAATGGGATGTTCTCACAAGTTAAGGAGTCAGGGAGGAGCTGTCACCATGAGCCTAGCGCTTGATGATTTAGCTAGTCCAGTTGGCCATTGATCCTTAGGGATATGCCTGCCTCCACTTGCCCGTGTTGGGATTACAAGCAGATAGCATTGCACCAGGATTTTTGACATGGATGCTGGGAGCCAGATTTAGGTCTTGCAAGGGAAGAACTATACTGACTGAACCATCTCCAATGATCTTTGAAGTATAATCTATAAAACTGTAATTTACATACCATGGAATGTACAGTATTGTATAGCCATCACCAACTTCCATTTTTAGAACATTCCCCCCAGCCTTTCCTCAGGCCCATCTGCAGACCTTCCATGTCCCCACATTCAGCCCCAGGCATGCACTAAACTTTCTGCTGTTGTGAATTTTCCTCTCCTGGCTCCTAAGCTTTTGCTTCAGGCTTTGCCATTTAGAAAACCCAGGCTAAGGCACAAAGCAAGTGATCTAGAAAATTAGACTTGATCTCTGACGATGAACAGCCATCCTGGGTGAGTTAGTAGGCGGTTGGACATGATAGAATGTGTGTCTTCATGGTAGAATGGCTTCTGCCAGATCAGCTCTTATTTCTTGGGAGTGATTTTCATTCTAACAGAACTCACCGATGATGGATCATGTGGTCTGGATCTTGAGGTAGAACCAGCCCGAGGAAGATCACTAGTATGAAGCTGCTTTCTCCAGTGGTGCTAGAAGGACATTTTGTTTCCTTGGTTTATTGTATTCTTTAGTTTTGTTGTTAGTTAGGGTGGTTTTTTTTTTTTTTTTTTTTTCAGCCTAAGTAACATAATAGCCATAATAATAGCCAATAAGAAGCAAGTGTTTAATTGTGCCTCAGATTGCAGTTCATTGTGGTGGAGAAGGGCTATTGGCAGGAGTTTAAGGTAACTGGTCACAGTGTATCCATTATCAGCTTACAAAGGATAGAAAGAGAGGGAGGAGGAGAGAGAGTAAAAAGGAGGGAGGGAGGGAGAGAGAGAGAGAAAGAGAGAGAGAGAGAGATATGAATATATGAATGCTGGTGTTTGGCTCACATTCTCTTTTGGATGTAGTCTGGAACCTCACAGGAGGGTGCTATTCACATTTGGGGTGTGTCTTTCTTCTTTAATTAACCTGGACTAGAAACCCTCTTACAGACATGCTCAGATATTCATTTCTATGGTGATTCTAGACCCCGTCAAAGCAACAATCAGTAGCAACCACTGGGACTGGGTAGATGGCTTAGTGGATAGTTATTGTGAGTTATTGTAGCACACACACATACACCCCAATCAGACACAGGTGTACAATCCCACAGGTGAATATGCATACGCACATGCATATATACCACATATATGTACAGATGTTAAAAATCTGTCAATCATAACAAAGGAGATTCAACCAAATTGCTCAGAATCAGAAGACACAGGAGAGATATTTTACCCATGGTGTCTCCTGTAATCAAAAGCAGAGTGGGTGTTCCAGTTGTTCAGCTAGCTGGTTGGTATTGCCTTAGGGAGTCAGTAGTTCTTTCAGTTTGTCTTGGTCAGTTTAGCTTGTGCTTATTGTATAGGGAGTTGTCTTAATTGTTAATTGACTCTGCCCACTGGGAGTATTACCATTCCCTAGGCTGTGCCCTGAACCAGAGTAATGGAAGCCAGCAAACAAGCAAAAATTCATGAGTTTATTCTGTCTGCTTTTGATTGTGGATGGGATAAGTTTCTGTTTTAACTTCCATGAAATTATTGGCTCTGACCTAGAACTGTGAGTCAATCAAACCTCTTTCCTCCCTAAGTTGCATTTTGTCAGGATATTTTATCACAGCAATAGAAGTGAAACTAGAACACTCTCCATTTGTCAGGACCATGGACAGGGCAGGAAAAGCTGTGCAATGACCTCTCTGGTTTGCAGGAGTGAGAAGGGTCAGGGGCACCCTGGAGCAGGAGGCCTCTGGGAGTCTAAGTTAATTTCTTCTGCAGTGAAGAGTCTCTGGCAAGATTTCATTGAGGCTTTAACAATCACATTTTCATTTTAGAAAGATCAATTGGACAGCCCAGAATCTCTTCCCACAAAATAATTTATTCTTTGTATTCAGCAAGACTCCCTGAGGAGACAAGGCAAGGAAGAGAAATTTTACTGAGGTGTGTGGGGGAATGAGATTAGGACATACATTCCACAGAGGGTCTTAACCCTGAAACCCTGGGCTCTGGACAGGGCATGGTGGTCCATGTGTGTGGAAGGTGAAGAGGCCATTACTAACAATCTTTAACACATGGCTATTATTTTTAGTAGGACAAAAGTGGGTTGGTGGAGGCTGAGAAGAATCAGAAAGGTACCCATGAGGAGGGTAGCATCGTTAGAAGTGAGGGATCGGCTGAGCACTGTTGGAACACTGGTTTTGCCTTGTTTGTTGTTGGTGTGTGATTTGTATTTAGAGTGTTACATGCATTCTAACCTACTATAAAAAATAATACATAAATGCAGTATAAGCTGAACTCATTAGAAATAACTAGTATGAGGGTGGTGAAGTGACTCAGCTAGTAAAGGTACTTGAAGCCAAGCCTGATGACCATATTTCTATCCTTGGGAACCATATGGAAGAAGAAGAGAACCAGCTCCTTAGAGCTGTCCTCTGCATGTGAGCTCACACACACATACACGTGCACGTGCACATGCACACACACACACTCTGCGCACATACATGTACACTCATATGCACACTCACAGTCACAAGCTCATGTAATTCACATCTGCATGTACACACAGAGAGAATAAATAAATAAAAATGATTTTTAAAAAATTTAAAGGAGACGACCAAAGTGAGAATTTATTGAGTGTTGTTAACTTGTAATCAAAGAGGCTTAACAGAAAAATCTCCTCCCCTGACATCACCTCTGTTTATGAATCTTTAAAACACATTACCACCTGCAACTACCTTTCTAAGTGAATTTTGATTTTTTTAAGCAAAAAGAAAAATGAAATAACCTAAATTATGATAACAGAATGTCATCTGGAGCTTTTGTTGAATGGAAAAATTCATTGACATGTCTGAATTTAAAATTAAAACATTTCTTTCAGAACCTCTAATGTTTCACTGGTTGATTTTATGATGGAATTCGCATAGCAGAATGCATGAAAAGAAGTTGAACACAGTCAAAGATGGCTTTCATTTCTTGTATACTGGTAATTCCGGAAGGATTTTCATAAAAATGAATTGCATCTAAAATATTTAATAACTTTCAGCATATTAAGATAACATAGGATTCTCAAAACTGCTATGAAAATAATGCATTTGTGAAATTTGGGAACGGAAAAATAAAAGCCACAGAGAGTCCTGCCTAATAAAACCACTGTGTAATCAACACACATTTACTATGTGTCTGATACTTGTGTGAAACTTCCAGATCCTAGGCAGAGAAAGTCTTTATGGGCATCAAAGATAATTAGAATAACGATTAATCATCTGCTGCTGGGGACTGAACTCAGGATCTTGTGCCTGCTAGACAAATGCTTTACCATTGAGCCACATCCCCAGCCCAGGGCAGAGGGAGTTGTATGTATTAAATAACCAATCTGCCAGATTACACAAACTAGTTGTGAATAGTATTAAGAAAATGAAACAGAAAGATGGGGTTTGGTTCAGTAGCAGTGCTTGCCTGAAGCCCTGGGCTCTCTTTCTGATACTGGAGGAGGGGCACCCAAGTCTAGGTTTGATGAGACAGGAATGATGTGAGGAAGTGGGGTGTTCAGGGGATTGGCATCTGAAGCAAGAAAAATGGTCTGCTGTGGGAACATGTAGGCCTAGAATTTTCAAAATCTACTTTAATTGTGGTTCTTCAATGCTGCAATCTTTCTTCTAGCCTATTACCCACCAGAGGTAGGGAAAAAGAAAAGTTAATAGGAAGTGGGGTCTGTAGACTTGCTTAGAAATAGTTCTTTGAGGTGATTCCAATCTTTGTTGTCAGCAGTCCAGTCCACCAATCCACTAGCGAAACACCAAACACGAATCAGCAGTAGTGGCTCAATTCAGAAGAAACCTGAGGCCCCACCGATTGACAGGAGTTCACAGAAGCTTCAAGAAGCAGCCAGAATATCACCAGTTCTTTGGTGCGTTTCTCTCTACAAAGTCATGACAAGCAAAGATCAGGGAAGAAAGCAAGGTGAACCAATGCAAACATATCATCAGCAAAGAGCAGCATCAACGAAGCCTAATGAAGACCAGCAGAGTTACAGGGCAAACCAATGCAAGAGCATCGTCCGCTGTCTGTTGGGTTATATTTCTATCCTTCCAAATATCACATGTCCTCTCAAGTATCTACTCCAGCAAAACCCTACATGCCCTTTCACCAGGTAGCTTCCAGAAAAACACCATGTGTCTGTTCTCAGGAAAACATCCTCCCATGAGACAGTTCCCAGAAAAACGTGACATGGCACAACTGAGTCTCCAACGAAATCAGAAATTTCTACTTCGGGAACATGCAGAATCAGAACACCCTTGTGAACCCTAAGTCAAAGGTGGGAATAAGTCAAACCCTAAGTCAAAGGTGGGCCTATGGAAGAGACAGAAAGTCAAGGGAGTCGGAGCACAGTAATGGTGAGTGTGGAGGGAAAGAGATAAAGGAAAGGGGCTGGCTTACAGGAGACCTCATGGCATAAAGTCCATAATTTACCAGCATTTAAGGGAGCCTCCGAGTCTTTTTATTTGTGACTTTTTTTGGAGATAGGATCTCATGTAGCCCAGGCTGGCCTTGAACTTGTTACTTAGCTAAAGAAGGCTTTGGATTCCTGATCCTCTTACTTACTTACTTCCCCTCTTGGCGGTAGCATTACAGATGTGTATCATCACATCCAGCATGTGGTGCTAGGATGGAATGCAAGGCTTCGTGCATGCCAGGCAAGCACTGTTCTCATGAGCTACATGCTAAGCCCTGGCATATTTTATAATTTGACCTCTTGACACATATACTGACACTTGTTTTGGTGATATGGGAGCTCTTCCATTCCTATGCAGAGGGCTCAATGACAGGGAGTGTTTCTGTCTGAGTAGACATAAGTAGACCTCCATGGGAATACCACATGAGTAGAGACCACCATGGGTAGACCACGGAGGTTAAATCATGTAGGATGACTACTATGGGTAGACCACCATCTGGTCTACCTTCTCCCTCCTTTCTGTCTCTTCCTTTTCTATTTCTATCTCCCTCTTCTCTTTTCTCTCCTCTTCCTTCCCCTGCTCACCTTTCCCCTCCCCTCTTTTCCCTTCCCCTCCTTTCCCCTCCCCTTCTCACCTCTCTTCTCCTCTTGTCTCCCCTACTCTCCTTTCCTTCCCCCTTCCCCCTCCCTTCCCCCCTTCCCCCTTCCTTCCCCCTTCCCCCTTCCCCCTTTCCCTCCTTCCCCCTTTCCCCCTTCCCCCTTTCCCTCCTTCCCCCTTTCTCCCCTTCCCCCTTTCCCTCCTTCCCCCTTTTCCCCCTTCCCCCTTCCCCCCTCCCCCCTTTTCCCCTTCCCCCTTTCCCCTTCCCTTTCCTTTTTCATTTTTTTTTCTATTTGACAGACTTTTTCCTATCTAGCTCAGCCTGGCCTCAAACTTATGATCCTCCTGCCTCAGCTTCCTGAGTGCTGAGACCACAGGATCTGTTTTTATTTCTGATACAACGTCAAAGTCTTTCATCAGGATTCCAATAGTGCAGACTTCTCAGCCTCCATGTGGCCAGGTTGGACACCTAACCTTATAGGCCGAATTAGTCTGCATTAAAGATGTTTAAGAAGGGACAGCAAAGGCGTCCATATCAGACATAGAGATAATCGGTGGTAAATGATACAAGCATTCTGCATGAGTTGGAGAAAAATTAGAAAAAAGAGTATTTGTAATAAAAGAATGTTTTATTTGAGCCAGGGTCTCTTTATGTAGATCAGGCTGGACTTAAACTCACAGAGATCCACCTGCCCGTTTCCCAAGTGCTGGGATAAAAGGCATGTGCTGCCACATCCTGCTTGCAAATGTATTTTTGACAGCATGTGCTGTAGCCTTAAGGAAACCCAAGGAACCATGGTCTGTAAATAAACGCACTAAAGACAGGAAAGGAAAGCTTGTGTGATAAGGTATTAGGTGAGGAAAAGGAGCTTGGTAGAACCAGAAGTAGATGGTGGAGGCAAAGTCACGTTGTGGGAAAAATGCATTGAGTATTAAAGCCAGCAAGGGGAGGGCACAGTTGGGCAGGTCTGTCAGTCCAGCTCCTCAGGAGGCCTAGGTGGGGGGCAATCCCAAGTTCAAGGTCAGCTAGGGGCACTTAGTGAGACCATACCTCAAAGTAGAAGGCATAAAGATGGCTGGAGTGCTCCTCAGCAACAGAGTGGCTGCCTAGAATCCCCCAGTGAGGGGCTGGGGGCGTGGCTCAGTGGTAGAGCCCCTGCCTAGAATCCCCCAGTGAGGGGGCTGGGGGCGTGGCTTAGTGGTAGAGCCCCTGCCTAGAATCCTCCAGTGAGAGGTAGGGGCATGGCTCAGCAGCACACCTACCTAGCACAGTCAGGTTGCTGTGTCCCATTTCCTGTCCCATTTGGCATGGGTGGGGGTGGGGAAAACAGCAAAGAGTGAAATTAATATGACAGTGATTTTCCTTAGCCATGGAGAAAATGGGTCTGAGGGGACACCTTGGTTGTTGAGGTCAAGGACAGGAATTTGGTTACTTGGGATATTGTAAGTGTAAAAGCGGGCGATGGCAAGCTGATACGTGCATGATTTATATTTTGGAAGATGGTTCCAAAATGAGCAGAGCAACATCTGTTGTGTTTCAAATTTAACAACAACAAATCCTCCACTGGGCTTTTCAGACAGCGACAGCACTGTTCTAAAGTTCATCTGAAGAACAAATGGCTGAGCAGGGCCAATTAAATCGCTAATAATAAAAATGAGGTTGTAAGTTTGCCCTGGTGATTTTAGGGAGAAAAATCCAGGTAGAACATCATTGTAACAAAGGATAGTTCTCATGTCAAACACCGAGAGGGCAAAACCACAGCACAGGGTGGGTAAGATGGCTCAGTGGGTAAAGGGGCTTGCCGCCAAGCTTGACACATGCAATTTATTGTTATTTGTGTGTGTGTGTGTGTGTGTGTGTGTGTCTGTCTGTGTGTGTGTGTCTGTGTGTGGTGTATGAGCCTGCCATGGAACATATGTGGAAACCTGGGACTCATGAGAGTTTGTTATCTCTTTCCACTCTCTGGGTCCTGAGGATCGAACTCCAGTCGTCAGACTTGCCTGCAGGATCCTTTACCCACTGAGTCATGTTGTCAACCCCTTTTTGGTTTTTTGAGACTGAGTCTCACTGTGTAGCCCATGCTGGTCTTGAATCTTTGGTCCTTCTACCTCTGTATTCTGAGTGCTGAAATTACAGGTGTGCACCCCAGAACTTGTTTTATACAATATTCATGTATTATAAATATTTATTTCCAATGTTAAAAAAAATGCTCCTGGCAGTCAATAGAAAAATATTCCTGACAAAGCCAGGGGAAAATACACAAAAGAAAATCAATCAAAACAACAAGTCTGCGGAACAGAATGCCCATGGTTTTTTTGTGACAGATTTAAGAGATGGCAAGAAAATGTCAGTTTCCATCTGCTTTTTTAGTAAGTCGGAGAGAGTAGACACTGCTGGTGATGCAGTAAGAGATGGGTCTCACTGCTCTCACCACTGGCCTGATACAGTTGTACAAGTTGCTCATGGAGTTTAGATGAGATGGACAACAATGTTTAAATTGTGAATTGAGGTCCGACGTGCACATCACTGGTGTGGTGCCATGCATTTCTTAATGAGTGGTGGGCTGGGGATACAGCTGCTTTAGAGTGCTTGTCCAGCATGCACAAGGCCCAGCATCACATACATATATCAGGCACTATGGTTCACTCCCAAGATCTTAGCACTTGGGAGGTGAAGGCAGGAGGACCAGAAGTTCAAGGTTGGTCTCAGCTGTATACCAAGTCGTAGGCCAGAATGGGCTACACGTCTGAAGAAAAATAATTGTAGCAATTTCAAGATACAGTTCTAAATATGTGTGTATGCACGTGTATGTTTATGTGTGTATTTGTGTGTGTGCATACATTTGTGTGTATGTGTGCATGTGCGTGTGTGTGTGTGCACAGAATGGACTATTCATTCCACCATCAACACCCAAGCAGTGGAAACAACCTAAATTTCTGAATTTCTGAATATTTTTGTTTGCTTCATTCCTTGAATACCCCAAAGCCTTACACATATTAATTCATTTAATCCAATTCATTCTCTGAGCTAAGAAATTATGTCTGTTGTGCTTTGGAAGAAGCAGGCACATACTGTTCAGTTAATTTGCCTAACATTGTGTGGTTAATAAATGGCACAACGGGGATTTAATGTCAGGAAATTTAACTTCCGAAGCTAAGCACTTCAGGACGGCCTTGTGTTGTGTTCCTGCATTGCATGTAGTACAATTTCTACAGTGCTTAAAACAACTGCCCAATAACTAAGATCAGAGCATTGGGGATGATTCATTGTGACTCATGGAATAGAATGCATTCAAAATAAAATTGTTAAGCTTTTTAAAAATTTTTTACATTTACTTATTTGTGTCCGTGTGTGTGTGTGTGTGTGTGTGTGTGTGTGTGTATGTATGTGTGTGTGCATACACACACCTTGGTACACATGTGATGCTCAGAGGAGTATTTGCGGGACTCAGTTCTCTTCTTGCATCGTGTGGGGCCCAGGGATTGAATTCAGGGCATCAAGCTTGGTGGCAAGCGCCTTTATTTGCTGAGCCATCTTGCCTGCCTCAGGTTGTCAGACTTTTTTCTCCCCATGGGACATTTGTGGTGCTTTAGGATCCAGTGAAGGTGCACACTCTAGATTTAGATCTTATTATTATGAAAAAAAAACTCTGTGTGAACTTTGCACATGAGCTGTGCTGTTATGAAGAATGGAGATTTTTCTACCTGCTTTCTTAAAGCCTTGTGAGCTATGTCCTTTGTGTGTGTGTGTGTGTGTGTGTGTGTGTGTGTGTGTGTGTGTGTGTGCTTGTATGTGTAGAGATCAAATTTCAATGTCTGGTGTCTTTTTCTCAGTCATTTCCCACCTTAGCTTTTGGGGACAGGGAATCCAGAGCTCCCCAGTTTGGCTGGACAGTCTGTCAGCAAGTATGTGGGATCCTTCTGTCTCCATCCCCCTGGTGCTGAAATTACAGAAGCATCACCACGCCCAGCTTTTTATATGGGTGCTAGGGATTTAAACTCTGTATCTCAGGTTTATAAAGCAAGCATTATTTTATGAACTGAACCAGCTCCCTAGCCCATGCATATATGTATACATACAGATAAACATATAATTTACATACATACATACTTACACACACACACATATTTAATCTTATGCAATGTGTTACTTTTTCATTTACAAAAAAAAAAAAAAAAAATCCCCTGCCATTAAGTAGTAAAGAAGTTGAAAATTAGACCTCAGGTTTCTTGGCAGTGAAGATAGTTTTCAATTTATGCTGCTATTTGGGGAAAGAAAAAAAATGAGACTATATATGAATTCTTATATTTTCTTATTTGACTCTAAATGAATTTCTTATACAGAAATAATGTTTAAAATTTTTTATACTTTTTAATTCTGGTGTGTGTGTGTGTGTGTGTGTGTGTGTGTGTGTTAGTGTGTGCACCTTCAGAGTTCAGAGCAGTTGGATCTCCTGGAACTGGAATCACAGGCAACTGTGATCCACCAGACACTGAAGCTGGGGACAGAACTAGGTCCTCTGCAAGAGCAGTAAGCACTCTTAGACACGTAGCCTCTGTCCAGCCCCGCTAGGATGCTCTTTGGCTCCAGTCTCATGAAATCTATCCGCCCTTGGGTTGTCTTAACTATACTAGCTCTTGCAGGGCTCCCTGTTCATTTTACTCCATTTCAAGCCTGCATCCAGGCAGCTAAGTCTTTTGTCAATGTGCATTGGACACGGGCTGCTACCTGCTCCACTCTCCACCATGAACCTCTGCCCACGTGGGACTGGAGAGGATCCCTGTATGATGCCCCAAATTAGCTTTCAGTTCCAGATGTATCTGCTGGGGACAGATGTTACCACGTGGGTACCTCATTTTGAGCTCCCCAGTCTGCCTCTTGTCCTGTTTTAACCCCAATCCTAATGGCTACTTATGGCTATCCATGGTGGTGTTTCCTGTGTCCCAACCTCTCAGGGAAGGGAGCATCCCATGTTGGCTAAGCTGTAACCAGCTCTGAGGTCAACTTTGAACTCAAGACTGAGCTCTTCTACTTGATCCATTCAACCCCTGGGCTGTGGGTTGAGTTTCTCTGAGCTTCAGTTGTTCGATCCATTCAAGGAGTGCCAAGACCATTCATGAGAACTAACTGAGATACTATAATATTGCATGTATAAAACAGACAGAACCCAGAAATAATGCGTTAATCCATGTCGAGGATCCATGTGCTCACTCTGGTCAAGGACTCTGGAGGCTGGAAGACAACCCCAGTGTCATTCCTTAGGAAGTATTTTCCTTGTCTTTTAAGACAAGGTCTTTTACTTGCCTGGAACTTGTCCATCCTGCTGGTTTGGTTGGCCAGTGAGCCCCGACAATCCACAGGTTAGCTTTGCTAACCCCCTCCTAGTCCTGGGATGACAAATGTGTGTCATCATACTGGCTTTGCTCACATGGGTTCTGAGGATTAAAGTCAGGCCCCCGTGCTTTCGAGGCTGGCATTTTACTGACTGAGCCATCTCTCCGTTGTTGTTGAGACAGCATCTTCCTTGACAGCTCAAGCTGGTCTGGAACTTATACAACACTCCTATCTCTGCTTCTTCCTTCAGCTGTGTTCTGTTCTGACCCAAATTTGATTGCAAATCTTGTTTTATATATATTTTTAGGTTGGCCCTAAGTTATAACTGTAGAGATTGGTAGATAGATTGGTGGTGAGTTCTTTTGGGTGGAGGTGTTCGCAAGAGGCATTAGCAGGGGCTGGTAATAGAAGAAGAAATTTCTATGTGTAATCTTGCAAATCCAGTTGAAGAGTCAGGCATTGTGCTGGCCTGTCATACCAGCACCGAGGAGGCTGAAACTGGAAGTGTTGTGAGTTATGGGCCAGCCTTGGCCACATAGTGAGATCATTTACTGATCAGTCAACCAATAAAGAAACAAATCAATTCTGTCTAGGAGGCCGATGGCGGGACCCAGCATAGGATCGTTACTTGAAAGAATGCACATTCCATTTGGAAGAAGTCGGGTAGGATTTGACCACAGTGATGTTTTTATCTAATCACAGGCAATAAATAAAACAAAGGTTCCATGATCCTTTGCCAAAACTTGAAATGCCAGGTTGAGTAGTTTGGAAGGTGAGGAAGCCAAGCCTTTCATGTGACCGTTTCTGTCTTCCCGTGGTCATTCATCACTCTGAAGCAGAAAGCCTGGCAAAGGATCTGAAGGCAAGCAGCCAGGCTCCCCCTGGTCTTGGGCACTCAGGCTTCCTCTTTACTCCTGAGTGAGCTTCCTGCATTAAGAGTCCATTACTGAGATGGGCATTGCTATTTTAAAAATCACTTAAGATTTACTTGATGGGGGAATCTTAAACACACCTAAAGAAGGGATGAATCCTCTTCCAGAGAGACCATAGAGATTCTGCAAAAACCTGATTATATATTAGACAATGAAATGAAATGTATTTATGTTTCTGTGTTGTGGTGGAGATCAGAATCACAGCCTTGTTCATCCAAGGGAAGTGATCTATTATTGAGCTGCATACCAATACAATACTAACTGGGGGATTCTAGGCAAGTTCCTTTCCACTGAGACATGTCCCAGCTCTCCTTTTACCTTCTGTTTTGACAAAGGGTTTCACTAAGTTGCCAAGGCTAGCCTTGAACCCTTTGTAGCCCAAGCTAATGTCAAACTCTTGACTCTGTAATTCAATCTCCTGAGTAACTGGGATGACAGGTCTGCAGCCTATCCCTCTGTCCTTGCTTTGACTTGGTCCAAGTTGTCCTTTGCATTCTTCCTGTGTTGTGTTCCATCAGGTTACTTTCCAGATTAAAAAGCCTCCCATTTCCCCCTATTGTCTGCAGAACAAAGTCTACACACTCTAGACTAGATCTTGTGGTTGACAGAATAACACATTCCCCCGGGCAAAGCTGTGAGCAGTTCCCAGAACCCGTGACTATGTTTTTTTATCCAAAAGAATTACAGCGTTATTCATAAGAGAGAGGAAGAGAGGTCTGAATGGGAGGAGGGTATGGGGTGACAGAAGCAGAGGAGCAGAGTCAGAAGGAGATATTGTCTCTGGTCTGAAAGATAGAAGGAGCCATAGTATTGACTGACTTTTTTTCTGGGAAACTTGAACAAACACCTGTTAACCTTAGATGGGGCCCTGACAGAAGACCACAGACATCACTCTACCTGTTTCCATTTTATTATGTTGCTGTGATAAAGCACCACATGAAAAAAATGTATTTGCTTTACAATTCTAGATTCATCATTGAATGAAGTCAGGTAAGGGACTCAAACAGGAACTTGGAGCAGAAAACATGGAGGAACCGTGATTGGCTCACTGACCCATGCTTTGTTAACTTTCCCGTAAAGCCCAGGATCATCTACCTAGGGAATGGTGCTACCCACAGTAGGCTGAGGCTCCCTGGTATCAATAAAGAATCAACATGCATGGACATGCCTATAGGCCAATCTGATTTGGGTAACCTCTTAATTGAGGCTCCCTTTCTTGGGCTATATCAAGTTGACAGTTGATACAAATTAGGACATTACCAAAATCTGGCTTAGCGAACCTGTAAGTTTATTGAAGGTATTTTCAGAAGGATGGTTGAGGGGTTACCTTTAGCAGCGTGGGTGACTCAAAGGCAGCTGCATCGATGAAATACCTCATGCTAATTACATGGGTGATGGCTCACCAAAGCTACATCCCTGGAGCTTCCTGCACAACATACGGTCAGATCCACCAAAGAGTCTTCTCTCTCTAGAAATTGTTTATTGATTATATATCCTTGGGAAGGCATATTTGAGTCTTGTAAATTCCTAAGCATCCTGACCCTTGTGGGTTTCCTTAGCTTCCAGAATCCTCTAGAAAGGGGTATTTCTATCCAGAGGAAATAGCTGCATAATATGTAGCCAGGGAGTTCAGAAGGCTGAGGGGAGAATCTGGAAAGGTAAGGAAATAGATTGACACCCTAGGACCTCTGGAGGGAGTGTGGCTTTGCTGACACTTTCATCCTGGCCACTTAAGATACGTTTCAGACCTCAAAATAAAGATGTATGAGTTAATGAATTCATTTTTATTTAAGCTGCACTGTATGTTAACATTTTTGTGTGTATGTGTATGGATGTGCATTCACATGTGTGCACATGTGTAGATGTGGTGTGTGTGTGTGTGTGTGTATGTATGTATGTATGTATTTTGAGACAGTGTCTCTCATTGGTCTAGAACTCACCAAGTGGTCTAGCCTGGTTGGTCAGCAAGCCATAGGGCTCTGCCTAGCTCTGACTTGCAAGCACATGCCTGCTACTGTGTCTAGCTTTTTATGTGGTTTCTGGGAGTCAAACCCAGGTTCTCATGCTTGTGAGGCAAGCACTGGATCCTAGAACCACCTCCCCAGCCTGGTTTATGATGATTTGTTATAGTGGCAATAAGAAATTCCTGCAGACTCAAACTGTGACTAACCTTTATGAGGTTCATTTCCTGCCCATATTCCTCATTCTCTAGACTACAACTACCCCCCCACCATGCTGTCTTCACTCCCTTCATCTCTTGAACAATCTGTAGCTCACTCCAGAATCATTGTGTAGCCGTCTCCCCATCTGTTAGGACCCGAAGGCTTCGAAGAATTCCCAGTTCCCCAAACTTTTATTTTTGTCTACCCAAGATGCTATTTCTGTCTATCCGTCTGTCTGTCTCTGCTGCTGTCACTGTCTCTGTCTGTTTCTTTCTGTCTCTGGGCCTGTCTATTTGTCTATCCCTGTCCTGTTTATTTCTCTTTCTCTGAGAGGTTCTCCCTCTGTAAGCCAAGCTACGGCAATTCCCAGCCCCAGCCTCCCAAGTACAGGGATTATAGTCACGAAGGCACCACACAAGGCTCTCTTCCATCTCTGTCTAGTATGACAGGGGCTGTACTGTTCAGCTTGTGTGTCTGTCATCTCTTACACTGTTCCCTGACTTCTGCCAGGGCAATAACTTCATCTTACTCATTTTCATGCCTCATTTCCACTACATGATCACACTCAAGCTCTGTGTAGCAGATGAATGCAAAAAGATCCGACAAAATTAGAAGCGAGAATGTGCATGTGGTAATTGCTATAACAGATATGCAAACACGAGAACATACAGCTGAATGCTAATTAGATTTAATCTTGAAATTGGGTCTAGAGGAAGGTGGCTCAGTGGTTAAGAGTGATTGATGCTCTTCCAGAAGCCTGGAGTTAGGTTCCCAGCATCCATGCTGTATGGTTTTCAACCCTAGTTCCAGGGCATCAAGCTCCCTCTTCTGGCCTCCATGGGCACCTGCACCTGTGTGCACATATACTCACACAGACACACAAATAAACACACAAAAATAAATACAGTAAATATTTAAATCAAGGTGAGCATTTTAATAACTCAAACCCTTCAAGTCTACAGATAAGTAGGGGCTTTCCCAGGGAACTAGCACTTACAAAAAGTTATGAAATCTTACTTTATCCCATGAGTCACATGGGACAATGACAGTGAAGCCCTTCAAATATCCAAGGTCTCAAGAACAAAAAAGGAACTTTGACAAATCAATATACTCTTCTACCAAAAAATAAGATTTTGAGTCCAAAGTTTAATAAAGAATGTATTTCAGACATATTCAAAAATAAAGAAGTTTCTCATATAGAATAGTGTTCATGACCATATTTGTAGGTAGACTACAGGGAAGTCCCCTGACCAGCCATAGTTGAGTAAAGCATCTCTCTTCATATCTGAAGATTCTCAGCATGGTTGGGGCCTGGTGCAGAGGTAGAGCACCTGCCTAGAATCCTTTAGTGAGAAGCTGGGGCGTGGCTCAGATGTAAAGCACCTATCTGACACACCCTAGTGATGGGGCATGTCTGTGGTTCAGTGGGAAACCTCAAAGAAAGGTATAGGTTAATATCCATCACCCACAAAAGACAAAGAAGACACTTAAATTACCCAAGGAATGATGAGATGAGGGATGTGAGAAAGAGAGAGAAGCAAAGTCGACTCCGAGGCTTCTGAGGATGCGTGGAAGGTTATTAGGATACAACTCCATTTGCTAGCTTGCCCAATCAGGCTGTATGCTCAACATTAATACCAAATGTATTTGTAAATATTGATGCTTTGAGAAGACATCCCGTCATAACGAACACATCTAGAATTCCATTTTAAAAACGTATGTGGGGAAACACATATTCACTGCCTCCACAATTTTAAATTTTAATGGCCCACTGATGGTAAATTATGAATGACCAGCATGCCTGCAAGACCATCCCCAGTGTCAGAGACTCCCACAGAGTGGACATAGATCAAAATATTTCCCCGAGTCCCATTCACATCACAAGGAACCACATTTTAACCTTATTATGCGAAATTGATATGGGCTTATCAAAAAGTTTAAATTTAATTAAAAAAATAGTTCCCAAATTTGAGATCTCAGTTGCCTAGCAACCAAGATTCCTGGAAGCAGAGAAAAACTGACACCCCTTGCCTCCCTCACCCTGCGACAGTCTTTTTATGGATCTACGTTAGGAGTAAGGAGAAATAAATAAGTGATGATTAAAGATGGATCCTGTGCTGTGGATAGAGGAATACACCTATAATCCCCACTCTTGGGGGGGCTGACAGAGGAAGGTCAAGAGTTTAAGGTCATCCGAGGTCAGCCTGAGTTGTAAGAGACTCTTTGCAAACAAACAGCAATAAGAAAAATCCCAAACTAATCTGACGTGTATAATCAGCACAACACTGGGTGCCTTTTGGAGGTTGGTAGACCAGTTTGAGCCAGTTCATAATTAATCCTGTGAATGTACAGTTCTTCTCACTGTTCACTATTCTGTGTCAAAGTTCCAAAACCTTTCCAGAATTTCTTCTTCTTCTTCTTTTTTTTTTTTAGTTTAATTTTTGGCTTATCTCAGAGCTATGCTAAAATAGTCAAACAGTAGTTGTCTTTCTTGCTGTGATACAACACGAAGAATCATTTCTCATGTTTTAGATGCTGGTGAAGACGGGGCAAAGGCAGATGTCTTCAATCAGCTGAGGGTTATTTGGGGACCCTACCTAGGAACTTAGGATTGTGGGTTCTTCCTTGTAGCTGTATCCAGTTTTTGGGGGGGTGGGGCGGATTGCAGGGATGATGACCCTGAGTCCTACTTTCAGCATGACAGTCTTTTTTAAAACAAATGATTTTTTTCATTTTCAAAAAAATTATGTGTGGGTGTAGATATATATGACTGTGTGTCTGTGTATATGTATAGGAGCATATAAGTGTAGTACCAGCAGATGCCAGAAGAGGGCGTTAGATTCCCTAGTGCTGGAGTTATATAGGCATTTAGTTAAGTGTAAACAGTATGGCTACTGGGAATCAAACTCCTCTGGAAAAGCAGCCAGTGTTTTAGCTGGGTTTGTTTTTCAGTACCCATATGGCACTTTCAACTATCTGTAACCCCGTTCTAGAGGATCTGATGTATAAATATGCATGCAGGCAGGTGTACATAAAATAAATAATAATAAAATGAAACGAAAATGAATTGCCGAGCCATTTCTTCAGCCTTCTGCCTGGCATTCTTGGGAGCCTGGATGAGTTACCTTCAAATGCTCAGTAACATTTTTTTCTCTTTCTTATTTCTTTAGTGCATTTGTACAAAACAATAAGTTTCTTTTAGATGTTTTGATATGTGTATATCATATTTCAACATGCTCGCCCTCCATTACCATCCCCTTGTGCCTCTTCACAATTACTTGTTTCTTTCCTCTTTGTAAACAATTCCCTTCTGTTTTCAACACACACACACACACACACACACACACACACACACACAGGAACATACACATGCACACACACAAATGCGTGAATGCACACCCACACAAGCACATACACACACACACACACAACCTCATGCACATGCACACCCACACACACCCACACATGCACACACTCACCTGTACCCACACACCCACATATACCAACACACACACGTGCACACACATACTAATTCATATACATGTTGTGATGGTTTGAATGAAAATGGCTCCCATTGGTTCATATATTTGTTCCTAGTTGATGAACGATTAGGAGGTATGTCCTTGTTGGAAGGTAGGCTTTGAAATTCCCAAAGCCCATACTAGGTCCAGCATCTCTCTCTCTCTCTCTCTCTCTCTCTCTCTCTCTCTCTGTGTGTGTGTGTGTGTCTGTCTCTCTCCCCCTCTGTCTCTCCCTCTCCCTTTCTCCCTCCCTGTCCCCCTCTCCCTCTTCCTCTCCCATTTATGCTTGTGAATCAGTGTGTAAAGCTCTCAGCTCCATGCCTGTCTGCTTCCTGTCATGATCATGGACTAACCCTCTGAAACTGTAAGCAAAATCCCAATTAAATGGTTTCCCTTATAAGAGTTGCCACAGTCATGGTGTCTCCTCAGAGCTATTGAACAGTAACTAAACCACAAGTATACACATATGATAATTCTAGATTAGGCATACGAGAGGAAATACTGTATTTGTCCGAGTCTGGGTTACTTTGTTTAGCATGATCTTCATTTTCATTCATTTTCTTGGAAATGACATATTTTTATCCTTTGAATAGTACTGTAGTGTGTGTGTGTGTGTGCATGTACATATGCATGCATGTGTATGTGCATATGCATGCATCTATGTGGATGTGCATATGCATTCTTGTGTGTGCATGTACATGCATGCATGTGTGTGCGCATCTGTATCTGTGAGAGTGCATGGATACATCCATCTTCTGTGTCTTTATCCATTCACCTATTGATCAATAGTCAGGCTAGCTGGGCTGCTGTGAACAGTAAACAAAGATGGCTCTGGTATGCTGACTCAGTTTCCCTTTTAATTCCCAAAAGAGGTATTAGAACTTCATCTGTTTGATTTTGTTTTGCAACTGCTCCCAGCTACTGTGCTGCTCACTGGGTTTAGTGGCCATTTTTTGTGATGGTTATTAAAAGAATCTGGCACTCTTTTTAAAATATAATAATGTATTAATTCTTTGAGAATTTCATGCATGTATACAATGTCTTCTCATTGTATTCATCCCATTCTCCTTCCCCTAACTCTCCACCTCCCTATCTCATCTCAACTTCCTGTCTTCTTTTTCTTCTTAAAGTAACCACCTGAATCCAATTAGTTCTTTCAATATATAAGTGGATATAGGGGCCACCAAATGGGGTAGGTTGACCTACCAGAGCCACACTCTTAAAGAAATCCAACTCTCACCCTGCCTCAGAAGCCATCATCTGGCTCAGCTAGGGTTTCCTCTCAAAGCATCCATGCTGGAATGTTAACTGGCTTCATCCTGAGCAGGTCTTGTGCAGCCAACCACAGGTGCTGTGAGCTTACGAACTCAGTCATCTTGTAGAGGTCTTGGCTTACCTGGCTACTCCTCAACCTCTGTCTCTTGCAGTCTTTCTCATCATTCTGATTCCTCTTCAGGGATGATCTCTGATCTCTCTCTCTCTCTCTCTCTCTCTCTCTCTCTCTCTCTCTCTCTTTCTCTGTGTGTGAGTGTGTGTGTGTCTGTCTGTCTGTGTGTGTGTCCATGTGCACATGTGCTAATATGTGAGTGATATAGATGTCCCACTTATGGGCAAGCATTCCAGAGCATTGAGATTTTGCACTTTTACCACTGGCGAATGTCTGCTTCCACTGCTACCCATTGTCCAAAGAAGCTCCGATGAAGCCTGAGAGGCACAATGAGTTAGTTATTGGTACCTGTGTATCTTAGGGGCCAGTTTGATACTGTGGCAATGGTTTCTTCATTAACATCAGAGTCAGCAAGTACCTAAGTACGCAAGAGATGGTAGGGCTGACAGTGAGACAAATCAATAGATGAAGGGTGAGTGAGGTGGGATCACACCCAGAGTCTCAGTCCTTGAGGCTCAGACAGAAGGATCATGAGTTTGAGGCCAATCTTTAAAGACCTTTTCATAAGAAAGAGAACCAGGGCTGGAGAGACCAGCTGCTCTTGCTGAGGATCCAGGTTCTGTTCCCAGCACCTACACAGAGACTACCAACTGTCTGTAACTCCAACTCCAGAGGATTAGACTCTCTCTTCTGTCCTCCTCAGGCACTGCATATATATGATGTGCAAACATACAGCCAGGCAGAATATTCATACACATAAAAACAAAGACAAACATGTCAGTAGAAAGCAAAATTATCTATCTATCTATCTATCTATCTATCTATCTATCTATCTATCTGTTATCTATCTGTCTATCTCTATTTATCTGTATATGTATATATTTGTAGGGAGAGAGTGATAAAATCTAGATATCATTGTCTGTATCCTTGAAGAATTCGTCATAGATGGGATATGTAAAACTAACCACAAAGAAAGTGGCCAATGATTTGAGGATTGGTAGTGTGTGCTAACAGTTTACAACAAATATAACAATAAACTCAAGTCATCCTGGGAAGGCATCAGAACACACACATACTCTCTCTCTTACTTTCCTAAAGCTATACTCTATAAATTGGGTTTTGAAAATGTATTGGAAAAGACAGATGGCGAAGTGTCTAGCTTTGTGAAAACATTATAAATAAAATATTTCTTGTAATCCTTGGAATTTTATTTGGTGCATTTTAATAGCTCTATATTTTAAAACCCAGAGCTGTAGATCCAGAACAAAATGTAATTTTACTATGGAGGCTAAACGTAAATATGAACCCATGTAATTTCCTGAAGCTTGAATAACTTTAAAAAAAAAAAATTACCCAGTCTGCTTCACAAATCATCAACTTTTCCTGCCCTGCCCTGGAGATTATTGACTTTCATGGCTTTATTTCTGAATGTTTCCTTGAAAAACCTTCTCCCCACTTGTGGTCTAAGTTATTTTTTGTTCATAGAAAAAAAAAGTGTCCATTGAAAAACATGTAAGCCAAACATAATGTAGGAAGAAATTATGCTGCAGAGGTGTCTTGCAGTTTTAATGACTTCAAGGAGAGGGGAGATCGAGATAGCTCAATAGTTTGGAGCACATACTGGTTTTGCAGAGGGCTCAGGTTTTGTTTCCAGCACCCGCAGGGCAGGTCATAGTGGTCTATAACTCCAGCTCCAAGGGATCCGACGCCCTCTTCTGTACTTTGTGGGTACTGCACTCATACACACACTCACGTATTAGACATACAGACACACAGAATGAAAAATCTTAAACTCAGCCAACTGTGGGCTGAGGACATAGCTCAGGGGTGGAACATTTGCATAGCATATGCAAGGCCCAGGCTTCTATCTTCAACACTGTAAATTTAAAAACAAACAAACAAAATCAATCCTTCCAACACACAGAGAAACTTTGAACTATTATATTTCATCATGAAATCAGATTTAAAAAAAAAAAAAAAACAGTGTAGGAGTATTTGACATGGGTTGAAAGCCTAGTGCAGTGGCTTCTGCCTCTGATACCTACACTTGCAAATGTGAGGCAGCACGGTACCTCAAGTTAGAGGCCAGCTACATACATTTTTATGTATGTAGCTGTCTTTAAAAAGAAAACGTGGAGGAGATAAAAAAAACAAAAACAAACAAACAAAAAAGATAAAGCAACAACAACAAACCCCATATGGTACCCTGACAGTAATTCCTTAAGCTCACAGTGACTGTATCAGAATGCTGAGAACCCTTAGGAAGGACTGAGGGGTTAGCTTGGTTAGGAGCACGCTCATTCAGTATGCTTGATGTTCTTGGTTCCATGCTCAGACTCACGTAAACTGGGCATCGTCATGTACACTATGGTGGTCCCAACACTGGGGCAGTGGAGGCAGGAGGATCAGAAGTTGAAGGTTGTTCTTGGTTACAGAGTGGGTTTGGAAGGAAGATTGCACTATGTGAAGACCCTATTTAAATAGATAGATAGACAGACAGACAGACAGACAGATAAATAAGAACATTTTGTAATTTTTCATTTTTTCCCTCATAATCTCATCTTTGGTATCCTGCCCTGACCATGTCTGCATAGTTTGGGATGATCAGTTGTCACAATGCCCTTGACATGACTGTGACATTTCACAATTATTTCATGAATTCTTACACATCCAGCCAACCACCTTAACCCAAACTAATTAATTGGCTAGCCATCCAATGGACTCTGTGGACAATTTCCTCCCAACACTTGTCTTTAAGATAAGAGAAAGCACCCCAGAGAGACCCAGTGTCTTCAGATTCACAGAGCACAGGAACAGCAGGGTCAAACTGAAAGGCTCATGTATTGATTTCTAGTGTGTTTGCAGTTCTCTTCTCTACTTATTGCACAGCTAGCAGATTAGCCACAGCTACTTGCTTGATGCATATGGGCTTTTGTTGCTGGCTCTGTGGAGAGAGAGAGAGAGAGAGAGAGAGAGAGAGAGAGAGAGAGAGAGAGAGAGAGAGTTATGACATGTTTATGTTTGTCTGGTGTGCATACATATGCGTGTGGCGTGTGTGTATGTGTTTCGTAGTGTGGTGTGTGTATGTAAGTGTGTAGTATATGTATGCATGTGTGTTATGGTATATGTGTGTATGATATGGTGTGTGTGTGTGTGGTATGGGTATATATATATATACACACACTGTGGTGTGTGTATGTAGTGTGTGTGTGCTGTAAGTGGTGTATGTATGTGTGTTGTAGTATGTATGTACATGGTGTGGTGTGTGTGGTATGGATATGTATGTGTGTTATGGTATGTGTGTTGTGGTATGTGTGGTGTGTGTGTGTGTTTGTGTGTATGTTGTGGTATGTATGTGTGTGTATATGTATGTGTGTTGTGGTATGTATGTGTTGTGGCATGTGTGGTGTGTGGTATGTGTGTATGGTGTATGTGCATGTGTTAGGGCAGGTATATATGTATGTGTGTGTGTGTGTGCATGCACACAGGTGTTTTCTTCAATTGCTCTACACTTTCCTTTTTGAAACAGAGTCCCTACCTGAACCTGTAGCTCACAGACTCAGTCAGACTGGCAAGACAGTGGATTCCAGCCACCCTCTTGTTTTCCTCTCACACTACCACGCTGAGCTTTTTACCTGGGTTCAGGGCATTGAACCTAGGCCTTATGCTTACATAGCAAGCGTTTACCAAGTTAGCCATCTCCACAGCTCCGTATTATTTTGAAAAAAGGTCTCATTGTATAGTCTTGGCTAGTTTTGAACTTGCCATCTTCCTATGTTTGAGAACAGCTTGGTTACATCCATCTCAGATAACCATACATTACATAGACTTCTCTTAGATCTCTCCCCCAACCCCTCAACCCATCAGTAAGTGCTGGGCATCCTTATTTTTGTCTCTCCTACCTTCTTCTGTTCTTAACTATTTCACTTTCACGTTGGTATTTTTCTTTCAAGACAGGGTTTCTCTGTGTAGCCTTGGCTATCTGGAACTTACTCTGTAGGCCAGGCTGGCCTCGAACTCAGAGATCCACTAAGTGTTGGGATTAAAGGTGTGCACCATCTCCACCTGGCCTCATGGTGATATTTTTATGCTAGCGGCTGCCAACTAGGAACCAGATCTCTTCTTAGCTTACAAAGAATACGTAAAGGTTCTCGTTGGAAAGGCGAGTCTGCTGGTAAAAAGGTGATTGCAGCCAAGTCTGATGACCCAACTTTGATCCCCAGGACCCAACATGGTGGAAGGAGAAAACTGACTCCCAAAAGTTGTCCTGTAACCTCCATACATACACAGGCACATACAAATCTATTGATTAAATACAACTTTTACAAGAATATTTATATCTGTATCCAGGAGGCTGAGGAAGAGGCCTTTAACTTTGAGACCAATCTGGGCTACTTGAGATCCTGTCTGAAAGGTTTTAAAATGAAATACTTGGTACATTTACAATTCAGATTCTACCATCTCTGTGTCTTGCCTTTCCTGTTTTCTAGGACATTTAAACAGGAAGAGAAGGGTTTTGGTTTTTGTTTGGTTGGTTTCTGTATTTTATTTTATTGGATATTTTATTTACATTTCAGATGTTATGACCTTTCCCCATTCCCCCCGGCCCCCCGCCCAGAAACCCCCTACCCATCCCCCTCTTCCTGCTTCTATGAGGATGTGCCCCCACCCACCCACCCACTCCCACCTCCCCACCCTTGAATTCCCCCACACTGGGGCATGGAGCCTTCACAGGACCAAGGATCTCCTCTCCCACCTATGGCCAACAAGGCCATCCTCCCCTACATATACAGCTGGAGCCATGGGTCCCTCCCTATGTGCTCCCAGGCTGGTGGTTTAGACCCTGGAAGCTCTGGTTGGTTGGTATTGTTGCTCTCCCCATGGGGCTGTAAATCCTTTCAGCTCCTTCAGTCTTCTCTCTAACTCCTCCATTGTTTTGTTTTGGGTTGGTTTGTTTTTTTCTGGTAGTACTGAGGATTGAACCTAGGACTTTGAGTATGTTAGGCCAGTTCTATGACTGAGCCACTCCAATCCTGCTTTAATGAGGAATGCATTTGACAGGGAATAATAGAACAGTAGTTTACATTATAACAGAAGTTATTGTTCAGGTAGCAAGAAATCAGATTTTGGACAGATAATGATGCTCACAGCCATATAACAATGTCTTCTGAGTCTTTCCGGATCTTTCCAGCCTTCTACCTCCCCTCAGGTAGCTGATGGCTTTTGTCACTGTCTTCTGTTGTTTTGTGGTTACAGGATAGCTGTCTTGGTCTAGCTATCACTCCACAATCTTAGGTTTCAATGACAACCAAGAGAAAAAAAAGTCTGAGACCCTTTGAGAAAGGAAGTTTTTTTTTTCCTGGTGTTTTTATTCATCAAGAATGAAACACATTGCTAGAGCTGTCTGTAAGTAAGGCTGGCCAAGTAAGCTGCTTCTTGTTGTTGTTGTTGCTTTTATTTGAGGTTGGTTCTCACCATAGTCTAACCTCGAGTTCACAATTTTGCCTCTGCCTTCTAAGTGTTAGAATTGCAGGTATGTCTCCTCATGCCAGGTTAACACTTTCCATTTTAAAGAGATCATGTTACATAGCCCAGGCAGGCCTGATATTTACTATATACCCCAGGATGAGCTCAGACTCAAGAATCCTCCTACCTCCACATCCCAAGTGCTGGGATAACAGGCATGCTTCATGCCCTGGTCCTAACTGTGCTTTTCATTCTTGAATCTCTTCTATTCTTTTTTTCATACTCTAAAAGAGTTCTAGAAATTGCCACATTATATAACTTAAACTTACCAGACCTTATAGCCCCCCCATCATGTATAAAAATAAAGCATTCTTTCATGATTGTAAGCACATCAATATCCCCTCTCCCTCATGGCTCCATCTTCAGACCTCAGAGAGGAGTGGCCATTTTGCCATGCTACGCTCTCTTGCGAATTCCTCAGGAGTAGAACCTTGTTGTTACCGATCTCCCCATTCTATTATGTAATGCAGGCTGGCAGTATGCGTGAGTGTCATCTGTACCAGTTAGGGTTGGATGCCCAGCCTAGCTCAGGCCTTTGCCATTTCCCTGTCTTCCCTTAAAAATCATGAAAGGACTTCGCATGTCTTCCTTTCTTCCTATGCATCCCTAATGCCACAATTGATGATGCTCTTGTCAAACTGATGGTCATACTCTTCCTGGACATCTGCCTGTATCTCCTCTCATCAAGTCTTATTTACACACACCACACACACACACACACACACACACACACACACACACACACACACAGAGAGAGAGAGAGAGAGAGAGAGAGACAGACAGACAGACAGACAGACAGACACACACGTCCACTTTTTAAAAATGTCCATTGACAGAAACTAGGCATTGCCCATCAAATCACCCATGTGCTTGGTTGTAGTGCATAGAATCCCCAGCATAGAACACCTGGATGCAAGGGGCGAGATGATTCAGTGGGAAATGACACTTCGGGGTCCCCATCCCACCTCTGCAATATGCCACGTGTTTTTTTTTCTCTTTCCACTCTTCCATGAACTGTGACAGCTTCTTACTTTGCTCGACTGCATCCTCCATGCAAAGTACATCTTCACTGAGATGGCACTTCCTCTGGGACCTGGCCCAGCTCTTTTTTCTCTCTAGATGCTACTGGAAGCCTCTTGAGTATCTTCCAGAGCAGCCTAGACATCTCTCTCTTAGATGTTGTCTGAGCTTCCTTCCTGACAAGAGCATCTTAAAGATGGAAAGGTTTGTTTGGGGTCACAGTTCAGGGCAGTCCTAGCCGGGAAGTCAAGGCAGCTGGATCATGGGGCATCTGATTGCATTGTAGTCACAGGAAGCAGAGGATGAGATTGTGTTACATTGTATTCAAAGGAGGCAGAGGATGAGATGCATGTTACATTGTATTCAAAGGAGACAGAGGATGAGATGTATGTTACATTGTATTTAGAGGAGACAGAAGATGAGATGTGTGTTACATTGTATTCAAAGGAGACAGAGGATGAGGTACATGTTACATTGTATTCAAAAGAGGCAGGGGATGAGATGCAGGTTACATTGTATTTGGAGAAGACAGAGGATAAGATGTATTCTGGTGTTCAGCTATCTTTCTCAGCTTCTTAGTCTGGGATCCCAGCCAGGTATTGGAAGACCTGACATTGGTTAGGTCTTCCCACCACAATTACTGTAATCAAGGCAAATCCCCCACGAGTATGGAAAAAGACCCTTCTCTCATATGATTCTAGATCTGCTAAGGGGACAGTTGACATTAGCGATGTCAGGTGATATCATATCAATTGTGCATGCTCCAATGTTTCATGATATTTATTGCCGATTCATTACTTAAAGTGCACAATTCAAGCCAGGTGTGGAGACACAGACCTAGCTATTCGGAAGACTGTGGCAGAAGGAGGGGGTTGTCTTAGTTAAGGGTTCTATTGCTGTCAAGAGAGACCATTAGATCAACTCTTATAAAGGACAACATTTAATTGGGGCTGGCTTCCAGGTTCAGAGGTTTAGTCCATTATCACGGTGAGAAGCATGATGCACGCAGGCAGACATGGTCCTGGAGAAGGAGTTGAGAGTTCTACATCTTGAGCCACAGGAGATTGTCACACTGGCCATATTTGAGCTTATTAGACCTCAAAGCCCACTTCTACAGTGACACACTTCCTCCAACAAGGCCACACCTACTTCAACAAGACCATACCTCCTAATAGTGCCACTCGCTGTAGGCCAAGCATTCACACACCTGAGTCTAGTCCTATTCAAATCACCACTGGGATCTCGAGGTTCTAGATGTTTCTGGGCTACAGAGTGAGCTCAGAAGCAGCCTGGGCAACTCAGAGACACCCCATCTCAAAATTAAAAATAAAAAAGGGGGCTGGGGAAGGAGCTCAGAGGTGAAGCACCTACCTAGAACCAGTGGTTGAGGACCTGGGGCAAGGCTTTGTGGTGGAGCTCTCACCTGGAATCCCCCAGTGAGGGACTGAGTGGGGTAGTGTTGCTTGCCTAGCATGGGTAAGCTTGCCGGAGTTCTACTCCCAGTACCACAAAAAGAAATAGATAAATAAATAAATAAATAAGAAAGATAATGATAAATGAGGAGACAAATAGACAACCCATTCACTGTTAAAATATTCATGGACTTGGACAATCACTGCCACAGTTTATCTGAGAACGTGTCCATCACTTCCTACTCCTACCTGTGCTACAAACACCCACTGAAGTTCTTTGCATTTCCTTTCAATACCTCCAGCCATACACAGATAGCACCTCACCTTCAGTCTCTGTGCATGGACCTAGTTTGGACACTTTATATAACGGGAACTGAGATGTGTGGTCCTGCCCTGTGTTGGTTCTGTCTCTTCTGTATCCCCAGCCGGCCGCTGCAGAGAACCCAGCATGTGTTGGGTTTAAAAATCAAATATTTGTGGAACTACTTTCTGATTGGATAGGGGTAAATTTAGAACTCCAGACGTCATTGTGTGTGTGTGTGTGTATATATATATATATATATATACACACACACATATATATATATATGCACACAGTATCTGCATATGTAAATGATATATATGCATATGGTATATATGTATATGTTTACACACAGATATATGAATTTTATGCCTGTTTGCTGATGTTTTCATTACTGTTTATTGGTGTGTGTGTGTGTGCCTGCACGTGTGTGTCCATGTGTTCATGTGCACATGCATATGCTCATGAAGCCAGAGTACAACCTCAGGTGTCATTCCTCATGGGCTGTCCACCCTGATTTTTGAGCCAAGGTCTCTCACTGGCTTGGAACTTACTAATTAGACTAGCTAGCCAGCAAGTCATAGGGATTCTCCCATCTCTCTCCCAGGTGTTGACATTATAGACACATGCTGCCTGGCTTTTTGAAGAAGAATGCTGGGCATGTAATTCAGGTCTTTATGTGTATGTGTTCACTACATTGCTGATGGAGCTGTCTCCACAGCCTGGTAAAAGAACATTCAGAACCCCACAGCCTGGGCTCACCCAGACCCATTACTAGATGCCAAGTAGAGTACTCTGAAGCATCCTTCAAGTGGCAGCAGCAACAGCAGCAGCAGCAGCAGCAGCACCGACCACTGTGATGACATTCAATGATGATAGGCAGCAAGCCAAAGTACCATAGAGACCTCTCTGTGCCAAGACAGCCTGTGTCTGACAGTATTCCAGAAACCTAGTTATAGACGGCACACGGACAATTCTGGATCAAGTTCCAGCCACCACCACCTCAGAGGTACCTTGAGGGCAGAGCAATGTAGGAACAGCAGCCATATTTCCTGGATAAAAATCCAGCACTTAGGTGTTGTGTCTCCGTAGCAATGGTCATTGCAGCCTGGACTTTCATAGCCCAGCAGTGTTAGAGATGGATTGTAAAACACTCTTCTTATAGACTTTGGAGTCAGAGTCTGTACCCCAAAAGGCAAGTTTGGGCTATATTCTTAATAAGGCAATTAAAGTAGCCAAATTTATACTAAAAAGTAAATGGAGGTGATTTGTTTAATAAGTCCTTAATGGGAAGAAAGGCAAAGAGATCCGTGACCTCTCCACTCCTTCCCAAGTTTATCTTGAAGGTCCTGATGTAAGAGGGCTTTCCTCTGACTGGCCCATTTTCCTTCTCCCAGTATGAGATTTGTGGGGGAAATTCCCATGTCTTTTGGGGTTCACTGTTCAAATAGTGCAAAAGTCAGACTTGGAGGACACAGTGTCTCTTTACATTGTGGCCAGGTTGGTCACGCCCCTTGGAATGGAGTTCTGGACTTGTGAACAAGAAGAGATGGGCTTACTGCTTATCAGTTGAGATTGGTTTACGGAGAAAGTGATTCAATTCTTGCAAGGGGCGAGTTTTTATCTTGCTGTGCTGGGTGCCTGGTTTATACTAGGCTGTGGAGAGATAACACTTCAGACAACAAGAAGACAGCCGCTTAGTTTATTTGTCCAGTAGTTCTGGAACAGTTAAGGGACAAATGAATCCTTATTTGGAGTTCTTTATTCTCTGTATACCTTTCTCCTAACACAAGGAGACCTTAGATAACCTTCTCCAGCTTGGAAAGACCTGACTAAGTTTCCATTGGGCTAACACCCTCCTAGCCCAATGAACATTTCTCATTATAGTTAGAATGTAATGGCAGACGAAGAAAGGTTCCAGTTCTGTGTGGGTCCCTTTTTGTCCTTTTGGCTAGATGGAGGGTGTTGAGGCTAAAGGACTATGGTTTTATTGGGGGGCACTTATTAGGTCAAAGGTCATATGTGTTGACTTCTAGAGTCCATAAATCTCTTTAAAGTAGAATCTTTACAAAATATTATCTATGTATCTATATATCTATCTATGTGTCTATGTATCTATCAATGTATGTATGTATGTATGTATGTATGTATGTATGTATCTGTCTAGTTGTGTGTCTCTGTCTGTCTCTGTCTCTGTGTGTGTGTGTGTGTGTGTGTGTGTGTGTGTGTGTGTGAGTGTGCACATCATAGGGCACATGTGGTGGTCACAGGGCCACTTTTCAGGAGTTGATTCTCTCCCTCCACGACATGGGCCCTGGGGATCAAACTCAGTTTGTCAGGCTTGGCAAAGTACCCTTAACCACTGAACCATCTTGCCAGTGCCTTCTGCTTCTAAGTCCATAAGCATGTAACCACACCCTTCTCCATGTTGTTCTTGTGTCTGGGCTTTTTTGCATGGCTGCATCTATCTCTAGATATCTCTTAGAACCAGCTAGGAAGTTCAGCATATGTGCCAGTCATCACTGAGCCATGTGGGAGACATAGGCGCATCTGTGACTTTCCACATCCTCTGAATTCATCAATAACGAATTTTCAAGGTTCATTCATTTGATTGGCTTTAAGTTACTAGATGGCACCAATTTCACTTGGTAATTATTTTTCAGTCTCTTTTTGATATCTGTATGTGTATGCATGTGTTTATGCATGTACATGTGTGTATGTGCATATGTATGTGTATGTACTTGTATATGCAGTTGTCCCTCTTCAGGCACCATCTACTTCGGCATTAAGGCAGGGTCTCTCACTGGCCTTGATGCATATGCTAAGCTGGCTAGTCAGAAGTCCCAAGGATCCACATGTCTATGCCTTACTGACACTGACATAGCAAGTATATGCTTCTGCGCCTGGTTGTTTTTGTGTTTTCTTGTTTGTTTTTAAAGTAGGTTCTGGGGACCAAACTCAGGTCCCTGTGCTTGCAAGACAAGCACCTTCTCTACTAAGTTATCTTCTCAGCATTTTAAAATGTTTATTCTTTGAGACAGGGTCTCATGCTGTAGCTCAGCCTGGCTGTGAATTTTTGTAATTCTCTTGACTCAGCATCTGAGGACTGGGATTACATACTCAGCTTTTTATTTCTGTCTTAATTATTATCATTAACCCCCAGATCATGCATTATAATCCATATAATATAAACACTATATGTGTATATACCACTCTACCTGGGTGTTAGGTACCTCTTTGTTTATATGATAAGTCAGGGCACATATATGTGCACACACATATATGTGTATATATATATATATATATATATATATATACATATGTATATATGTACATACACACATATTTGTCACACACACATATATATGTACACACATACACACAATCACACATGTATGTGATGGTGGTGATGGTGATGATGATGATGATGGTGGTAGTGACAATGATGAATGCCTATGAAAGAGTTCAAGAGGCTACAGTTAAAAGAGGCTGGTTACTGAAGGCAATCACAGAGCTGATACAGAGGCAGAGAACCCCTGTGGGTGCTCAGATAAGGAATTATATAAGGAACCCCATCACAGAGCTGCTTTCAGTGCAGAGCTGGTTGAATATACAGAGCTGCATCCTGATGAACCAGGCCATGTCGAGCAGGGCTACTGTGCTGACTTAAAGTCCTGGAGTTCATTCTCTATTTATCTCATGACATGTGTTCAAAATGGACTTATGGTGGATCCATTGGGTACCATTCTACCTGGGTGTTAGGTGACTCTCTGTTCATATGATAAGTCAGGGCATCTGGTATGTTCAGTAACTTCACAAACTTGGCTTTCCTGATATGGTTTTTTATAAGCTCATGAGTCCATATGTTCCTGACCACAGCTGATAGATGCATAGGTGGGGATATTTTATTTGCACGGATATGTTATTTATCAGTCTGTACCTTGTGGTTAGTGCTGGACAGGTGGCAGCTTTTACTTACACAAACAAGGGGCACAGAGTCATTTTGTCTCAGTATTTACAATAAAAACAGCAAGCTGGTGCTTTATAAAATGCAGTCATCAGGCTGGTGAGATGGCTCAGTAGGCAAAAGTGATTGCTGCCAAGCCTGATGACCTGAGTCTGGTCTTTGGGAGCTACCTGGCAGAAGGAGAGAACAGATTCCCGAGAGCTTTCCTGTGATGCCTACACATGATATCATGGTATGTGTGTACTCACATATGTACACATAAGTAAATAAATAAATAAATAAATAAATGTAAGAACATTACAGTGGAGTTATTTACAGTGGGGCACTGTATCATATTCACATAGAAGGTTTATGTCAAAGTCGTGTCAACATGCTCCTAGTTGCTGGATATTGATGGAATACTGTTCTTAACATTCTCTTGTTGTTTTGAATGAATATTTAACAAGACACACATAAAGACTGTTCAGAAACCCTCCTGAGTGTATATGGGGGTTTGGCAGGTGGCGATGAAGACTCCAACTAGACGATGCTTGGGAAAATGGATGCTTAGAAAAATACAAGGTGGTAGTATGGTCTACTTGGTAGGTAGTGTTTATTTTCCCGTCACTGAGAATGAGAATGCTAGTCTCACACTGCAGGACTGTGACATTGTCATTGCTATCGTCGTCATCACCACCATAATCATCACCATCATCATCATCAACAAACATTGGCTCCATCCCCATCATCACTGACCTCCCCAGCATCATGAAAACCATCACTATCATCATAATCACAGCCATCATCAACAGCAGTAGCACCGTCATCATCATCGTAATAATGGCCGACATTAAAATATATGTTAACATCACCATCATTACAGTCATTACCATCATTGCCACCATCACCATTAAAACCATAACTACCATCATCACCATTGTCATCACCACCACAGCTCCCAACATCATCTTTATCATGGAATCAGCTAACATTTACTCCCTAAAATAATTTTTGAAGCAGGATGTCATGTCTCTTATAAAAAGCAACTTAAGCAAAAGTACTTATAAAGGCAACTTAAATGGACAAAGGGTGTGTTTTTGTTTACAGTTCTGAGGGACCATGGTGGCAAAGACATGGCATCTGGGTGGGAAGACATAGTGGCAGAAGCCGGTGGCTAGCTGGTCACCTTTCATCTATACCCATCAAGCAGAGATAGAGAGATGAATATATGTCCCAATCTTATTACCTCTTTTTCATACAGCCCAGGATCTCATTCCGGGAAATGGTGCAACCCACAATGGGAAGATATTCCAACACCTGTTAACCTAGTCAAGATAGTTAATTTCCCATGGGCATGCTGAGAAGCCCATAGCTCAACTGATCCTTGATCTTTGACAGTTCAGATTAACTATGGCACTGCCTTTAAACTTCTGATCCTTCTGCTTCCACCTCCCAAGTGCTAAAACTACTGGTATGTCCCATCATGCCTGGCTCACAGCTGCTATTTATTGGGCATTGTGTCCTGACATCTGATCAGGGTTATATGCTGTTACCATTGTACAGATAAAGAAACTAAGGCACAAAGAAAGTAGCAACTTGGCCAGCAGAGGAAAACTGACAAGTGGGAAGGCTTGATTGAGCTGTCTTTGGCATTATCATTCTCTTCACTGCTTTGCTATTGACCCCACGCTCTAAGGCTGTTTACACGTGCTTTTCCCCAGCCTAGGCTACATTACCCCTAGGATTCCATTTCTAGCTCTTTTCTATTAATGTTGGTCCCTAGAAAGAGATTCATATTCCTTCTCCCTGTCCCATTCTTTCTGATGAGTCACACCTTGAGCCACCCGCTACCAGGGAATTCTGGGCTAGTGCTTTCCCACTGAGCCATACTCCAAACCTCTTACTATGGAATTGTAGGCAGGAGCTCTACAACTATGCCATCTTTACCAGCCTTTCATTGGCATGGCATGGGTAGGTAATAGAGACCTACAGAGTAGTCAAGGAACAACATTTCAATAGGATGTGTGTCTTGAGTCAGAGGTTATTGATGTGAGCCAATAACCTCTCAGGCTTGAGAGTCAGCCCAAGGACATTTCTCCCATTGTCCATTCTCTGTTGACCAATGGGAGGGAGGGAAAATATCCACATCCAGATTTCCTTCCAGCCAATCTTCTGGTACAGTTGATGAAAACATCTGGGTCCTTCTGAGTCATCATTTCACATCCTTCTGGTGGAATATTCTGGAATGATTAATGGGGGAGAGAGGTACCTCTTTTTCCTTTTCCTTCCTGAGGTCTTGGTAGGAAACCTGAGGTTAGATGTGGATCTTTGTGTGGGTGAGTGTGGAAGCACATATGTGCCTATGCACGGAGACCAAAGAACAATCTTAGCTGTCGTCTGCTAGGCACTATCTCGTTTATAGCCTTTCATCTGCATGGAATCATCAGCAACTAGGCTAGCCTGGATGGCCAGTGAACAGCAGGAATCCACTTGTATCAACCTCTCCAGAGGTGGGATTACAAGTCTGTGCCACCATGCTTGACTTTTGTCTGTGGGTTCTGTAGCCTGAACACAGGTCCTTACTGGTGGGGCCATCTCATTAGCCTGTTTGTCTTAAAGAATAAATAGCCATTTGTCATTTGCAAAACAGTAACCAGGAAGAGGGTCTTCTGGATATCAAAACATTTGAAACAAAAGCCTTGCCACAATAGAACAGACAATTGGTGTCACTACTTAGGAATGTCTGTTGGTTATTTTTAATTGTTACCTTGAAAATATATAAAATTATCCAAGACAAGTGTCTCAATAAAGTGTTGTCTAGATCAGGCTGGCCACTGGACGTGTCTGTGGGGGATTGTCTTAAATAAGGTAATTGATGTGGAAAGAACCAGCCCACTGTGGGTGGCGCCATTCCCTATGTAAAAAGTGTTAAACTTTGTAAGAGTAGAGAGATTTGTCTGAGCACAAGCAAGCAAGCAAGCATACATCCATTCAGTTCTCTCTGCTCCTGATAGAGATGGTACTATGGCTAGTTGTCTCACGTTTCTGCCTTGACTTTCCTGCAGTGATAGACTATGACCTGGAATTCAAGCTAAAATAAATCCTTCCTCCTCTAAGTTGCTTTTTGTCAGAGTACTTTATCACAGCAACGGAAATGAAGCTAGAACACATGGGGGTAAAGTTGGAACTCAGAAATGTGTGGTAGTGGGTGTGGCCCAATTTTTGTAAGACTTTTTAATGTAGTCTCTGTTGTTGGGCAGCCAACCTACAAAGACTTGTTGAGACCATGTTCAAGTGGGAGGCAGAGAGGAATTTAACAGTGAAGCAAAAAGTGCTCAGACATGATGTCACAAGTGGATACTGCTCTGAGTGTTCGGTGTCATCCATAAGAAGGCGAGAGGGTGAGTGTCTTCAAGGTTGAGCGACAGATCATGGCACTGAACCTTTATTGTGTTTTCAGGTAGAAACCATACAATGACCAACGGCTTCATTTTTGTGGATTTTCCTTTTAATTTCCTTCTTCTTCCACAGAATGTGTGAATAGTTTTGCTTTACTGCTTCATAGATTTTTAAAAAACGTCCCAGGTTGACTTTCCATTGGGAAAACCTCATTTTCCATTACGGTGACATGCTTGATAGAAAGGGTAATGAGTGAGATTACGGGCCCCATGCACCAGGGAAGATGGGCTTGCCAACAGCTTCTTTATGGGCTGTTTTTATCAAGCGTATTGTCGCAAAACCAATTTTCATGTTGAAATGGCTTTTCTTCCCCCTAAACAAATTGCTTTTCATAGCATTTGACTGGGGTGGCTGCCATCATCTTCAAAGATTAGCTAACTCACTTCTCAGCCTGGGTTAAAAATCTACACCTCCACAACCCCTAGATGGTCAGTGTCTGGTTGTTTTTTTTTTTTTTTTTTTTTTTTTTTTTTTTTTTTTTTTTTTTTTTTTTTCTTGTAGATGAATTGATAGATAGTCAGCGGGGAAAAAAAAGTTTCCAGAGGAGTCTCACACAAGAAGAAAAGCTTTAAATTTTCTAAAATAAGGGTTCAGATGATATTGTGGGGAATGGGTACTAGACTGTAGAATGAGTATGGTTGAATAGCCTGCTTTGGTTGAAATCTGAAATGTGCCCCCACAGACTCATGTTTTAAAGCTTGTTTACCAGCAGATGGCGCTGTTCTGAAGGTTGTGGAAGCCCTTAGGGGTTGGGTCCTGATTGGAGGAAGTAGATCCCTAGGGGTGGGACTTTGAAAGTTATAGTCTGGTCCTGTTCTTCCTGCTTCATGATCTGTTATGTCATGAACAACCTTATTCTCAGGCTCCAAAATTATTATGCACTTTCCACCATGAAGGTCTGAAATGTCTCTGAAACTGTGAGCCAAAGGAAACCCTTGATCCTTTAAGCTGCATCTGTCAGATACACAAAAAGAAACCAACATGCCTCTACTTCATTCACTAGTTTGGCTTTATTTGACATTTCAGTTGTCCCTTGTTCTGTACTTAATCACTGTCAATATTAGTGGTCTAAGACCATACATCTTTACTCTTTTTGGTCTTTTCTTCCTCCTCTGGTGTGTGTGTGTTAACTTTTCCTGGGGGAGATATATGCAAACCTTTATTCACCCCACACAGGGAACTGACAATAGGCTAAATACAGCTCCATCAAAGTGCAGCAGAGTGAACAAATGAATTTATTGGGTTTACTTGGAGAGCACAGGTAAGGGGCTAGATATTGGACCCTGATTTGAAAGTTTCACTTCTATTGCTGTGATAAAACATCCTGACAAAAGCTGTTGTGCAAGAAAAGGTTTATTTATTTGGTCCACAATTCTATGTGATAGTCTATCACTGTAGGGAAATTGAGGCAGGAGCTTTGAGGCAGCTGGTCATATCCAGAGTGAAAAGCACACATAAGAGAGAATTACTGCATGTATGCCTCATTCTCTACTCTTAATTCAGGACTCAAACCCTGGTAACATTGTTGCCTACTAACAGGTTGTGTCTTTCCACATCAGTTAACATAATGAAGACAGCATGCACACAGGCCAACCTGATTTAACAGTCTCTCATTGAGACTCTCTCCCCATGTATTCTAGATCATGTTATATTGTCAGATGCCCCCAAACCAGTTGCATCACTGCCAAGACCCAGCCCATTATATAGATACCGACCTCATGGAAGCTACACTTTGCAGTCCCCTTGCATTTAGCTTTCCATTTCCTATATACTCTCGTAACTCTTAGGATCTCTCACAGCTAGGAGAAGGCAGGAGGGAGTAATGGCTAGACTCCAGGTGGGAGTTCTGTGACCCTCCTCCCATCTTCTACTAGAGACTGTTCGCAGCTCCACTGCCATCAATATAGAACCAGCCACCTCTGTATTGTTCTGCTTATTTCATTGCCATGGCTATGGGACCACATTATCATTGACCCACGATGGCATCATGGAGGAAAAAAAAAAGCCATACTACAATTTCTTATTTGAATGCCTCCTAGGTGGCAGTGTTGAGGTGGGGAACTCTGTAGGAGGTGTGGCCTAGTAGAACTTAATAGGTCATGAGGACCTACCTCACTCCTGAAGGAGATAAATGTAGTTTGCATGAGACTGTGGCTTAGTTCCCATCGGAATAAGTTGTTTTAATGCCAGCATGTCCCTTACACATATACCTGCTCCAGCTTTTGAATGTGCCATTGCTATTGTGAAGCTATCTACCTTGACACTTTCAATCAGATTGCCATGTTCTGGAGCCCCTAGAACTAAAGAAACCTTTCTTCCTTATTAAGTACTCAACCTCAGGTATTGTGTTATAGCAGCAGATGTAGCTACTCCCTGTCTGTTTTTCCATGAGGCATGTGTTTTTTTTTTAAATAAATAATCATATGATATCTGTAAGTTTATATTCTGTCTTCTTAGTAACATTTACTTTGTCATATTATTTGATAAATAATATTTTTTTGTTGGACATAATGTTGTATCATGTGGCTGTACCTGAGTTGCCATCCAATAGACTCTTGTGTTGTTTTTCCTATCCTGTTTAGATAATGTAAAATGTAGAGACAAGTTACAAGAATGATATAGAAAGCTTCTATATATAATTCACTCAGATTCTCTGATGGGTGACACTTGAGAGTATTTTCTTTGCTGTTCTCTCTTCTTCTCTCCTTCCTTACCACTGTCTGTCTTTTAAATTAAAGAGGTATATGATAGGCTGATTGATAGACAGAGTTTTAAAATGGTAGATAATAGATGACAGATGACAGGTAAGATGATGGGCTGATACACACACACAGACACAGACACACACAGACACACACACAGACACACAGACAGACAGACAGACAGACAGACACACACACACACACACACACACACACACACACACACTTTGAGAACCACTCTGCCCCACGTTGGGTGCCAAAATGTTGAGAGCTGCTCTACCCCACGTTTGGGGGCCAAAGTGTTGGGGACCTCTCTGTCAGTGTTGGAAACTGCACTGCCAAAAGCCTTGGGGGCTAAACTGTTAGAGCCCACACTGCCCCAAGCAGCTTCAGTCCGAGGGTTGGGGTTCAGCAAGAGAGAGAGAGTGAGGATGGACTCGAAGAATGGAGACCAGACAGAGCATGCTTCAATCCTGTTTATTCTTCAGTCTCTCTTCCTAGTCCAAGTCCCAAGTCTTGAGTTCCTAGTCCCTAGTTCCTAGTCCCTAGTGCCTCCAAGTTCCAAGTTTCCAGTTCCAAGTTCTAGTCTCGAGTCTCAAGTGCCTACTCCCACTTCCAAGTTTTTCCTCCAAGTGCCAAATGCCTAATACCTAATAATCTCTTCTGTCTCATGTCTACTACCAAGTGCCTAGTACTTAATAATAATAATTTCTTCTGTCTGCCTCTCAACTTTTATATGTCTCACTTCTAAGCCACGCCTTTAGGTCACACCTTTAAGTCATGCCCTTAGGTCTTGTCTCTAAATCTGATCTCTAAGTCACACCCTTAAGTCACACACCTTTAAGTCTCACACACCCAAGGGAAGATCCTGGGTATCTAAAGCAAGATGTTATCAGACTCTGCTCAGCTGTTGTAGGCTATTGTAATCAAGTCTCTTGTCAGGGTATATGGCTCAAGATGCTGCAAGGGTGATAGCCGCCTTCTGTCGGCTGCACACACACACACACACACACACACACACACACACACACACACACACACGTTAGATGATAGAGAAATATAGATGCTGAATAGGTCAATCATTATCTTTTCTAAACCTTTGTGGAGTTGGCAGCAGGAATGATGTCCTCTACAGTGTATTTACCAGAGACACTGCACTGAGCCATATTGTAATCAGGAGAACTAGTAAACATGCAACATTTGACCCACAGATGCTCCACCCACATGGGTCAGGTAGCCCAGTAATGTTCTTACAGCTAAGTCAGCTACTCCATGAGTTTATTTATGTTTTTTTTCCTCTGATGTCGTTCAGTTCCTCAGATCCTGAAAAGATTTCTTGGGTGTCATGTTTTGCATTGTTTTTTATCTCCACATAAAGCACAGATTGGTTATTTTGTATCGTGTCCCATTTTGCTTTTGTCTAATGTCTCCTCATGGTTTGATTGAAATTATGCAACTTAAAGAAAACTATTATAAATAATTATGTGTGTATATAACTAAGTGTGGGTAGTTGTATGTGCGGAGTATGAAGATTTATATGTCTAAATATACACTTGTGGGGCTAGAGAGATAGCTCAGCAGTTTAACGGCTTGCTCAGCAAATATGATGACATGAGTTATGATCTCCACAAACCCATGTAAATGCTAGGTGGGTGTGGTGGCCGGCCTCTAATTCCAGTCTTAGAGGCAGAGACAGGAGTTCTTTGGAGTAGGCTAACTAGCAGGACTGGCTACATTGGTGAACTCTGGATTTGATTGAGAATCCCTGTGTCAATGAGTAAGGTAAACAAGTCATTGAGGATGATTTTCTACATCAATCTCCTGCTTCTGCGTGCATGTGGACATAAAGATAGATGCATATTATTTACTTTCCTCATTACTATGGCAGAATGTCTGGCTGAAGTTAAGGGAAGAAATATTTACTCTGGCTCATGGTTAAGGGGTTACAGTCTCTCCCGGTGGGGAAAGTATATATGTGTGTGTGTGTCTCATACTGGGGGAGGATATGATCTGTGGTCCCTTCTTGGTGGATCAGGAAGTGGAGAGATCTTTGGCTAGGACTAAGCTTGAGGTATAACCCTCAAGCCTGCCCCACAGTGACCCACTTTCTCCATGGAAATGTCATTTCTTAACAGTTCCGTGAACTCCCCAAATAATGGCACCAGCTGGGGACTAAGTCCAAACATTGATTCAGCCTGTGGGGGACATTTCAGACTCAAACCTTAGCATTATTTAGAATACCTGTAGTGGCTGGAGAGATGGCCCAGTGGTTAAAAGCACATGCTGTTCTTGCAGAGGACCCAAGTTTGGTTTCCAGCATCCACATCTGGTAGTTCACTATTGTCTGTAACTCTAGCTGGATGGGATCTAACACCTCCCTTCTAACCTCTTGTTGTTCTTACTCACATGCAAAAAGCCACACACAGACATACAATACACACATAGTTAAAAGATAATAAAATCTTAAAAAATAATATGTTAAATGTTTTATCTGTGTATGCAATCTAAAAAAAATTCTACAGTATATACAAATAAACACACATGAATTTATTGCAACATACCTTCCTCTGGCATATGTGGGCACCTGCACTCACATGCACATGTATAATTTTTTAAAAAATATTTAAAATAATTATACATACATACATATACACACATACACACATATGGAGACACACTTATTCAGAATATTTTTAAGTCTTTGAAGTCAATAATAAAGACTGAAATTATGATAGTTGTTATTACTGAGCTGGAAGGAAAGGAATAAATTAAAGAAGTATATTGGTGACCCCAAACTATGCCATGTAAAATTATACTTCCATGAAGTCTTTTAAAGAAAAGAGTTAAAGGAAATGTGAAATAATTACAACTTTAATAACACTGGGTTAGATAAACATTTATTTACATAACATTCTCTTATGTTTGAATATCTTAGGATATGAGATCAATAGGTTTAAAAGTGTGGATGGAAATAATAAATAGCAAATTAAGACTGGTAGTTATATCTGGGGAGTGAGAATGAAGAGATCGGGAAGAGAGAGCTTCACCAGCACATGTATTAATTTTTTCCCTCATTTTTTTAAAAGTAAAATTAAATTATGGGAAAGCATGAAGATTGGTACAGGTGATTGTTGAACTTCAGTGTCCTCTAGGCTGTTATCTGTAGGTACAGAAAGTTCAATAGTGAAAGATGTGAGGCTCAAGGCCCTGGGGGCAGAGATAGAGGATACATAGTATCTAAGGCTGTGGTACTAAAGGAGCCTGAGCTAAGCTTGAACACTCTAGGGAGGTACAACCCCCAGGGCAGCAAGAACAAAGGAAAGGAGAAGCCAGAGGAGATTAAACACCAGGTGACCCATGGCTAGGTTGCCACTGTCTCATGACTGTGTTGGAGGAGGTATGGAGTTAGGCTCTATAAAGATGCTGTCTCGGGGATTTATTTACTGGCTTTTCCCCTTCATTGTCATAATGGCTTGGCTTGATTTCTTTCCCTCCTTATTCCTTTCCTTCCTTTCCAAGTATGGCAGTGTGTAGTACTGGGAATGGAGCCCAGGGCCTGCTGCATGCTAGGCAAGGGCTCTATTGCTGAGCCATGCTCTCTATCACTGGCTAGGGATTGTAAGTAGAAGGTATTCCACTGAGCCACATATAACCATTCACTAAGTGATTCTAGGCAGGTGCACTAATGCTGAGCCACACCTCCAGCTCCTCACTGGAAGATTCTAGGCAAGCATCTACTGATAAACTGTATCTCAAGCCCACTATTTAGAGACAGGTTTTCACCAAACTATCAAAGCTGAACTTGAACTTGTGATCCTTCTGTCTCAGCTTCCTAGGTATTTGGAATGACAGATTTGTACCAACCAATCTAGCTGCTTGTTTATAACGGACACGTTTAATTGTGCATGTTCACTGAACATTGGGTGACATGTACAGAATGTTTAAGAGTTAGGTGAGGTGATTAGCATATCTAACACTTCAAGCACCATTATTTACATGCTGAGAGGCATCAAAATAGTCTCTGCAAACTATTTTGCTGTCATGGCTGTCAAAATGAGTTTCCTTACAGACTGTAGAACATGAAAACAACTTCCTTCCCTCCAACTACACTCCTGTAACCATTAGCTCTCCTCTTCCCATAATGTCTTCCTCACACCTTCAGACAATGTGATAGTGTTGCCACCTTGACAAAATCTAAACTAACTTGGGAGAAAGTTTTCTGAGCACGCCTGTGGGGAGGTAAAATTGAGGAATGAAGACTCAACCACTGTGGGTGGCACCATTCCCTAGGATGAAATCCTAGACCGTATAAACCGGAGACAGCAAGCTGAGAACTAATATTCATCTCTCTGCTTCTTGGCTGTGGATCCAATGTGACTCGGCTGCTCCAAGCTCAGGTTATCATGTCATCCCTGCCATGCCTTCTCCACTATGATAGACTCTACCATCTGTAACCATGAGCCAAATAAACCCCTTTTTCCTTAAGTTGATTTTGTAAGACTATTTCAGCATAGCCACAAAGTTGAAACTAAGACAGCATAAGACATCACAGTAAAACCAAACCCAACCCAAACAAAGAAGCAAGATGTGGTAATGTACCTATTATTCCCAGTACTGGGAGAATGGAAATAGGCTGATTCTGGCACTGGTCAACAGTCAATCCAGCATGGCTGAATTGTTGAGCTCCAGGCTCAGTAACAGATTTTGCATCAAAAACAATATGTAGAGATTGAGGAAGATACCTAATGTCTTATTTAGGGCTGCACTTGCTGTGATAAACACCATGACCAAAGCAACTCAGAGAGGAAAGTGTTTATTTGGCTTACACTTCCATATCACAGTTTATCACTGAAGGGAGTCAGGACAGGAACTCCAACAAGGCAGAAACCTGGAAACAGGAGCTGGAGCAGAGATCACAGAAAAATGCTGCTTACTGTTTTGTTACATATGGCTTGCTCAGCCTGCTTTCCTACAGAACCTAGGACCACCAGCAGACTCTTAATTGAGAGCCTCTCCTCTCAGCTAATGTCAATTTGGTATAAAACTATGCAACACACGTCACCATATAAATGTATACACACATGGACCTCTAAAGACACACACTCTCACAAACGTGCACACACAATATTTTAGGATGGGAACTGTGTTCTGTGAGTGTGTGATCCAGAATGTGACCCCGGGTGGGTTTTCATGAATAGAATGGAAAAAAACCTCAGCAAGGCAATTTGTTCAAGAGATTAGATTCACTTAAAATGATTTCAGGGGTCTGGAACAGAACTGTTGTTTTGACACACAATAAAACTCCACGAGCACAAAGAGGAAAGCAAGCTAGCTTAGCCCTACACTGGATAATGCAGGCAGGTAATTAGGAACTGTTTTTAGTGCTCAATATCCAAGTGTGTTGGTTAGTTTTATGTCAAGCTGACAAAAGTTAAAGTCATTTGGGAAGGGTGACTCTCAATTGAAAAAAAATGCCTTCATCAGATTGGCCTGTAGACAAGGCTATGAAGGCATTGTCTTTATCACTGATGGCTATGGGAGGGCCCAGTACACTGTGGGTGGTGCCATCCCAGGACAGGTGGTCCTGAGCTATATGAGAAAGCAGGCTGAGCAAGCCATCAGGAGCAAGCCTGTAAGCAGCACACTTCATGGCCTCTGGATCAGCTCCTGCCTCCAGGTTCCTGCCTTGAGTCTCTGCCTTTACTTCCTTCTACGGTGGACTATGATGTGGAAGTGTGAGCTGAATAAAACCTTTTCCTCTCCATGTTGCTTTTGGCCATAGTGTTTTATTCCAGAAACAGAACCCAACTAAGACACCAAGGGAAGATTAAGGGCTGGTCATCTTCTATCTTTTACCATTGACATTAAGTGGGCCCCTCCCTGTATAATATTGAATCTAGTTACCACCCATCGGGAAGGGTCTTGCATATTCCTGTGCTAACTGACCTTTTCCCCATGACCCTGCTCACTTTTTGCTGTCACTGTCTTAAGTTTCTGCCTCTTCCTTCCTGCCCACCATGAGGGACAGGGCTTGTTCACCCTCCTGCCCTCGCTCAGTACACCAGAAAAGCATGTAGGAAGAAGCAGCCTGGAGCGGAGGCAAGGTTACTGGGAGTCAGCTCTTGATAAGTCATTTCCAAGTTTTTGCTTCTGCCAAGATAACTTCTAACCCCAATGGTTTAGGAATACAAGCCCCCCCCCCCCCCACCCCCCGGGGCTGGAGAAGTGGCTCAGCAGGTGACAAAGGCAGAAGTTAAAGGAGTCAGAGGTCATCTCTAGCGACATAGCTTGAGATACATGAGTTTCACTAAAAACATTCCCTCTCTCTCTATTGATGTGGGTGGGGGGATGTGGGTGGGGGATGTGGGTGGGGGATGTGGGTGGGGGATGTGGGTGGGGGATGTGGGTGGGGGGATGTGGGTGGGGGATGTGGGTGGGGGGATGTGGGTGGGGGATGTGGGTGGGGGGATGTGGGTGGGGGATGTGGGTGGGGGGATGTGGGTGGGGGGATGTGGGTGGGGGGATGTGGGTGGGGGGATGTGGGTGGGGATGTGGGTGGGGGGATGTGGGTGGGGGGATGTGGGTGGGGGGATGTGGGCGGGGGATGTGGGCGGGGGATGTGGGTGGGGGGATGTGGGTGGGGGGATGTGGGTGGGGGATGTGGGTAGATATATAAGCTATTATCTCAAATACTAGCAAGCAGGCTATATTATTTTAAACGTGGGTAATTATGCTTGTGGGATACATTTTGAGAAGTGGAGTCAATGCACAGGAACAAACATTTTAATCTGAGAATGAATTGCCAAATTGCGTTTCAAAGGCCCGTGTTCCCCCCCCCCCCCCCCCACACACACACCCGTGTCTGAGACAGCCTCTTCCTTCACAGCTTCACTCCCACCTCGTGCTAATGTCTGGATCGTTACTTGCCTTCCGGGTGAAATGTGTTTCACTAAGGTTCTGTTCCATTTGCTTCCCTCCCTTTACAGTTCGGGTTGAACAGAGCTTGCTGTACTTAAGAGCCCTTTGTAATTCCTGCCGTGGGAACCGCCTGCTCCTGTTCTTTCTCTAAATATTTTTCTTTTAGTGGGTATGCTGCCCTTACTTTTTTCTTACTGCTTTATACAAGGTTTTGTTACTGTAGTGAAGAAGTATGGATTTAAGGTCTTAAGGATATGCTCTACCACTGAGCCACGCCCAGCCCCTCCCTGGGGGATTCTAAGCAGGGGCTCTACCACTGAGCCACGCCCCCAGCCCCTCCCTGGGGGATTCTAGGCAGGGGCTCTACCACTGAGCCACGCCCCCAGCCCCTCCCTGGGGGATTCTAGGCAGAAGCTCTAACTCTGAGCTACACCTCTAGCCCCCCACTGGGGGATTCTAGGTAGGTGCTGTACCACTGAATCACTCTCCCTGGCCCTTACTTGGGGATTCTAGTTAGATGGTCTATTTCTGAGTTACATCCTTAGCTTAAGGGTTTTGTTTGTTTTTTTTTGTTTGTTTGTTTTGCTTTGTTTGTTTTGAGGTAAGGTTGTACTATGTAGCCCAGACTGTCCTTGAACTCACAGTCTTTCTTTCTTAGTCTCCTCATGACTATGTTTTATGGGTATGTGCCACCGTGCCTGACAACAAGCCTTTTTTTTTTTTTTTTAAACTTTTTATTGGTTATGAGTTTCACAGCATGCAACCTCATCTCACTCATCTCCCCTCCCTCACACATGCCTTCCACCCTTGCAACCTCCCCTAACAGAGAAAAAAAAAATTTCACTGTGGAAGCTGCAGTGTGTCCCACAATATACCCTTTTGTCCACACTTCTTTGCTTGCAAATGTTCATTGATATGAGTCATTGGTCTGGTATGAGGCCTCTGGGTTCTGCTACTCTATCAGTATTGGAACCTCACTGGGATTCCTCTCAGTAATCCTATTGTTGCCCTGACTACAAGCTTTTAAATTATGAGTAAAATTATTTCTGCTTTTGAGACACATTATGTCAATATAAAAACCACAGCTCGCATCTTAAAGGGAATGAGAGATAGTTCATTCTGGAGGTATTTTGAGTGACTTGGGGCTGGGGAACACAGATTTAGTTTACCCCAAATTCCACATTCTAATGTGGAAGCAGTTTCACAGTTATTTTATTATAAAGTTTTACAGATCATAGAAGGACATAAATCAAGGCATCTTTAAAATACTTTGGGTACACTAAAGAGGTAGGCATAACATGATGAAAGAAGGTATTTTGTGGGCCCAAGATGTTGTCTGATGACATTCTTAGCTCTTGAGTTAGTAGAAACTTTTGTTACTCTAAGTTGGTAGCCTCTAAGAGGTTTTTATTATCATGAAGTGTTAGTCCAGATGCACAGTGCGGTAAGAAATGGCTGTTCAAGAAGGTTAAAACTAACCCAAGATAAAGTGATTAGCCTCTGAACCCACAAAATTGCAATCTCTCCACAGTACTGATTGGTTCATTCAGTCTCTGCAGACACAGACTTTTTCCAGGAACTTTTTGTTCACAGCCAGACATAACTTGTCTTGAGGAATTTTTGTTCACAGTCCCAACCTGTATTTTTATTTAATTTCCAATTTTATTTTTCTTTTTGTGATGTCAGCTTTAATTGTCAACTTGACAGACTCTAGGACCCATCACTCCTTGGAAGGGAGTCTCAGTGAGGGGCTATGTAGGTCAGGTTAGCCTGTGGGCATGCCTATGAGGAATTTTCTGAATTGGATTAATTGAGGTGGCAAGACCCATCTTGAATGCAGGTGGCATCATTTAATGGGCTGGGGACGGGGGCTAAATGAAAAGTAAGCTGAGCACAGGATTCATCCCTCTCTGCTTCTTAACTGTGGACACCATGTTTACCCTGATGTGATGGAGTGTAGTTCAAGTAAGAGTCAAACTCCTTCTCCCTTAAGTTGTGTTTGTCAGGGTTACTTCATCATAGCAACAGGAAAGGACACTGGGACACTTTCGTTTCTGAATTTTCAGTGCTTACTGTGAGCTCAGTGCTTACTGTGAGGTTTTTTTTTTTTTGTTTTTTTTTTTGGCTCATTTTATTTGTTATGTGCTATGAAAAGGCTTACTTCTTTCAAGACTTTTTTTTTTAATTACACGCGTATGTATTTTTGTGTGATGTGCATGTAAGTACAGGTACCAATGGATGCCAGAAGAGGGCACTGTGTATGTGAATGTTTCTGTATGTGAGTGCATGCTTGAGTGCAGGTGCTCACTGCTATCTGAATTCCTGGAGCTAGAGTTGTAGATGGTGAGCTGCCTGACGTGAGTGCTCTGAATAAAACTTGGGTCCTCTGGAATAGCAGTATGTGCTTCTAACCACGAGCCATCTCCTCCCGCCCCTCATTCTTACTTTTTATACATATCTACTTCATTGTTCTGTCCCCATTTATTGAGTCCTTCTTTGAATACTGTTTGAGAATGTCATCCATATTATATCCTAAACTTTCTTGCATATCTAAGCATTTGTTGGTCTTGCCACCATTTTAAATGGAGTAATTGGAAATTTAGCCACTAGCTTCCTTGTTTTGTGTTACACACAAAGGCTGTGGTAAATGTCTTTTTAAATACATCTTTCACACCCTCTCATTTGTTAGGCTGAACTTGGAGAGATGGAATTGCAAGATCAAATCAAGAGGATCCCTAGCAGTGTCTGGGTTTTTTTGGGGGGCCGGGAGGGGGCATGTTGAGACAGGGTTTATCTGTGTAGCCCTGGCTATCCTGGAACTTGCTCTGTAGACGAGGCTGGTCTTAAACTCAGAGATCCACCTGCCTCTGCCTCCTGAGTGCTGGGATTACCACCCAGGCCATAGCTGTGCTTTCATTGCAGGGTCATCAAGCATACCCAAGAGCAGAGAGAGCAGCACAAATCCTTGACAGTCACCGTTGAAATCCAGGGTGCCTCCCTGACTCCTGGCCCCTCTGTCTCTGCTTCTGTCTTTTCCTGTTTCCCCATCTCCTCCTCTCTTCTCTCCACTTCCTTCCTTTAGTCTCCTCCTTTCCTCTCCCCTTTCTTTTCTTTCCCTAATTTCCCTTTTCTGCTTCCTCTTGCTCCTCCTCCTGGATAGCCCTTAGTCCCTTCCCCTCATCTCCTCCTCTTCAGTGATCTCTCTTTTGCATCATCTTCTCTTTCTCCTTGGAACCCTTCCTTCCCCCTCTCCCCTCGTCTCTTCCTCTGCTTTCTTTTCCCTCTTTCTTTCTTCTCCTCTTAGCTCCTACTTATAAAAATTTAAATTTCGTTTATTTATTTACTCATGTATCGATTTGTTTTCTGGTGTGGGTGTGTGAGGGCCCCAGTGTTCACTCGGAGTTCAGAGGACAACTTACCATTCCCTTTAGGATTACGTTTCCGGATGGAATTCGGAAAGCAATTATTTCCCTTTTTTGAGCTGCCCATTTAATGTTGGAGTGCAGGGATGAGGTCAGGCTGCCTTGGCCGATTTCAGATTTATTTCTCAAGCCGGAGCTGGTGTGAGGCTTTGAAAATAGTCTTTTCAAAGGCACGGACTTATTTTGGCAAGAGAGCCAGCTTGTTAAAACAAAATAAGAGAGTTGGCCATTTTAAGCGAATAAATTACTTCTCATTGATAATGGGATATTCATGCAGCCTGCAGTGGAGAACAATGGCCTTCATAGGCAGACCTTTTAGCTGGGCCTCAGGAGGTAGAACGGACTGGAAAGACTTAGACACAGGATAAAGGGTTGGTGTGAAGGAGTTCAGAGAACCCCTGAGGGAGATACTTTGGGGGCTCGTTTAAGATGCAATGTGCCCCTCTCTAGCTTACCTTTTTGCCTTTCACAATTTACCCCAGAGTTGCACTAAACTCAGGGCCGCCCTTAGAGACCCTCAGCAAATACCTATTGCTAAGCCACCCCCACTCTCCAGTCCCTCCTGGGGGATTCTGGACAAGTGCTTTACTGGTTAGTTACACCCCTAAGCCTCATTGGCGTTGGAAGTTGAGTCTCACTTTATAGCCCAAGCTATCCTGAAACTCCTGGCAATTCTCCCGCCCCAGCTTCCAGATAATTGGGATCACAGATGCACAACCCTACCAGCGACTGCTATTTTGTACCACAAACTAGAACTGTGATTTGAGACATGTTGGTGTGTGTCTTTGCATGTGAAAATAGAGAGAAGATAATATGGCTATATGATCACAACAGAAGATCGAGCAAGGGAAAAGAAGCCAGTTCTGGATTAGACTCTGGTTCTTATATCCTGGTACTTTGTTGTTCTACCCTGAGGCTTGGTGCCTTGAATTATTGACAGCTTTTGTCGTTTATTTGACTTGGTCTCACACCACAGCCTAGGCTAGCCCTGAACTCACTGCATACCACAGTTTGGTTTCACCTCATGGCAATTCTCTTGCCATGATTTCACAAGCTGAGGCTTGGTGCCTTGAATTATTGACAGCTCTTGTCGTTTTGTTTATTTGACTTGGTCTCACGCCATAGCCTAGGCTAGCCCTGAACTCACTGCATACCATAGGTTGGTCTCACCTCGTAGCAATACTCTTGTCAGTGTGATTTCACAAGCATTTGCTTTTGGGTTTGCAAACAAACAAATAAGCAAACAACCCCAAACCAAAAAAAAAAAAAAACAAACTTATTTCATGGGCTAAACTGTTCAGGTTTTCTGCTGGCCAGGGGCAGCTAGATGTCTTTGCAGCCCTTACCTTAATGGTCTCTTTAATTAAAAACAAATTAAAATTTTGTGTGTGTGTGTGTGTGTGTGTGTGTGTGGGTACAAGCATACCACGGCAACATGTGCAGGTCAGAGAACAACTTGTGGGCCTCAGTTCTGTCTTCCTCTATGTGGGTCTCTGGAATTGAGTTTATCAGAATTGGTGGTACACACCTTTACCCACTGAGTCCTCTTACCGATTCCTCTCATGCCATCTTGATCTAACCTGCTACTAAAGAGAGTGAGTAAGTAATGTCAAAGTTCACGTGTGACCCTCACTGTCCTCTTCTATCGGAGTCAGTGATACTGCTGGTTACCCTGGGCAAAAACCCCAGCTTGCCTCTGTCATATTACCCATGGCTCGGGTTGTCCCTGCCCAATGGCTTGAGGCTTGAGGTATAGCTGGGTATTTTGAGACCTGCATGGTCTACATTTCTCCCTCAGCATTGGCTCCGTGTTGGGAGCCACAGAAGGGAAGGCCTTTTTTTCTCCATCTTTTGAGAAGGTGGCGTTTCTCTGAGGATGCAGGGATGCTGGCTCAATAGTTACTCATATTGAGATGTGCTTCATATGTGCTGTTGCGTGCCTGTTGTGCGTGCCTGCCTGTGTATGAAACACGGTCTGGCTTTGGAGCCTAAGCTGGCCTAAAACTCATTATCTCCCTGCCTTAGCCTCCTGCTGCTTACACCAGGACAGCTGCCTGTGGGCTTTAGGAATTCTCCTGTCTCTGCCTCCCATGTTTCTATAGGGCTACTGGGATAACAGACACACACCACCATGTCTAGCTTTAGGTGGGTCTTGGGAGTCTGAACTCAAATCCTTACCCTTGTGTGGCAAGCATTTTACCTAGTGAGCATTTTTCTCAGCTCCTGTTTTTTTTTTTTTTTTTTAAATGGTGTTGGGATTAGAAGTCTATACTTCATATATACCAGACCATCCACCCATGTGCCCCTAATATACATGCTCTGTAATACGCTCTGTATATTAGAAGTTTTGCCTAAAGTCCCTTTCTTCTCTTTCAATTCAATGGCCACTGGTTTATTTCTGGATAATTGATGTTGTTCTTCTGGATTTCATAACCACACTAAATTCACCAGACAGTTTCATTTGTGTGAAGAGGCCGGTTATTTTCTGATAGTTAGATATTAACTTTCTAAGTTCAGGAATGAGATGATTTAATGAGAAATTACCACGCCGATTAGGACCCTGATGTTTGCAGATAAATTCCACTCCATTTGCTCCTTGTGGGCCCTCCAATATTGTCTTCTGTGCCAAATGATGCAGTTAATATTCTTCGTCCTCAGCAATTGGCCTAATTTTCCCTGAGCAGGTGCCCGTTGCCAAGTGAAGAATAGCGGCCAGTGAGGCAGCACCTGGCTTCTCTCTGAAAGGTTGATCAGGGGCTTGAGGGCTCAAGGGAGGAATCTGAGGCAGACTCTGAGGTGGATCATTAGTTTGGGTGAGATATTTGTTAGAGGAGTTATTAATGACACGGGCAGATAGACAGATGGACAGATAGAAAGGCGGACAGACAACAACAGGATGATGGGTGACCTACAGATAAGGCCCATGAGGTAGAGCATGGTCACTTCCTATAAGTCTCAGAGAAAAAGGATGGAGGTTTCACTACAAAGACCTGGAGCCAGCCTGCCCCTCAACCCTGGGCTGCAGGGAGAGGAATTCCAAACAGGATATTGGGGAGGAGAGGCCCACCTAGCTGAGGTATATCCTCCATAGAGGCATATGCCCTGGAAGTTGGCAGCCTTGGAACGTCCTTGGGGAAGTGAGAGTCAGGAGCCCTTGCTAGTCTCCTGAATTATGGTACCTTGTTAGTCTGTGAGTTAGAGATGTTCAGTAGGCGTTCTGTAGGGAACTTTCTATTTCCTTTACAGAAGAAAGGGATTGTTGTAACTGTGCTTGGCCCCAACAGAAGTCTGGACTGCATTGGACCACGCCCCTGGTACCATGAAGGTGGTCCATCTCCTCTTAGAACAATTGTCCAGACCCCAGCACTGGCATGAGGTCCCCAGAGCTGCATCCTCTCTCTATCCCCTCTTTTCCTTCTCTTTCCCCTCCTTCTCTTCCTCCTTTTCTTCCTCCTCCCCTTCTTCCTTCTCCCCTTTCTCTTCCTCCTCCTTTTCTTCCTCCTCTTCCTTCTCCTCTTCTTCCTCCTCCCCTCCCCTTCTTCCTCTTTCTCTTCTTCTTCCTCTTCTACCTCCTCCTGCTTCACCTCCTTCTTCTCCCCTATGTCTTCTTCTCCCACTGAGTCCCAGCTCCTGTGTTCAGATGCCGGCTGCAGTGGGTGGCCATGGGTGTCTCTTCAGCACCTCTGTGGAGCTAGGGCCTATGCCAGTTCTGGAGTGCCTTTGGAGCCTGGGCTCTTAACAGACAGACTTTGCCAACCATCCTCAGTAAGCCAGTTAAATCAGTGATAAAATCAGAGAAAGGTTTATTCAATATGGCCACACTGAAATGGAAACAAAGGTATCCTGTGCTCTCCTGCCCTCCAAAACTCCCTCTTCAGTGTCTTGACATGAGGTTTGGGTTTAAAGAGAAAGCAAGAGCCAGGCATGGGGGCACATGACTTTAGTTCCAGCACTTGGGAGATAAAGGCAGGTGGGATTTCTGTAAAGTCCAGGCCAGCCTAGTTTATACACGAAGTTCCAGGCCAGTCAGGGCTGCCAAGTGAGTCAATAGGGAATGCATAACTAAGCAGTCCTGTCAAGGTGTGGTCCTGCCTGTCACTGACCCACCAGTGTCTCAGCTTCAGTCTCTTCTGTGAGCTGGCTTGACAAGTTGTTAGAATGGCGTGAAATGTCTTCCTGGGCTGGGAGACAAATCCTCCCCTCCCTTGGCTAGCTCCAGACTTTCCTTCTCCCAGCATGAGGCTCCTGAGGAGATTCTAATTTCTTGGATCCATTGTGTCAATAGTCTGATACACAAAGGGAGGGGCACAAGTGTCTGAATTTTTTTTTTTTGAGGGTCAGGATGGTTACATCTTTATTGCCCATAACTTCCTATTGGTCCATTAAGATCTATAGTTTCTCACCCTATACAAAGCAGTGGTTCTCAACCTATAGGTCTCTTTGGCAAACTTCTATCTCTAAAAATATTTACGTTATGGCTTGTAACCACAGCAAAATTAGAGTTATGAAGTAGCAATGAAAATAATTTTATGGCTGGGGTCACCATATAGTAAAGAACTGTATTAAAGGGTTGTAGCATTAGGAAGGGTGAGAACCGATGTCTCAATATCAGCTATAAAGCTAGTTGTTCCTACTTCTTCTTGCTAGAAGGGGTCACAGATGTTGTTGTCATTCAGGCCTTTCAAACTCAGCGTGGTTCTAAACTAACACTTTTCTCTTGCAGGAAGTCTGTATTTCTCCTCTTAATTATTTCTTACTCATCAATTAAACTAGAAACTGCAGTGGATTCTTCAGATTCTGCCTTTCCTAAACCTGGACCCCTGAGCCTGCCCTTAGGTACTATCCACTCAGTCTTAGAAATGTCAATCTACCTGGGGTCCTCTGCTGTGGTACAGACATGTCTTCAGGTCCATTAGACACTGTGTCAGCTACTCACTTCTAGTCCTTGCACAGACTTAACCATCCTGATCCTCTTAGTGGAGATTTAGGGCCAAAGGCTCAGCTCCAACAGGAATAACAAGTGTGTATTGGGATGAGAGGTCAGAGTGTGTACTGTTGTTCAGCCACAGGACCTTAATTTGATACCCAGCACTCATATCCGGTGGATCTCATTGGGTATTTGCACCCCTACTTCCCAGTAAATAAAAGTAAATATGTAACTTGCTTTTAAATTTACAGGAGCCCACAGTTATGAGACTTGGTGCTTTTTATTTTTAAGCGCTGGAGTTTTTTAAGCTGCAGGACTTTAAAGTTGGATTATGTTTTATGATTTTAACATGACCCCTCAGAGGACATTGAGTTGAAATGGTGTGTTTGTGTGTCAGGGGTGGGGTCACCTAGTTATTTTTAACTGTCATCTTGATAACACCCTGGAGTCATCTAAGAAGGGAATCTCAATTGTGAAATTATCTCCATCAGATTGCTTTGTGGGCATGTCTGTGGAGAATTGTGTTGATCATTAATTGATATAGGAGGCTCAGCCCACTGTGGGTAGCTCCATTCCCTAGGCTGGTGATCTTGAGTTCTGTAAGGAAGTAACTAAGCAAGAGTCTGTGAGCCAGAGAGTCAGCAAACAAGCAGCAGCCCTCCATAGTCTTTGTTTCAAGTTCTTGAATGAATTCCTGTCCTGACCTCCTTGAGTGATGGACTGTGACATGGAAGCCTAAGCCAAATAAGTCCTTTCCTACCCTAAATTGCTTTTGGTCAGAGTATTTCATCACAGCAACAGAAAGAAAACTAGAACATTCAGTGACCTGCCCCAATACACCAATTAAAGAGATAAGTAGTAGTGAAAAGCAGAGAGAGGCGATTTAATCAGTGCACAGAGGGCAGAGGTAACAGATAAAGAAGTCCAGTGACCTAATGTTCTTTGGAGTATTGACATGAGACTAGGGGCAAGCGGGATAGGTATGCATAGTTAAGCAGTCATGAGAAGTTGCCAGTTATTGTCTCAGCCCTGGTCCTTTAAGCTTTTCCAAAGAAATCCTTAGAGCTTTGAGGGACAAGCTAGTTTAGGGGAGAGGATTGTTTCTGCTCCCAAGGTAGAATAATTGTCCTCATCTGGAAGGGGTCCTGTTAATGTCTGTCATTCCTGGAATCCAAGATGACTCCAGGTTTAAGAAGAGACAGATCCCGGCACCTTCATCTTTGAAGGGAGGAGAGTTAGCTTATGTAGACAGGCACCTCCCCAATGGCTAGCATGGCTGATGTGGAGTCAAGCAGGATTCTGAACCAAAGTCAAAGAAACAGACATAACATGAAGGCAGAGAGGCCAGGCTCTCACTCATATCTTTTGGCACTTAGCTCTACTGTGTATCTTGGGTGTCCCCAAGTGTCTGGCCCTTTTCCTACTTCATGGCCAGAGACCATGCATTTCAAAGGCTAATTAAGTAGCAGCCTTAAACCATTAAACCAGCAGAGAGTAAGCAGGTGTCTCAGGTCATGCAGAGCAAGCATTTCTGTCTTAGGTCATGGTGAGGCACTCCAGTTAACAAGCTGGGGGCACTTCTAAGGATTTAAGCACCATTGGGCTAGGAGGATAGCTTAGTCAGTGTGCTTGCTCTGTAAACATTTAGATCAGAGTTTCCTCAGAGTCAATGAAAAAAAAAAAAAAAAAAAAGCAAAAAGCTCAGTGTGGTGGTGCCTGTGCAGGTGGGTCTCTATGACTCACTTGCCTGCCAGTCAGCCTACCCTAATCAAGGAACCCCAGGCTTCAGGGATAAACCCTGTCTCAAAATACAAAGTGGGTTATACCCAAGAAAAGAAACCAGAAACTATTCACGCATGCATGCATGTACTCACGAACATATGCATGCATGCTCTCACTTAAAGAAATAGAATCAGAAATGGTGGCACACACACATCATCCCAGCACTTAGTAAGGCTGAGGCAGGAGGATCAAGAATTCCATGCCACAATGGCCTACACCACAAATTTAAAATCAGCTCTGAGCTATATAGTGAGACTCCCATCTCAGTCTCTACCCTCGAAAATATTAGAAGCAGTATTTGTGAGATGGTTCAATAGTTAATGCCAGTTCCAGAGAATCTCATTCCCTCTTCTGACCTCCACAGACACTAAGCATGCACAGGGTGCACATACATACATGCAGGCAAAACACGCGTGAAATAAAATGAACAAAGCTTCAAAACTACCCTAGAAAAGAGGTAACCAGATGCAAAACTTTATATCCCAACCAAACGAGGCTGAAGTGAGTTCAGCATTTCAGGTACATTAAAGCTGACGGAACCCCCAGGAAAACAGAACCATGTTTTGGAAGCCCACTACCATGGCCAGAAAGAGGCTGAATGCCCATGGCTGGCATTCAGGATGGAAAGGAAGTGAGGGAAATGAGATTTAAATATGTATGAGATGAGGTGGGCTACCCAGAGAGGGTGTCTATGCAAAATGGCAAGAGATTAAATTCCCAGAGCTGAGTGATATGGACAGATGGTGAGTGGGGTGGGTGAAAGACTGGGGTTTTGGGGGGCAGACAGCCTGAAAGATCTCCATCTGTTGTAGACACTCACTTCTTGATGGTCAGTAGGGTGTCTTACTTCTCGATGTCCAACACTAGCCCTGAATAAGAATCCTTTATGTTCTCAGAGTCCTCTAGGACTAGAGGCTCAGGTTTGGGCATAGAGCAGCCTTTATCAGTGCATGTCTAGCCAACTGAGCCCTGAGGCTATGGAGAATCTATGCAAGCAATCCCAGCACCGTTCACCGTCACTTCTAAGTCTATTTCTTCCATTTGTGTAGACAGTAATTTAGACATGCTGTGCCTTGACACAGTCTCTTTATTCTGCCTCATTGACCTTAAGAACCCAAAGGTTCAAGTGTGACTCCCAGCTGAGGCAAGATGAAAAGAGAAAAAAAAGGTGGGGGGGGGGCATTGGGGGTGGGAAGGACTGAAAACAGAATAAAAAAGAAACTCTCACTTGGCAATCTGGCTGGGATGGAAGACTTCAGTACAATTGATAAAAATCCAAACCTCCAGGGACAGGAGAAATGGGTCACTGGTTAAGAGCAGGCACTGTATTTGTAGAGGTCCTGAACTAAGTTCTTTGCATCCATGTTGGACTTCTTGTATCACCTGAAACTTCGGCTCCAGAGGATCAAACACTTTTGATCTCTGTGGATGCGGGCACTCACGTGCACTACCCTTCACACACACTTAAAAGTAAAATGAATCTTAAGAAAAAAAGCATTACAACTGCCGACAACACAGAGCTTGTCTTTCCCAAAGTCATCTCAAACAACGATGTTTTAAATAATGGTCCTATTCACTAATAGAAAGTTAACTTTCTACTGTTCTGACAAAAACCATGACCAACAGCAATGCCTGGAGGAAAGGGTTGATTTCAGCTTACAGTTGTAGTTCATCTTGAAGGGAGGTTAGCAGCAGGAACTCAAGGCAGGAGCCTGGAGCCAGGGACAGAAGCAGAGGGCCACAGAAGAATGTTGCTCAGTGTCTTGCTACCTATGGCTTATAGCATCCCAACCTGCTTGCCCAAGAGTGGCACTACCCACAGTAGGCTGTGCCCTTCCACAATCATTAGCCAAGAAGACACTCCCTCCACCCACCCACAAATTTGCCTACGTGTCAGTCTTAGGGAAACATGTTCTCAATTGAAGTATCCTCTTTGCAGATGAGCCAGATTTGTTATAACAAATTGGGCTTACATAGGGCCACAGTATGTGTGGTAGCTTTGAATGCGTTAACACTCCCTTTCAGCCCTACACCTAAACAGTGCACCTTTTAAAACCATAAACTTTCATTTACAGAGGGAGATTGTCTAAGAGAAGTAGGTAAAATAGCTTGTACATGTACGTCCTTGATTCTTACACTTAGTCTTTAATCTTGCAGTAAATGACACTCTTTGAGCAAAATTAACTTAGAAAGCTACAAAATCACCTGTGTGTTGTACATATGTGTCCAGGCAGAGGACTGAAATCAATCTCAAGTGTCTTTTTTAATCTCTCTGCCTCTTTTGAGGCAGGGTCTCTCCCTGAACCCAGAGTTTATCAATATGTCTAAGTTGCCTAGCCAGTGAGCTTCAGGTATCTGTCCATCTTTGCCTTCCAGTGTTTGGGTTACAGAGGCACATCATTATGCCTACCTTTTGTGTTGGTTAAGGGGACCCAAACTCAGGATCTCATGCTTGCTTAGCAAGCCCTTTAACCACCGAACCATCTCCCCAGCACCTATACATACCACTTAGCGATGTTAAAGTGTGGCTCTCCCTCCTGAGAGCTCTACACCCATGTTTTCAATGTGTACTCTCCTATTCCTAATTGTCCCCATCTCTGAATTTTTTTTTTTGCTTCAGTCTAAAGTGTATGTGTTCCCTTCTATTAATAAACTCACTAGCTTCGTGTCACTCTGACTCATTGTGCTGGCTAGTTTTAACTCTCCACCAGACACAAGTCTAAAATCGCCTGGAAAGAGAGTCTTAATAGGTACTTATCTAGATCAGGTTAACCTGTGGGCATGTCTGTGGGGATTTGCCCTGATTGTTAAGTGATATATCGAGACCTACCTGGAGCGTAGACAATAATACTTTATTGGCTGGGCCCTGAACTGTATGAGTCAGGATATAGCTAAATGAGAGCAACCTGACAAAGGTCCATTCACCTTTCTCTTTTCCACTAACTGTGGATGTGGTGGGACCAGCTGTCTCAAACTCTTGACGCTGTGGCTTCTCTTCAGTGGTGGACCCTGTCTTGGAACATCTCCCCTTCTTCCTTATATTCCTTTCCCTCAGGGTGTTTTGTCACAACAAAATAAACAAAAGTAGAAATCTTACCCTGACATTCTTTTCTGAGATATAGTCTTGATTCTGGCCTTATCTGAATGGAGGTTCCTAAAGGAGAAGAAATTCCTCAGGCCACTCATGGACTGGGTCGTGTCTCCCCACCACTGCTGGTAAAACACTTTTCCTATAGAGTGTGCCTCCATCCTATGGAATTCTACAACATTTCTGAATTGTTCTATTTGCTATTCTTGCCAATGGACATCTGGTCAACCTCATTTTCTCCATCTAGAATATTAGATTTTGGAAGCCTGGAAGGGTTTATTCACTGAACATGTCTCCTAATGTTGTATCTGATATATAGTAAGTAAACAGCAGCTGTTTGTGGAATGAATCTCTCTGTTAATCATCTCCAAATGTTCTCTCTTTTTTTCTTTTTTTTTTTTTGACCTTTCTTTGAGAAAGTAGAAACCCTTCTAAACTTTTTTCTTTATTAACATTTATTTTCTTAAACGTATGTGTATGTTTATGTGTGTGTGTGCAGATCTGTGCATGTAAATGAAGTGCCTGCAGAGGCCAGAAGAAGGTGATGGCTGTCCCCTGAGGTTACATGTCATTGTTAGCTACCTAACATGGGCAGTGAGACCCAAACTTAGAATCTCTACAAGAACAGTACATACTCTTAATCAGTGAGCCATCTCTCCTGACTCACAAATCATTCCTACCTTATTGTTTCCTCTCAATAACAACTTGTACATCTGTATCTTACATTTTCTGGGTCATAGTTATCTCACGTAGGAACTGGATCTAATTTTGCAATTTTTCAATGATGTGTATCCACAAAATACATTATTCCTCTTCCTCATTTCACTCAGAGAAAACCTACATTCAGTGTTGGGGACATGGTTGATAAAGTGCTTGCCATACAGGCATGAGGACCAGAGTTCAGATCCATGGTACCCACACAAAATTCTGGGCCTATGGCATCTGTAATCTCACCTATGGATGGGGACAGAGACAGGTGGATCCAGGCCAATTACTATCAAGCCAGTCTAACTGAGTCACTGAGCCCCAGGTTCAGTGAGAGACCCTGTTTGAAAAAACCAAAGTAGAATGCAATTGAAGAAGATACCTGATGTTGACTTCTGGCATCCACACACATACACATGTACACTCATTCATACATACACACCCACACCACACGCATGCATACACATGAGCATATGAACAACCCCTTCAACAATACATACACACAAATAAAAACTTACATTCTCCCCAAGGATTCAGAAAATGAGTAGATTTTTACATCCCATGGGAATCGAGACAAGAAATTGGTTGTTATTCACTACTAACTTGAAGTCACAAATTGGTGCTGTAAATGGCATCTGATTTCTTCAAACTCAGGGCCTTAGCAGTAGCATTCCTGATGGCTGCTGTCTGGTCTTCCTCTGAGCCTGTCTTCCCTGTGATAGCTGGACCTTTGTCCTTGTTTCTGCCTCAGGTGGCTGTATCTTTACAAAGACCTCCTTGATTTGGGACAGGATTTTGCCAGGATAATGAATCTAGATACAACGGTTCTCAGTGCTGGTCATGGGTCATTTTAAAATATTTTTGTTAGCATACATGAATTATACACACCAGTGGATTTCATTGAGACGGCTTCATACACGTGTCTAATGCATTTGGTCATGTTTGCTCCACATTGCCCTTTCATCCCACTCCGACTGCTGCTTATCTCTTCCCTTCCTCTTCCCAACCGCTCTTCCTAATACCTTCCTGTAATGTGTGATCAAATGAGTTTCATAAAAGTTGCTTTTTGGGTCATGAAGCAATCAATAGTCAGGTGGGGTTGTTTACTAGATCACAGGCATCATAACTGGTTACACTCTCTTCCTCCTCCAGCAACTGTATAACTATAAACCCATAAAAGAGCAGAATCTTATGATTGTTCTAGCTGCTATAAGCTGTTTATAAGTCTTCAGAGAAGGGTGGGGCCGTGTAAGCGCCTCCTTTAAGCCACCATTGATTCTCTGTAAATCCCTGGGGAGGGGAGGATCCTCATAAGCCCTCCCTGCTCTAAAACTGGATAAATTTAAGGGAAAAAAGAATTATTGCAAAACAAGAAGTTCGTCTCATTGGCTGTACAGCAAGATCCTTTTTATTCAAGGCCCTTTAGGCTCAAGACTATGAACATCACTCTAAGGAGGAGATGCCTAGCTAGATCCCCCTGGGAAGGCAGACTTGGCTTTGGGACAATTCCACAGACAGTGATTGTATTCATTCTCCCAGGAAATGCATCTTTCCATGGCTCCTTTCCTATTCCATGGGCCAGTGGGACAGCACGATATTGAAACTGGAATTGGGTGGGTATTGCCTGACACAAGAAACCAATGAGCAGAGACGAGAAGTGAAAACTCTAAAATGAACTTAATTCAGAGAGCCGGGAAGCTGAGAAGACAGAGGATTACCACCCTGAAAGACCTGTGATCCATCTCATTGCTAACAGTTTATGGAGAGAGTGGACTCAGAGATAGTTCTTCATTATCACTTCTGCTGATAACACCCTGGTAAAAGTGACTTATGAGGAAAGAAGTTTATTCCAGCTCAGAGTGCTAGGTTACAGTCCATCACTGTGGGGAAGTCAATGCAGGATCTTGAAACATCTTGTTATACTCACAATGACAAGCACAGAGAGATGAGTGTATGAATGCTTCCCACACAGCTAGCTTTCTCTACTCTTATATAGAGTCCAGGATCCAAAACCAGGGAATGATGCTGCCCTCTTTCAGGCTGGCTTTTCTCACATCAGTTAACAATCGGGAGAATCCTCTAATGACATGACTCTTGGCCAACTTGATCTAGACAATCCCATGTTGAGAATCTCTTTCCAGAGGTGATTCTAGATTGCATCAAGTTGATAATCAACACTGACAATCTCAGCAAGTCATTCCAAAGTTTAGTCTTTTGCCTATGGTCTTGTCTGATCATCTTGCTCTGGGACTCATGGGTTTTTTGGGGGCAGGGATGCTTTTTCCTTACCACCCCCTCTCTGTATGTAACAGGGACTTGGCAAATACCAAGGCTATTGAGTCTCACATTTTCCTTAAAACCATATAGATTAAAAGTGACTAGGAGGCCCTGCACCTCGCCTGGCCCAGGTGACGAGAATGAACCTGGGCCCCAAGAGCTTGAGAACATGAAAGGTAACCCCATACCTTACCTTCTGTGGCACTGAGTGAACTTGCTGGGGTCGTACTGGAGAACTGGCCCTGGTGGTGTGGATGCAAGAGAGCTGGCAGGATGACCAACTCAGCTACTACCCAGGTCCAGATCCAAGGCTTTGAGTTGGCCTGCTCCAACAACTACCCCATCTATGAACTGCTGGAGAATTTTAAGGGGGCAGATCACGTAGGATCTCTATGACACAGGGCAACAACAGGATATCCTAGAGGAGTCCAGGTGAGGATTCAGTATTGATAGTGTAGCAGAAGCCAGAGGCCTCAAACCACACCAATGACTCATTGCAGTAAACATTTGTGGGTAAAGCTCTTAGGGCAAAAGGGTATACCATGACACACCAAAGCTTCTGTGGCAAGAATTTTTAAAAATTAATTTATTGTTTTATTTTTAATTTTCTTGTATGGGGAGGTTTCAAGGGTGGAGGGCAGATATAGAGGGACAGGGAAATGAGTGAGATTGGGGTGTATGATGTGAAATTCACAAAGAATCAATAAAAAGTTTTTTTTTTCCAATGGGAAAATGGTTAGCAGTGTGTATGTGCTGGGCTCCTTACACTGTCCACATGCAGATCCCTTTCTTCAACACGAGGCACAAATGTGCTCTTAGTGATGTAGTATAAAGATAAATTGCCCCATCTTTCTCTGTGGTAGTTACTTCTATCAACTTGATACAACCTAGAATCATCTGGGCAATCTGGCAAGAAAGTCTTGTGAAAGATTGCCTACATAGGGTTGGACTGTGGGAGTAGGAATGTGGGCCATTGTCTTGGTAGTTGACTGATATGTGAAGAAGCGCCCACTGTGGGCGGTGTCATTCCCTAGGTTTCAGTCCTGAACTGTGTAAAGGTAGAGATGGGGTTAAGAATAAGTAAACGTGTATGTGGTTATTGCTCTTTCTTCTTGACTGTGGATGTGATGCTACTAGTGCTCCAAGCTCCTGCTGCAGTGACCTCCCTGCAGTCATGGGCTGTTGCTGGGAATTGTGAGCTAAAACAAACCTTTTCCCCTCTAAATTACTTTTTAGAGGATATTTTTATCATGGCCACAGAACTGAAGCAAGAACAGTCCCCTATTGCCATCACAGACATCACTTGTTCAGCTTATGAGGGTGTCTTGGAGCCCAATCATACATATAAGACTAGAAGGGAAACTGAATCAAGCAAACAGATGCAAGCATAGCATGTTCACCTAACTCCAAGGCACAAGTAACCCCAACTCCTTATAACACCTGCACATGTACACACACACACACACACACACACATGCACGCACACACACACAAACTACCACCACCACAACCATCACCACCACTACCACCAAAGGAAAAAAAAATACCTGTAAAGAGTACATGCTCATGGCTTATTCCCAAATGCTGGAGCTATGATCCCCACTTGGCATGGAAGGAAAAGCAGAGGCAGAGTCCACTGGTGCTGTGAGCCAGACACAAAGGGGTCCTGTCTGCTCCAGTGTCTCTGCTGGTTTTATGAGATCCTTCCATACTGTGTTCTGCTAATGGGAATAAAAAAAGACACACATTACCTGTCTCTTCCAGTCTGGCTTGCTTTATCCTGCAAAGATTGAATTTCCAGGAGCTCTGAGATGGGGTTGTAGCTTTGTGTTCTATTTTCTCCCCCATTTCTCAGCTCCTTTGGAACAAAGTGAAGTTATTGGATGCTCCCATAGGTACACGTGTATAATACATACAACATATACAAGATACACAAACACAGAGATGCAATGTACACACACCACGCTTTTGTCAGTTAGGAGCCAGGACCAGCTATTTTGTGCAGTTGTTACCATAGATTGTCTGTGGCTGCATCCTGACAGTCTGGCTCACAAGCTAGGTCAGGCAACAGTCTCATTAAAGATACCATTAATAGTGACAAACAGAAAAGTGAGAGTTTTGAATAAAATGACCTTACTGGTAAGAGGTATAAAGAGGTCCAATAAGTCTGCAAGTCCATCTTTAAAGTTGTGACATGAGGTTTAGATTTGAATAAAGGGCGAGACATATGCATATAACAAGGTAATATTTACACCATCACTGACCTCTCATTTTCCAGGTTTCAGTCTCTCCTGCAAGGTGGTCTGATAGGTAGTCAGAAATGCCTGGCACCAGTGCCCCAGTCTTTTTTCCCCAGCATGAGACTCTTGGAGAAAGTCCATTGTTCCAACAATCTGGTAGCCAAAAGGAGAGGTACAGTGTTTCTTTAGAATAGCTCCCCTTCTGCCAAGATGATTATAGTATCTAAGAAGGACAGTATTGACCTACTGACCTCTGGCCACAAAACCACTCACTCCTCACTGGGGTACTCTTGTCTGATCAGTGTAAAGATCCAGGCTGAAGTTCATAGTGATATCTGGGGCATGTCGAGAGTCTACAGGAGCACTGTGGGGCTCTGCAACAGACAGAATCATAAATATGAAATGTACCCCCAGATGGCGATGCTATTCGAGGATGTTCTGGAAACTTTAGGAAGTAAGACCTAGTTAGAAGATGTAGGTCATTGGGAGCAGGGAGTTGTGCCTGGGATCCTAGTAGGTATACTAGTAGGTATAATTTCTGCTTCTAGGTTAGCTGAGAAGTGAAGAGCTCCCCTCTGTCACACACTCCTGCCACCATGATTTAGTTTTATTTATTTTCATTTTTTACTTTTGTTCAAATGCACGGGTCCAAGTGATCATGGATCGAATCCAGTGAGATGGAGAACTGTTTCTGTCTGTTGATCATGGCGATGATAAAACTTACTAATAAGAAAGGTGTGTTAGGTATTTTTGTTACTGTTATTGACATAATATTGGATAAAAGGCAACTTAAGGAAAGCAGAGTTTATTTTTGATCATATTTTCATGGTATCGTCTGTCATGGTGGGAAAGGCATGGTGGCAGGAGAGTCAGGCAGCTGGTCATGTTGTATCCACAGTCAGGAAGCAGAGGGAGATGGATGTGGTACTCAGCTCACTTTCTCATTCTTATTTGGTCCAGGACTGAGCCTATGGGATGGTGTCACCCACAGTGTACAGTTATTCCTTCAATTAAATTGATGTAAACACACTCTGAAGACAAGCCCAGGGATGTATTTTCTAGGTGGTTTTAGATTAAGTTGACCATATTAACTGCCACAGAAAGGAACTACCCTGTTTGATGCTATCAGAAGCCTCAAATGGTGTTCATAATTGAGTGAGAATGGTGTGATACATTGGGGAAAAGTAGTCTAGAGAAAGAGGTTCAATGGGCAACTGTCTATCCACAGTGTCAGCCGTAAGCCCTGTTGTTATATCATATGTTCTTCTGTTCTATGGTCTATTCTGTCAGTTAAACCATAGTTAAAACCGCCACTACCAAGGCTGGAAAGAGACTATGGGTATCCCACCATCCTAGTTAGCTTTAACTGTTGACTTGACAAAGTTTAGAGTCATTTGGTTAAGATGTCTCAACAGAAGAATTGCCTAGATCAGATTGGCCTGTGGTCACATCTGTGGGACACCGTCTTGATTGTTAATTGATGTAGAAGGGTTTGGCCCACTGTGGGTGGCACCATTCCCTAGGTGGTGGTCTTGGGCTGTGTACAAAAAAAAACTAGATAAGCATAAGCATGAGAGTGAGCCAGCAAGCAACATTCATTCATGGCTTCTACTTCAAGTTCTTGTTTGAGCTCCTGCTCTGACTTCCCTCAGTGATGGACTGTGACCTGCAAATGTAGACTAACTAATTAACCCTTTTATCCCCTAAACACTTTTGATCTAAGTGTTATATCACAGTAACAAAGAAAACTAGAACACCCACTTTTCAAATGGGGAGAGTGATGCTGGGATCTGGACCAGGTGTCTTAAAAACACTTCAGAACATCATATCTGTACATCCTGCCATCTCCAGAGTCTGAAGTCAGGCTGGGTGTGGCTCTGGCATTCTCCAATGCTCTCTGCCATGACCAAGTACTTTCAGGATACCTGGGCCTGGATAGGAGAACTTGAGGAACTTGGGTGTATTGTGCTGATGGAAAAAGACTAAAAATGTAGACAAAGAATTTGGGTTTGACTAAAACTTGTTTTTATCCTATCCATGGAAGAAGAGAAGAGAGGCTTGAGAGGGGGCAGATTAGTAAGGTATGCAAGAGAACACAGGCTTCCTATTCTCTCAGAGTCTTTAACGATGTTCATAGATCCACAGAAGGGAGGGCTGGTAGGAGCTGAGGGAGTCTCATAGGCAACCCAGCTCATTTTACACAGGAGCAAATTGAGACCTCTGGTTTTGGCTGCCGACATAATTAGCTACTAGGCCTGGCCAGGAGCCTGGAGTCCTTTGCTCACAAGCTGGCTTTTCTCTTTTCTGGACCCACATGTGTTTGCAGAAAGAATTCCACATGATAAGCTAGTATTAATAACTGGTAAAAAAAATTACTGGTAATACATAATTCTTATTTTTTAAGGTCTATCTTTAATTAATGTATATGCCTGTGTGTCTGTGAGTGACTATGTGTACCTGAGTACAGATGCCCTTGGAAGCCAGGGGAAGATGTTGGATGCCCTGGAGCTAGAATTATGGGTGCTAGAAGTTGGATGTGGGTCCTCTGCAAGAGCAGCAAGTACTCTTTAACTGTAGAATCATCTTTTCAGCTCTATAATTCTTTTTATTTCTAATTTAATCTTAATTAGTTGTATTTAATGTGTATAGTCTTTTGCTTACATACGTCTCTGGGCATCTCTTTATGCCTAGTGCCCATGGAGGCCAAAAGAAAGTATCAGATCTCTTGGAACTGGAATTACAGACAGTTGTGAGCTGCCATGTGGATACTGGGACATGAACAGGTCCTCTACAAGAACAACCAGTGCTCTTAACCACTGAGCCATCTGTCCCAGCTTTTTTAGTCCTATGGTTTTGAATGTATTGAGATGCATTTGCAATAATTAGTCTGCCAGCTGTCTGTCTAGTGCCCCCTATAGTATGAGTGAGGAACACATAGAGATTGCGTGTGTGTGTGTGTGTGTGTGTGTGTGTGTGTGTGTGTGTGTACCATGCATGCTGGTGTGCATGCCTACACATAGAGGACAGAGAACTTTGGCAGGTCCCCTGCTCTATCACTCTTACCTCATTCTCTTGAGACAGGATCTTTCCTTGAACTTGCAGCTAGACTGGTGGCCAGCAGGCCTCAACCATTCTCCTGGTTTTTGCCCCCATACAGTGCTGGGACATGCTGGATGTCATGTGAAAGGGGTGAATGGCTTACTGAAGAGTTAACCAATTGAGAGACAGGAATCACTGTGGCCAGCAAAGACATTGCTCTGGAATCTATGTATGTTGCCTAGCTTTAACCTAACCTTCTATAACCTCTATACACCGGGATCAATTGGGAAGAGTCTCAGGGAAGAATTATGTCCATTAAGTTGGATGGTAGGCATGTCTGTGGGGGATTGTCTTGATTGTTAATTGACGTGGGAATATACCCCCTACTATAGATGACACCAACTCATGGGTTGAACCCTGAGCTATGTAAGTCTGAGGAAAGCCAGCTGTGCATAGCTAGTAGACAGGCAGCATTGGTGCATTTGTTTCTCTCTACTCTTGACAGTGCATGGCTTCCACTGCTGGACTGCAATGTCAGACTTTGACCTGGAGCAATGACTCTGAACAAGCCCTTTCCTCTCTTGTATTGTTTTCAGCTAAGGTGTTTTATGACAGTAACGGAAATGAAATAAGATGGGGCCTCAAAGGCTGGAGGTTAACTTTAGCAAGGAAAGGAAGCTGTCTGAAGAGGAAGCTCAGGATGAAAGAGTACAGTCAAACAGAAAACGACCCTTAGGGATGCCTAGGCCTAATCCCCTAGAATTCCAAATGCTTCCCTGGAAAGGATTCCTTGGTGTGGTTGAGTTAAGGGTCTTGAAATAGAGATTGTTCAGGATGGATGATCTGGGTGGTCCCCAAATCCAACATTAGCATTCATATGGGAGGAGGGTGGCTTTGTGGGAATGTAAACTGTTGCAGCCACTGCAGAAATCGATATGGAAGGTCCTCCGCAGATGAAAGACAATGGCTGGGGAGATGGCTCAGTGGTTAAGAACACATACTGTTCCTTCTGAGGACCTAACTCTGATCCCCAGTGCCCACCTTAGGCAGCCCACAGCTGCCTGTAATTCCAGTTTCAAACAATCAGATGTCCCCTCTGGCCCCTACGGCACCTGCACTCATGTAGACATTTTCTCCCGCCCCACATACTCATAATTTACCTTTTGACATAGCAGTATTACTCCTGGGTATTTGCCCAAAGGAATACAAGTCTAAGTCTGTATACTACAGAGAAACATACACATCCATGCTTCTTGTTGTTCTAGTCACATGAGCCTGAAACTGACCCAGTCTCTATGGGCTTCTACAAATGATAAAGGGAGTGTAGGACATGTACACAATAGAGCATTATACTGCTTTGATGAAGAACTGAGTTATGTTTTTGAAGAGAGCTGAAGGCCTTCGCGTTAAGTGAAATAAGCCTGGCGGAGAAAGACAAATATCACAGACTTGGATGCTTCTGCGAGTGCAGCCAGCACTCTTAGCGCTGAGCCTGTCTCTGTATCCTCCCAACACTGAATTCATTGGAGCAGCTCCAAGCTGCTGCAGGTCCAGTCTCCATCTGATACACAGGATGCACCTCTTCTCCTTAAACTGTTATCTCAAATTCCTCATGCCTCACAAGGGTGACGTGAGAAAAAAGGTTCATTCCAGCTAGGACTGATGGAATTGGAGGTTCTGTGAAGAAGGCTGTAGGTACAGCCCAGAGTTTAAAAAAAAAAAAAATAAAAGGCAGGCGGATGGGGAGGGGGGGAGGACTTCTTGCCAAGCAGAATGAGCCTTGGTGATAGGAGAATGGAGTTCTTTTCCAGCCCAGGGAGAAAGTGATTAAAGTTCTTTCAAACCTCTTTGACATTCCCATTGAGCTGTGGCTGTTTATAGTCATAAAACAACTGCAGATGGAGAGATGAAATAGAAACAGCAGGATACTCACCTCCTGCCCTCTGGGGTTATTAACACTGCATGTCTCCAGCAACAGCAGGGGGACTGTCACACACTTTCCCCTGACCTCTTCCTTTTTGCAAAGCTCACAGTCTCCCCCTTCATCCAAGTGGTTTTCTGCTGGGATCCCTACCTGACTGTGCCTAGTGCAGTGTGCACACACACGGACCTGCCTCCTGTTTTTTCTTTTTCTCTTCCATTCCTTTCTTCCTTCTTTCTTTTCCTGGCAATTTTTTCTCTTCCCCTCTCTTTCTATGTTTTATTTCATAATTATTTGTGTGTGTATTCACGTGTACATGGGTATACGCATTTATAAACCAGACAATCACGTCTGGCTTTCTTCCTCATTTCTCCATTTTATCTATTTTTCTATTTGTTATTTTGTCTATTTATTATTTGTCTATTATTTTGAGGCAGAGTTGAGTGTAGCTCTGGTCTCTACCTGGCTATGTACACTAAGATATCCTCCTGCCTCCAACTTCCTTCCAAGGGCTGGGCTTATAACCCAGCATCACCATGCCTGGTTTATGCAGTGTTGGGGATGGAATCCCATGGCTTCATGCATACTATGCCAGCATTCTACCAAATGATCCTCACAGCTACACTCTTTCTTTCTTAAATTGTTTCATAGTGTGTGTTTGGTGACAGCAACAAGAAAAGCAGTGAGCCTCCTACTGGTACAGCAAGACGCTACCTATTAGTCACCCATGGTTTGAATGCAAGGACGCAGCCATGTGACCTGTGGACTCTCTGCTTTTTACTTGCAGAAATCCGAGAAGCCTTTCGTGTTCTGGACAGAGATGGGAACGGCTTCATTTCCAAGCAGGAGCTGGGCATGGCCATGCGCTCCTTGGGGTACATGCCGAGCGAAGTGGAGCTGGCTATCATCATGCAGCGTCTGGACATGGACGGTGAGACCTGCTTAGCACTGCCAGGCTGTACCTCCCACCTCACTCACTGGGCCTGGGTTTTATGCAAGTCTCACACTCTGAGACCTATCTCGGTTTACATGTTAGGAATAGAAACTTGAACTTGATCTGGGTTTGCTCAACAGGACTGTGAGCTCCAGAGGCCAGCAGGGATGGTTTGGGGACAGTTATGGGAATGGATGAAGCCAGTTTGTTTGGTGGAGCAGCTAGACCCCCCTTTTCTTTCCCTCCCATTTTATTTTATTTTATTTTATTTTATTTTATTTTATTTTATTTATTTTTCCAATTTTCAGGGTTGGAGAGCTCAGTGGTTAAGAACTCATGCTTTGCTACTCAGATTTGGCTTTGAGCCAAATCTGGGTGGCTCACAACCATCTATAACTCCTGCTCCAGGGGGATCTGACATCTCTGATCTCTGTAGAAGCTAAACTGATGTGTACACATGTACTCACATGTGCACACACATCCACAGAAATTTAAAAGTAATATAAATCTTATCTTTAAATTTTCGTGCTTATGTGCTATGCATGTATGTATATGTTAGTTCGGTGTATGTGTATACATGTGTGTGGAGACTTCAGGTTGATGTTTAGAATAATCTTTAATGGCTTTTCTATCTTTGTCACTGAGGCAGGGTCTCTGAATCAAAGTCTGAGCTCCTAATATACCTACTCTAGCTAGCCACTTGCGGTGGGAATCCCATCTGTACCTTCTGAGTCTAGGATTATAGGTCACAACACCCACACATATTTTATGTGGGTTCTGGGGATTCAAATTCTGGTCCTCATGCTTGGGGGCAAGCACTTAACCACTGAGCCACCTCCCTGGCCCCTACGTCCCATTTAAAAGCAGCTTGTGTGTGTTTGCATGCATGTATACGTGGGTTTACACATATGGATATGTGAGTACATCTGAGCATGTGTGTGTGGAGATCAGATGTCAGTCTTGGGTCTCGTTCTTTAGGCTCTATCCACCTTAATTCTTGAGAAAGGGTCTTTAATTAGGGACTCTGAATTCACCTACTAGTGACCATTCCCCATGGGATCTTCCTGTCTCCACCCTTCTATACCCACAGCTTTCATTGTGCTGATCTACATTCTGGTTCTCACTGTTGCAAGGCAAGTACTTTATTAACTAAGCTGTCCTCACAGTCAAAAACACAGCTGTATCCCTGGAACTTAGTTCTTACCATGACTTGCAGGGAGCAAAGCTGGTAGGAGACTGTCCTTTCTCCAGTACATGCTACTGCTTATATAATATTGGGGAGGTGCCTGTAAATCTTGTGAGTTTCAGGAACTTCCTGAGACTTGTATGTTTTCTTTACTTCCTGGGTCTTAAGAGCCTTCCTCCAGAATGGAGTATTTCAGTTAGGAGGAAATAGCTACAGAACAATATAGTAAACCAAATAAGATAACAAGTATCACAGCCAGGCCTGTTGGTACAGGTCTGTCATCCCAGCTATTTGGAGGTTAAGGAAAGATGACTGCAAATTCATAGCCTGCTTTTTAGAATAGCAAGCTGCCCTACTGTAGTGCTTCAAATGAGAAATGTTCCCCATGGGCTCATGTATTTGAACACTTGTTTCCCAGTAGGTGGCACTGTTTGGGAGAGGTTATGGAACCTTTAGGAGATAGAGCCTTGCTGGAAGAAGTACATCACTGGGGACCAGCTTTGAAAGTTTACAGCCTTGCCCCATTTCCAGGTCGTGCTGCTTCATGTTTTTGCAATTTAAGATGTACTCAATCAGCTTCCTACTCCCATACTATGCCTATCTGCTGTCATATCTTCCCACCATGGTGGGCTCTTATCCCTTTAAACTATAAACCAAACCAACATTTTTCATAGGTCACTTTTGTTCATAGCGTTTTACAACAGTCGTGAATCCACCTGACTTCATGCTCTTACTTTGGGGTCCTTCCCTGACTTTCTGCAATGACGGACCCTGACCTGGTACTGTAAGATGAAAATAACCTTTTCTCCCCTGAATTCCGTTTGGTCAGAGGGGTTTATTTTTGTTTTTAATCACAGCAACATAAAGGAAACCAGAGCAATCTGGTAGGGGACTACTTGTTTGGTCTATATGCCAGTTTTCAGTTTAGCTTTCTCCTGCGTCCCCAAGAGATGTGTTAGAGAGGACAGCGACAATGGAGACCATATGGTGAATGAAGTGCAGCTGTGGATGGTGATTTTTTTTTTCACTTCAGTGCAGAGCTGCTCTATCAGGGGCATGCATTGTCTGAACAGTCTCTGATGGATGGTGACTCACTGAGCTGCTGCAGACCGGATACGACTGCACTTTCTATTGTAGCGATAGTTCTGAAGTGCCAGGGCAAAGTGCCTACAGCAAAACTTCTCTTCCATTCTCTCCCATCCTCATTTCAGAGAGGCACTGAAGGACAGTTTCCTACTTAAAACTTTTATTTAATTTTAATTTGTTTTTTTTTTTTCTGGAGACAGGGTCTCACCTTGTATCCCTGGTGGGCTTCAAGATCTCAGTGATCCTTATTCCTCAGTCTCCTGAGTCATGGGGATACAGATGACACAGTGATGAAGCTGCCTTAATAAAAATGTTTGAAAAATACCATTGTTTATAGATCTAAGAAGGTGTTGTTGATTCTTAGTTTAAAATTTCTCGAGGCCAGAGAGGTGGCTCAGCAGTTAAGAATGCTTGCTCCCTTTGCAGAGGACCTGAGCTTGGCTCCTAACACCCACACTGGGCAGCTCATAACCACCTATAACTCATGTGCTCATATCCACATATAAAGGGCATGAGGTGGCTGGTTGTCATAGTCACAGGCAGGAAGCAGAGAGAGATGGATGCTGGTGCTTAGCTCACGGTCTCCTTTTTATTCAGTTGAGGACCCATCTACATTTAGGATATGTTTTCCTGCCTCAGTTAACCTAATCTGTAAACTTCTTCTTAGACACACCCAGCAGTGTGTCTCCTAGATGATGCTAGATTAGCATATTTTTCAACTTGTGCATCGTGACCCCTTTGGGTCGATTTGTAACAGTGAAAATAATCCTGCATATCAGATATTTGCATTACGATTCATAGCAGTAACAAAATTATGGTTAGGAAGCAGCAACAAAAACGATTTTATAGTTGGGGGGGGGGGGGTCACCACAACATGAGGAACTGTATTAAAGGGTCACAGTGTTGGGAAGGTTGAGAACCACTGCTCTAGATTCTAGAAAGTTGATAACCAAGATTAACCGTCACACAAAAGGGGCTGGTACTGCGTTAAGTGCTAGACTCCAGCCCATGGGAGAGTTCTCATGATACTGAAGATCCCATCTGCTTGCATAAGGGTTGGAGCCCCACAGGACCTTATATGGGGACGTTCTTCAAGGAACTCAGGAGGCCAAGCTCAGACATTTGCTCCATCTGCTGTATAAGAGATTCTTGACTTCTACCAATTTGCTTGCAATTTATCACAATCTTATAAATTCTGCTGGCGAGCACTGAAGCAAATATTTAGAGAGTTTCTATCAGTTTATTTAACCAAAGACAATTCACCAGGTATTTTACAGAGACTGAGCAGATAAAAATGCTTTTGATTTGATTTAATTTAATTTAATTTAATTTAATTCTGAACTCTGGTACTTTTAGAGGCAGAGTCTTGCTCTGAACTTCAGGCTACCCTGGAACTCCCTCCAGAGCCCAGGCTGTTCTAGAACTTGGAATCTTTGTGTTAGTCTCTCAAATATGTACCATCAGGCCCAGCCTGAACTGATTTACTTTTAAAAGTTGACTTTATTTTTATGTACGTGAATATGTGTGCCTGTGCACATGTGTGTGCTGATGCCCATAACAGTCAGAAGAGAGTGCTCAGTCCACTGGAGTTGGAGTTCCAGTTGGCACTAAACTACCATTTGGATGCTGGAAACTGAACCCCAGGTCCTCTGCAAAAGCAACACATTCTCTTAACCACCAAGCCATCTTTCCAGTTTCTTCTTTTAACCGAGTGTCTTATTTATTGTTTGACAATTTCATACATGCAAACAATATATCTAGATTATATACACCCCACCTACTCCCTCCCATTCCTCCCAGGTGGCCCCAACAGTCACTCTCCCCCCTTCACCTTCCTTCATGTCTTCCTCCTCCTCCTCCTCCTCCTCCTCCTCCTCCTCCTCCTCCTCCTCCTCCTCCTCCTCCTCCTCCTCCTCCTCCTCCTCCTCCTCCTCCTCCTCCTCCTCCTCCTCCTCCTCCTCCTCCTCCTCCTCTTCTTCTTCTTCTTCTTCTTCTTCTTCTTCTTCTTCTTCTTCTTCTTCTCCCCCTCCTCTTCCTCCTCCTCCTCTTCCTCCTCCTCCTCCTTTTCCTCTTCTTCCTCCTCCTCTTCCCTCTTTTCTTCTTCACACCAAGTCCAGTCAGAGCTGCCTTGAGATTGTTGGCCCATGTCATTGGCTTGATCTTGTACAGATAACTACATTTTTTTTAGGGCATGGCTTCCTTAAAAATTAATTTTTTGGCCTAAACAAATGTACTATTAACTTATGAAAATACTGAGTTTTTGTGAAAAGAGTAATTTTTTTTTTTATAGCCTGGTTGGAGGGGGAAGTGTGTGTCTGCAGGCATTTTATTACTAAGACTGTGGCAGGAAATTTCTGGGCTGCCAAGTTCTGGGGACAGCTGGATTGACTGTTCTCTTAATGAAGTCCTTTGAGCTGATTGGTTTGTAAGAAATTAGGATGTAGTTATAGTCTCCTCTCCGCACTTCTGGACCTGGGTATCTGCCATAGCAATTTCATCCCAGGTTGACTCTAATTAAGTAGCTCTTTGAGATGGAGAATGTGGGATGGCAATTTTTACGGGGGTGATGTATATACATGCACATACATACATATATAGATGCACATACATATATATGTGTATACACACACACACACACACATATATATACATACATATATACATATATATATATATATATATATATATATATATATATGACTGGGGGAGATAGTGATATCATTAATGGGCTTGCATAAAATATACTGACATTTGTGTTTTCAGGATAAACACAAAATTGGTCCTGGACTTAGTTAAGAATTGAACTTTTAAAGAGGCTGGGATGAGGAGAGATAAGTAAGAAAAACTAATTATCGTGCAAGCATGAGCACCTGAGTCCAGTCCCTAGAACCCATTAAAAAACAAGCAAACAAGTATAGTGGTGCATGGTTGTAATCTCAGGGCTGGGGCCACAGAGACAAGCAGATCCCTGGGGCTCACTGGCTAGTCAGCCTAGCCTATGTGGACGAGTTCCAGTGAGAGATGCTGTTTCAAAAGATTAGATAGGATGGATGGCATTTGAGTAACAGCTGAGATTGTCCTCTGGCTGTGTGCGCGTGCATGCGCGCGCGCACACACACACACACACACACACACACACACACACACACACACGCTGTAAGATGGCCACATCTCTCTAGTTCTAGACCCTGGCATCTGAGGCAGCAGGAAATGTGGCCATGATTAGATGCAAATCTGCACCCCACACTCACCGTCTCTTTCTGGGGTGCCTGCTGATTTGTCCGACAGTGAGGTCATGGCTTTAGCGCGAGGCCTCGCTGGAACTGACTAAGCTCATCTGCGCATGCCAAATCCTCACATATGGTTTTCATCAGGGGCTCGCAGGCAGCAGGGTGCCTTGCTGGCTGCCTTCAAACAGTAGCCTCTTTGGATTGGGAAACTTGTTGGATGTCTTCCACACAGGCTCAGCCAGACAGTCCCAGAGGGTGGAATGGAAGACCAACATGAAGGTCTGGAATTACTCTCCTGGTCTATAGCCAGGTGGCTGTCAATACTAAGACTGACTTGTGTGTGTGTGAGTGTGTGTGTGTGAGTGTGTGCGCGTGCACGCACACGCTCTAATGTGGGCACGTGTCTTCTATGTTTGAAACTATTATTCAGAGTTAAACAAAAACTCAAAGCTTCTGTTCATTGCCCAGGGCTTTCTTTGGCTTTTTACTGGAAAGGATCTTTCTTGGACCTTGGACTCAACCGCTCATTTTCACCTTGTGATGGATAGCTTTGATTGTCAACTTGACTGCATTAAAAAAAAAAAATGCCTCGGGGTGTGTCATGGGGGAAGTGGCTCAGTCAGTGAAGTGCTTGCTTTGCAAGCATGAGGACACGGGTCTGATTGTCAGAAGCCACATTAAAAAGCCAGGCATGGTAGCGTGGACTTGTAATATGAACACTGTGGAGATGGAAGCATGTTAATTCCTTGGCTAGCCAGCCTAGTTGGATTGGCAAGTACCAGGTAAAAGGGAGAGACCCTGTCTCAAAATACACACACACACACACACACACACACACACACACACACACACGCTTACCATCCCCCCACTCCCCTTGACACACACACACAACAAAAAGCCAGCCAAGGTAGATAGCTTCTGGTTGCCACCGAAAGCATACACATATGAACCTGCACGTGCACACCTGTGTGTATCTTCACATATTTGCATACACAAGGAAATGCCTTGTGTATTAATGAATAAAGGGCATTAATGAATCACATGTCTGTCTGCATCTACAGTGTTATTTCCAGGGATATATAGCTGATGGGTAAATGGCCTTCTTACCACCCCCACCCTGAATGCGGGTGTTACTGTCCCCTGGGCTGGAGTCCTGAACTGAATAAAAAGAGGCAAAAAAGGATGAAATCAACTGAGCACAAGCCTTCTTCTCTCTCCCTGCTTGCTGACCCATCCAAATGTGAGCGAAGGGAGTCCACTCCTCCTGCCCTGCCTTTCCCACCGTGATGGACTGTCTGCCCTTGAACTGTGAGCCAAAATCCTTCCACACTGAATGAAGTTAGTTCCTGTCAGGTGTCTGGCTCCAGCAATGTGGACAGGGAGATAACATTTACGAACCATTATCCTTGAAGAATTGACAGGCAGCCATACTGAGAACTACCTCAGCTTGCCATCCTAGGTGCTCAGGGGCCCGGGGCAGGAGTACCACAAGTTCAAGATCAGCCTGGGCAACTGTAGAAAATTCAAATGGAGGGATGGGGTTGTAGGTAATTGTTAGAGTGTTTGCTTAGCACACACACACACACGCACACGCATACACACACACACACACACACACAGGAAAAGGGGAGCTGAATCCTTTCATAGATATTTGTGGAGAATGGGTGCTTTGGAGTCCCTGTGGACTCTGGAGCATCCCCATTCACTTCTTTCAGATCTCGGGCTTCCCAGTAGCTGCCACGGCTCCTGCAGGTTTCACTAAAGAATAAAGTCATGGTATTCTTGAGACTTGAAGGACACTTTTGACCACTTTCTGCATTGCTAGTGATTTGAACAGGACAGGTTAGTCATCTGGAGTGAGCCAAAGTAGCTTGGAGGAAAGTTTTCTCAAATAATAGAGCCAGCAGCCCATGGCCCTTGTACCCACTCGCTTGCATTTTGTAATATAACCCTCTCTTCCAAATGGCCCCTTGTTCTCCTGTGGCTAGAGAACAGAAATTCACCCTTAAAAAGAGAATTTGGGGTGTGGGCTGTGTGTGTGCATGTATGTGTGTGTGTTGTGCATGCATGTGCACACATGAGTGCCTGTGTTCATGTGCATACATGTGTGTATGTGAGTGTCTGTGTTCATGTGCATACATGTGTGTATGTGAGAGTCTGTGTTCATGTGCATGACTGTGCATAGAGGCCAGTGCAGATGCCAGATGTCTTGCTATGTTGCTCTCCAACTCATCACCAAACTGAAAACTCACTGTTTGAGCTAGGCTGGCTGACCAGTGAGCTCTTGGGATCCATCTGTCTCTATCTCCCAGTGTTGTAGTTAAATTCACATACAGCTATGCCTTACTTTTGATGTGGGCTCAGGGGATTCGAACTCAGATCCTCATGCTTGCACACCAAGCACACTTTCTTACTTACTTAATGATCTCCCCAGCTCTAAATTTTCTCTTTGAGCCAAGCACACAGCCTTTGTCTTCCTTCTTCCTGATTTGTGTGTGGTCTCTTTAAATTCTAAGGCATTCTCATGCCAGGAGTCTGAGAATTTGTTTTGTCTCTTATATGCCTGTAGGTTTTGTTTATTTATATTTGTTTTGTTTTAGGTTCACCACTGCCTGGGGGTGTGGGGGGGGTGAAATTTCATTCAGTTCTGTCCAATTTAAAACAATTTATCTGATGTCCATTAAGTGTGAACTTGCTTGTTTGTATGGTGGCTAAATTCACTTTGGGGTCAATTTTGAGGCAAACCACTGAGATCATGAGGAAGAGAACCATGGCTGGGTCACAGGAACAGGTAGGTGTGAGTTGACAGAATCCCTCTGTGAGTCACTGGTGTTCCAGTTAGTCTCAGGTGTCAGGTCCCACTGGGCTCCAGTCCGTACCTAGAGTTTTATATGAACGAGTTGGTGAATCTTCGGTTTTAGTATTGTACTTCTACAGACTACTCAATCAAACCTGGACTGTGTGCTTGTTACTCAGCTTGTTGCTCGGACAAAAATCCCTAAGAGAAGCAACTTAAGAGAGGGAGGATTGGTTTTGACTCACAGTTTTAGAGGGTTTTGCCCACCATAGTGGTGAATGCTGGTGGGATCCCTTAATGAGAACATGAGGTGTGTGTCCTTCACATGGCATCAGACCAAGGAGCAGAGAAAACAGGCCTGGGATGGGTACAGCATTCTAAGTACATCCCTAGGCTGCTGCTGCTATTGAATTACAAAAATGTTTTCTTTTGCAGTTTCCTTCCTTCCTTCTTTCCCCTTTATTCTATATTTCTTCCCTCTCTCTAACTCTCTCTGCCCGTCTCTGTTATTACTCTCTTTCTCCTTTGCCCCTTTACTTCCTTCTTTCCTTCCTTTCTGCCTTCCTCCATCCTTGATTCCTTTTCTCCCTCCCTCCCTCTCTCCTCCCTCCTTCCTTCCTTGCTTCCTTCCCTCCTTCTTTCTTCTTTCAGTGCTGAGGGTTGCATCCAGGATCTTCTCCCTTCTCATGATAGGTGAGCCCCATTCTACTGAGCTGCTCTCTTTTTCCTCCTTTTCAGTATCCTGCCTCAGAGGGCCAGAGCATCCTTCTAGGGGCCTGACATTCTAGGCTATGGGCTTTTTTTTTTTTTTCTTTTCAGCTTTTGTCTGGCTATGGATGTCCTTGGTCACTTAATGAGGAATCGAGGGAGGAGGAATCAGAAACTGTTACTCTTTGCAAGGACAGCTCAGGAGTCTCTCAGGTCTTGCTTAAGATCTAAAGTATGAGTGGAGCAAAATTTGTCCTTATTGCTTGTCATCCACACACTGCATTTTCCCACCCTAAGGAATCCAGAGCACATGTGTCCCATTACTTTTGGTTTTATTTATTCTTAGAACAGATGCAGAGAAATCCATATATATATATATATATATATATATATATCTCACATCACAAAAAAATGAAAAAAATGACAGCCCCCTCCCCATGAGCTCTGAAAACAAACGCTTAACCAATGTTTTACCAAACACATACTTTTTTTAAATATCCCACTTCAGCCTTCCAAGTCTCAGGAAGGGCAAAGCAGCTAGAACAACTGTCAAATGATGAATAAATTCTTTGCTCATTTGCATACATATTCATTAGCTGAAGTTGCCATGGCAACTGTACCTTGCAGAGACAGAGACTTGGGGTTCAGCACAACATCATTTTGGAAAGTGTCTAAAAGCTTTGCACTCCTCCACCAGAGCTTGACAAGTATGAGATATTTTAGGGGGCGGGTGCCTTGAGTTTCCTAATAGTCTGTGACAATCACTAGGTACTGATGGTTTAAGGAAAGAACTTTTGCTGGATGAAAGTTCACAAAGCAGTGGTGGCTCTGTTTCCATGCCCACCTGTCCCTGCAGCAAGATGGCCAGATGCAAACACAGGTGGTGCAGGTACTACCTCTAATTTGGAACATTCTCCCCAGGACAGGAGAAGAGACGGCCATAGAACTCAGGAAGCTCAGGAAACTGGTAAGGCTCAGGAAGTTAATGAAACAAACTAAGTGCAGAAAGTTACAAGATTGACAGGGTACCTCCCACAGCTAAGACCATTGCTGAGAAGGGGGTTTCTGTTAGAGCTGCCTGTAGATTGTGCAGGGACTTCCAGAAATGCTAGTTTCCCCATCATCTCATCTAGCAAGACTTGGTTGGATTTGCTCCTTTAGCATTGGTACCCTATTTTGGAAAAAACAGATGCTTCTTCGTGGATACTCATGAAAAGTTACACAACAGCAGGTGTGCAGTTCCTCAGTCATTTATCTCCTTAGACACAGTTCGTTCTGTGTAATATATATATAAAGAATGAATGCACAACCATTTCTAAAGACTTCATCCCAGATGGTGTTGGGGGCATAGATTTTTAAAAGAGGGAGGGGACAGGAGAAATCAGAGTTATATTCTCAACTGGGGCCATCTACCTTCTATTCTCTTTTTGTTGCTGTGATAAAAATACCCCCAAAAAGCAACTTAAGGGAGAAAGGGCCTATTTTTGTTCACAGTCCCAGGTTACAGTCCATCACTACAGAGAAATAAGATCAGGAGCTTGAGGGAGATGTTCACATTGTGTCCACTGCAGGAAGCAGACACACACACACACACACATGCATACACACACGTGCATACACATGCACATATGCACACACATGCATGCACGTGCTCACACACAGGCATGTGCACACACATGCTCATGCATGTGCACACACATGCACAGGTATGTACATATACATGCCTTACTTACCCCCCCCCCGCACATCTGCTAGTGCAAATAGGGCAAGGAGTGAAAATATTTTATATGATAATTGCAGAACTCTAATTTGGGATTATAGAGCAAATTTGGAAGTTGATACCTTGTGGACCTTTTGAACTTAAATGAGAAGTTTGGGGGAAACAAAAACCCTATAAGTTCTACATCTATCATAAGATGCCAAAGGAACTCTTTTCCCGTGAATTAATTATTTTTCCAGGGACTGTGACAAAATACCCAGCAGAAACACCATTAAAAAGGTGGATTTGTTTTATGTCTGTTTCAGAATGAGCCATGGTTACTTGGTCCATGGTTACTTGGTCCATGGTTACTTGGTCCATGGTTACTTGGTCCATGGTTACTTGGTCCATGGTTACTTGGTCCATGGTTACTTGGTCCATGGTTACATGGTCCATGGTTACTTGGTCCATGGTTACTTGGTCCATGGTTACTTGGTCCATGGTTACTTGGTCCATGGTTACATGGTCCATGGTTACTTGGTCCATGGTTACTTGGTCCATGGTTACTTGGTCTATGGTTACATGGTCCATGGTTACTTGGTCTATGGTTACTTGGTCTATGGATGGTTACTTGGTCCATGGTTACTTGGTCCATGGTTACATGGTCCATGGTTACTTGGTCCATGGTTACTTGGTCCATGGTTACTTGGTCCATGGTTACTTGGTCCATGGTTACTTGGTCCATGGTTACTTGGTCCATGGTTACTTGGTCTATGGTTACATGGTCCATGGTTACTTGGTCCATGGTTACTTGGTCTATGGTTACTTGGTCTATGGATGGTTACTTGGTCCATGGTTACTTGGTCCATGGTTACTTGGTCCATGGTTACATGGTCCATGGTTACTTGGTCTATGGTTACTTGGTCTATGGATGGTTACTTGGTCCATGGTTACTTGGTCCATGGTTACTTGGTCCATGGTTACTTGGTCCATGGTTACTTGGTCTATGGTTACTTGGTCCATGGTTACTTGGTCCATGGTTACTTGGTCTATGGATGGTTACTTGGTCCATGGTTACTTGGTCCATGGTTACTTGGTCCATGGTTACATGGTCCATGGTTACTTGGTCCATGGTTACTTGGTCCATGGTTACTTGGTCCATGGTTACTTGGTCCATGGTTACTTGGCTCCCTATTTCTAAGTCTGTTGTGAGGACAGAGCATCATGGGAGAATACAGCAGACACTGTTTCCATTGTAGCAGACAGGAAGCAAAAGAAGTAACCAGAAGGTGCCCTGCTTAATGCTCTCCCAAGGACCCATCCTTAACGACTTAAGTCTTCTATCAAGTTCTATCTTACAGCTCCAGGTTGTAAGTCCATCACTGTGGGGAAGTTAAGGCAAGAAGTTACAACCAGTCACATCACATCCCCAGTGAGGAGCAGAGAAAGACAGATAGGTTCATGCTCTCTTGGCTGCATGTGCTCAGCTTGAGTTCTCTGTTCAGACATTTTTGGGACCCCATGCCTAGGAAATGGAGTTGCCCAGAGTTGGATCATCCCACCAATTAATTTAAGACAGTCTTCTACTGTCCATCTTATCAAGACAATTCCTCATGGAGAGTTTCTTTCCAGGTGATTCTAAGCCTAGAATTGTCAGGTGACAATTATAGCCATCCATGACACTTTCCTAATAGCACCACCTGCTAGAGACCAAGCACTCAACACATGAGTCTCTGGGAGGGCATTTTATATTCAAGCCATAACATCCCTTGGAAAGGAACAAAAGAAAAAACAGAGGAAAGAATCATTCTAACCACTTCTGTGGAGATTAATGAGTGTCAAATAACTGTGGAGAGTAGAGATGATATGTTTACTATTTGGGAGTGCTGTGAAGGATGCCAGTGTGATTGTGTCTCTGGAGCCTATGCATGGACAACTCAACAAGGTACCACGCAGAGCCTCATGGGCGTGAGGTAATTGGACACATTTTATGGCTCAGAACATAGTTTATGTTTTCTGCTCTGGACTTCAGAGGCAGCAACATAAAAATGGGCTGTTATGTGAGACTTTGCCGGGGGAAGTGGCAACATCCCAGAATGGTAACCCATGACTTACTAAGGTTTGTACCAACGTCCAACGTGGTGAACCAATATGTTTTTCTTAGGTCTACTAACAAGAGTGTGGGTGAAGGGACACAGGAGAACAATAATCCAAAGACAGCCATGTCTCTGAAAAGTCCACACTAACACAGAGGACAGCTTTAAAAAGCCCCAGCTCCAAAATGCAGTCAGCTGGACAGGTCTAGAATTAACCCTTTCCTCCTCGCATTACTTGTGGTCATGATGTTTTATGGCAGTGTTAGAAAGCAAACTTGGAGAGAATCTTGTACATCTCAGCTTTCCCAGACATGTGAAGTTTGTTTGACCTCCTGAGTCTCATGAGCACCCAGCCCCAGTCCTGCAGGGAACAATTTCAATTCAGAGGAAAATGTTATACAGCAAGCAGTGCACTAACATGGTGGTTCTCATCCCTTTGGGGAATAATATGACCTTTTCTCAGGGGTCACCAGAGACCATTGGAAAATACAGTTGGTGAATCCTGAGTCCCTAATGAATGACCCTTTTTCAAGAATTAAGGTGGGTGGCACATAAAGAATAAGACCCAATATTGACCTCTGACCTCTACATTCAGATGTGCTCCTATAACCACATGTGCAAATCTCACATATACATGCCTGCAAACACATACAAGCTGCTTTTAAAATGGGAGGTAGGGGCCAGAGAGGTGGCTCGGTGGTTAAGTGCTTGTCTCCCAGTGTCAGGAATTATATTAAGGGGTTGCAGAATTAGGAAAATTGAGAGCCACCACCCTACTGAAAGTGTTCTTCCCAGTTATGGGAAGGAAAGAGATGAGAATGTGAGCACTGCCTTGAATTCTTCGTGCGGCTTCACTGTGATCTGCCTGTAGCTTTTGTAAGTGTTGCGATAGCTGTCTGAGAAAAATGGTCTTGACAGAGAGGCAATCTTCCTCAGAGTGACATTTTTCCCTCTAAAATGGAGAGCGCATGCGCAAAGAGTAGGATGGGTGGGGTCCAGGTGGAGATGCCTGAAGAGTGTGAAATACTAGTGTTCTTTCATAGGTTTGTAGGTAGATGCTGTGTTGATGGGAGAGGATGTTTCCAACAAGTGCCTCTGTACATCCTTAAGGCCAGAGTTGGGTTCTTCCTCCTGTTGTTGACTGATTTTATACATATTACATCACTTACATAATCGATGGAATTGTGATTTGAATGTGGAATGTCCCATGGTGGTTTGAATGAGACTAGCCCCCATAGGCTCAGATGTTTGAATACTTGCTTTCCACTTAGTGGAACTGTTTGGGCAGAATTAAGAGATGTGACTTTGCTGGAGCAGGTGTGCCCTTGTTGTAGGTAGGAGGCATGTCACTGGGGGTGGGCTTTAAATTGCCAAAAGCCAATGCTAGGTCTTGTCTTGCTTTCTCTCTCTGCGTACAACTTGTGGATCAGATGTGATCTCTCAGCCGTTTCTCTAGCACCATGCCTGCCACCAGGCTTCCCATCGTGATGATCATAGACTAACCCACTGAAACTGTAAGCAAGCCCTTAATTAAATGCTTTTTTCTCTAAGTTGTCTTACTCATTGTATCTCACAGCAGTAGAACAGTACCTAGGATTGTCCCCCGTAGGTTCCTGTGTTTGAACATTTGTCTCCATCAAGTGCTGTTTGGGAGGCTGTGAAATCTTTAAAAGGTGGTGTCTCAGGAGAAGAAGAGGCTCATTGGGGGAAAAGGAAGTTTTATTGGCAAGTGATACTTTCTGCCCAGTCTCTGTTTCCTGCCTATGGATGCAATGTGGCTAACCACCTCATATTTCCTCTACCTCATGCCTTCTCTACATGATCAACTTTGTCCTTTGGTTCATAAGCCAAAACAAACCTCCCCATTCTCAAGTTGCCTATTTGACCACAGTTATAAGAAGAGGAAGTAACACAGTTTGTTTTACTTGAACCGAGTGCTGTTGAGGTTCCTACATGTACCATGGAATCTCAGCATCTCTGGATACAGGGAACTGTATAACAGGGACTGTTGTGGAGGGCTGGCAATAGCATCCCAAGAGTATCAGGATCCAGTCCTTGCAACCTGTAAATGTTACCTAATTTGGAAAAAGTCTTCACAGATGTAGTTAAGTTAAACAATCTTAGGTTGAGGAGCTCCTTGGTGTCCTTTAAGTGTGACTGCACTATCCTGTGTCACTCAGCTTCCCATTGCAACAGCCAAAATCCCTCAAAGAATAGTTGAAAGGAGGAAGGATTCAGGGTCTGAGCACTCATGCCATTATAGAAAGAGTGTGGTCCAGAAGAAGACCTGACATCACAGTATCCAAGCATCAGAGGAAGCTCACTGGCTTCCTCCTCTTCACTTTATCCCACCCAGTCCTGTAGCCTAGGGGATGGTGCCACCCATGTTCAGGATGTGTCTTTCCCTCTCTAACGTCTTTAAAAAAATCCTCCTCGATACTCCCAAGAGTCTGCTTTATTAGGCTCTTAGGCACTTCTCAATCAAATAAGGTTCAAAATTAACCATCATACCTTTTCATGAGATTTGAATCACTCAGAGGGGCAGATCATGTGAAGGCTGAGACTAGGCCTGGGGTGATGTGGCCATAAATCAGGTAGGTACATAGATAGACCCAGACAGAAGGAATGAGAAATAAAATGATAGAGACTAGGACTGGGGTGATGTGGCCATAAACCAGGCAATGCAGATAGACACAGACAGAATGAACAAGAAATAAATTAATAGAGCCTGAGAGAAAATGCTCTTAAATTATACCCATAGATACTAATTTTAGATTTCCACCTTCTAGCGCTTTGAAAGAGTCCAAATTGCTCTCTCTCTCTCTCTCTCTCTCTCTCTCTCTCTCTCTGTGTGTGTGTGTGTGTGTGTACAATGTAAATGTGTGATGTACCTGTGTGTGGTGTATATACTTGTTAGTATTGGCTACAAGTGTGTATGCACATGCATATGGAGGCTTGGGGTGACCATTAGTGTTTTTATTTCTCCTTGATCACTCTGTACCACTCTAATTAATTGATTAATTAAGAAACCAATCAATCAATCAACTAAAATTGAAGTCGTACTTGTGCATGACAACTGTGTTCAGTGGCTACTCATGACAGTTATTGGTGCATTGATAGTCAGCTGAAAGTCCAGCTTTCACAATCTCCACACAAAGGAATAACATACATTAGATTGGGGTGTTCATCCGAAAAATGGTTCTTTGTATCTCAAAGCCCAGAATGTTGAATTTGCATGTCTACCATGGCAGGAGTGGACCACGATAGAGCGGAGGCTAGAGAGCTAATAGCTTAGTGTCCTCTTTCATGACTGTGTCTCCGTTTACACACTCCATCCTTTTTCATCCTCTGTCACCCCCTTTCTTTGGTCTTTTCCATCTTTAAAAAACAATGATGTTTGAGGCAAAGCCTCTCACTGAACCTGGTGTTCCTTCATTTGGTTAGGCTGGCTCTCTAATCAGCCTTCATCCTGTCTGTACCTTCCCAGTGCCTGAGTGCTCCCAGAGCACCACCACGCTCAGCTTTTTATGTGAGTCTTGAGGATCCTAGCTTAGCGCCTCATGCTGGGCAGAAGCATCCTTACGTAAGGATGTATGGCTTATGTATGGCTTATCAGCCATAATGCTCTTCACAACACAAAGTAGCTAGCTTATTACCCGTCTCACAAATGGATGAATCTGGGGTCCTATGACACTACCCACCACTGACCTGAGCGTATGTCCCACTTAGCAAGGACTGTGACTGTATCTCCCTGAGGAGGCTCTGCTTGACCTATTTTTTTTTTCCTGTGACATTGAGTTCTGACAACTGGGTGTTTGTCATGAAGCTTATTTTTCATCCCAGGGGGCTCCTGCCTCTCTACCTTGCTTGCCCTTTCTGAGCACGTTGGTGTCTGGATGAACAGTCACTCTGTCCTTGATCGACAAGACAAGTGATTTTTTTATTATACTCAAAAATGACTCTAGCTGCTGTTGCTGTGTAGAGCCAGTCCACTGCTGAGAATTTTTTTTCTGTCAACTCAAATATTTTATATATATTTGAGGATGACATACATGAATACTGTTAACATACATGAATACCGTGTTTATATCATTTCTCTCCCTTTATCTCTTAACTCACTAGGTCCATTTAGTGTTATTTAAATATCCATGTGCTTAGAACTGACCACTGGACATTAAATAACCTTTCAGGGTGCTTGCCCCTGGAAAATACTAATTCCCTCCTCTTAGCACCAGTTGATTGCCTGTAGCTCTTCATCTAGGTAGGGGTGGGGTTTTGCTAGTTTTCTTTCATCTATGTTGCCATGATTACAGTGTTATCATTATGCAGGTTTTGTTGAGATAGTCCTATTGTTCAGATTTCACAGGCATAGCCTGAAGACAGACTCTCAAAGTGGGCATCCTGGTCCACTGGTACTCACAGGTTTTCACCCCCTTGCCTGTGATGTTGACTGAGCCTTAGGCGTAGTGGTTGCATTGTAGAGGTAGCAATCAGGGATGAGAACACCACTGTAACTAACTCTGTGCATTTTGATGGTTGGTATCTGTGACAGCCTCCATCTTCTGCCAAAAGAAAGCTCTTTGATGAGGGGCTAATAGCCACACTTACTTATGGCTGTGTGGTTAATTATTTGGAAAGCAATTAGAAATTATAGTGGTTTAAGAAAACGGCAGTAGTAGGCTCTCCTCTAGGGTCTGTGTCCTCTCCAGCCACACGGAGTTGGCTGGGTTTATAGTGCTAGGCATGAGTTCCCTCCTACGGTGTGGGCCATAGATTCAATTAGAGTTAATGATGCCCTATTGCATCACTGGGGATATCTTGCTGGGCTGGTCATTGTTGTGGTTCCTAGGCTTTATAGCCGGGTAGGAATATTGGATGCTTTTCTCCTTTGACAGCTTGCACAGAGCCTTCTAGTATTATGAAAGCTAATCCTCACAGAGGAGAGACATCCAGGCCGGTTCCAGCTCATTTTCTCCCATATCTGAAATTTGTGCTTTCTACACAATAGGTACTTCCCTTCGGCTTCTGGGAGACAAACAAGGGCAATGATAATAGATTATATTGTTTGGGGAGTCTCTTGGACACCCATCCCAACCAAGAACTCAAAGGGAGATTTTCCTTACCTGACATTGGGAGTTGGCAGTCTATGACTCTTGGAGGAACATGATCACCCCATGCGGCATAGCCTCTTTAACACACACACACACACACACACACACACACACACACACACACACACACTATTCCTATAAATGTGCTCGTCTATGGTGTATGTTCTAACACACTCAGTGTTATTCTGTGCTTTCTTGTATTCCTTCTGTATTGCCTTCTCTCCCACATTTCCAGTTAAAGCCCTCATTCCTGCTTCCTTCTTCATACCATTCATGATATATCCTCCTCTCTAATGTTCCCTTCATCCTCATGGTTTCTCAACCATGTTTAGTTCTTCCTTTGAGAACTCTCGGTTCAGATTTATAACCCGTTCTTTAATTACATCATTGGATTGCTTCAGTCTTTGTTTATTTCGTCCCTTGCCAGTTCTGGATATCGAGTCCCCATCAGCTGTACATGCAGCAAAGCCTGTCTCTCACTCTGCAGGCTTCCTCCTCACTCAACATGTCTCCTTTGCTGGACAGAAGGTTTTGACTTTTATGACGTCCCGTTTGTAAGGTGTTGGACTTAATTCCCGGGCAAATGGAACCCCATCCATAAAGTCCCTTTTCTGCTCTTAGATCTTGTGGGGCTCTGCTTAGGTTGTCTTTTAAGGGTTTCAGCATCACAAGTTTCACATCCATGTCTTTGACCCATTTGGAGTTGGTTTGTGTGCAAGAGCATACCCGCAGGTTAGGTTTTATTCTTCTATATGTGAACATGCAGTTTCCATACCACCATTTGTACAAGATGCTGTCTTTCCTCCCGTGAGTATTTTTGGTGTCTTTGTCGGATATCAGATGGCTGTGATTATGTGTACTCACGTTTGGGTCTTCTATTTTGTTCCACCGATCTGCATATCTGTTTTTGTGCCAGGACAGCGCTGGGTTTTTTTTTGTTGTTATACTATAGCTCTGTGACATAGCTTGAAATCTGGTATGGAAGTCCCTCTATGATGGTTATTTTTGCTCAGCATAACTTGGGCTATCTTGGGGTTTTTTTGTGCTTCCATGTGAATTTTTAGCATTTTTTTTTTAACTTCTATGAAGACTGTTGTGGGGGTTTTGGTAGGATGGTCATTCTCACAATATTAATTCTTCGAATGCAAGAGCATGAGAGGTCTCTCCATCTCCTAGGGTGTCCTCAATTTCTTCCTTCAGAGATTTTGTTTGTGTGTGTGTGTGTGTGTATGTATGTGTGCATGTGTGTGTGTATGTGTGTGCATGAGTACAACATACATGTTCATTAAAGATGGGATGGGGTCATCAGCCCTTATTGGTAGCAGCCTTCCTCATGACAGACAGTGCATAGCTCATCTCTCCCACTCTGTATCCCCACCCTCTTCATGATGAACTTGAACTGTGGTTTGTCTTTGGACGCCTTGAACAGTAGTTCCATGGGAGGCTCCTGCAATCCTCTTGGATCACATCCACATGAACTTGCTGTGTTCGGTGAGGCCCCAGCAAAGCCAATGTGCCCGGGCTCACTGACATCCTTTGTTACCTCATGGCCTTTGTTGAGTTGAGGCCATGGGGTAGCACCCGGGGATGGCTGCTGCTCTTTGAGGGTGGCTGTGGCAGAAATACTTTAGAGGGAAAAGTTTTCATTGTAGAAATCTTTCACCTCCTTGGTTAATTTCTCTCTCTCTCTCTCTCTCTCTCTCTCTCTCTCTCTGTGTGTGTGTGTGTGTGTGTGCGTGGTGAAGGAGAGTCTTTTGGGAACTCTTTGTCAACATGTTTGTTATTGGTATAGCCTTTAGAAAGGCTACTGATTTTTGTAAGTTGCTATTGTTGGTTGCCATTTTATTGAAAGTGTTATTTTTAGAAAATTTGCGATGGAATCATTGGGATACCTTACATTTAATATCATATTAAGTACAAATATGGCTAACTTGACTTCTTGCCCCTCTCCCATTTGTATCCTTTAAATTTCTTCCTATTGTCTTATTGCTCTAACTAGTCCTTCAAGCGCTGTATTGAAAAGGAGCTGTGATAATGGACAGCCCCGTTTTGTTCCCGATGTTAATGTGATTGCTTCAAGTTTTTTTCCATTTAGGATAATATTGTCTCTAAATTTGCCATACATAGCTTTTATTATGCTAATGTCCATTCCTTTCAGGCCTATTCTGTCTAGGACTTTTATCAGGAAGGCTTGTTGGATTTTGTCAAAGACCATTTCTGTATCTATTGAGATGGTCATGTAATTTTAACCTTTTAAATCCATTTGTATGATTTATTACTCTTATCTGCTTTTATATATAAAACCATCCTTTATCTTTGCACCACCAGGATAAAGTCCATTTGGTCATGGTGGATGGTCATGCTGATCTCTACCTATACTCAGCTTGCAAGTATTTTGTTTGAGAATTTTTGCATCTACGTTCAAGAGGGACATTGGCCTACTCTGTCTTTTTATATTTCCCCTTTGCTTGGCTTTGGTATTAGAGTAAAACTGCATTCGTAGAAGGAGCTTAGAATTGCTGCATCTGCTTCTGTGTTTTTAAAATAGTTTAATATGTATTGGTTGTAGTTCTTTGAAAGCTGGTAGAATTCTGTTGTGAAGCCATCTGGGCCCGTGCTGTTTTTAGTTTGAAACTTTTTTTTTATTATTATTATTATCATTGTTTCAATCACTTCATTTTTTTAATGGATCTGTTTAAATTGTTGATTTCTTTTTGTTTTAACTTTGGTGATTTGGATAAACCTAGAAATTCATACATTGTTTTTACAGGCTTTCTGATCTAGTGAGTATAGGTATTTAAAGTATTCTTTTAAATTTTTCTAAATTTCTTCAGTGTTTGTGTCATGTTTCCGAGTGCATCTCTGATTTTTGTTGATTTGGGTCTTCTCTTTCTTTCTTTGGGTTAAAGGTCTGTCAATTTTGTCTTTGCAAAGAACCAGCTGGTAGATTTATTGATTCTTTGTCTTGTTGATGATGTTTGCTTGTTTCTATTTCATTAATTTATGCTCATTTTTTATCTTATCTTCTCTACTTCATTTGGATTTGATCGTTTCTTCCTCAATTCTCCCTCCCACAGCTCCTCATCCCATTCCTCCTCCCCCTCTGCCTCTGAGAGGGTGCTCCCCCACCAGACCTCCCCTTCTCTGGGGCCTCAAATCTCTGGAGGATTAAGTGCATCTTCTCCGACTGAGGCCCACCTAGGCAGACTTCTGCTGTATTTGTGCCAGGGGCCTCAGACCAGCTCCTGTATGCTCCTGGTTGGTGGCTCAGTCTCTGGGGACTCCCTGGAGTTTAGGTAACTTGAGGCTGCTTTTCCTTTCCCCCTCCCCTCTCCCACCCAGGTCCCTCCCTCCCTTTGCCTCCCATGATTATTTCCTTCTTCATTCTAAGTGGAATTGAAACACCCTCACTTGGCTTGTTACACTTCTTAGGGTCTGTGGGTTGTATCCTAGGTAGTCTGTACTTTTTGGCTACTATCCCCTAATCAGTGAGAACATACCATGTGTGTCCTTCCAGGTTTGTATTACCTCACTCAGGATGAAAGTTACATTTATTTGCCTGCAAAATTCATGATTACCTCATTTTTTAATAGCTGAATAGTATTCTATCGTGTAAATGAACCACATTTTCTATATTCACTCTTTGGTTGAGGGACATCTGGATTGTTTTCAGCTTCTGGCTATATTACAAATAAGGCCGATATGAACATGGTGGAACATGTGTTCTTGTGGCATGGTGGGGCATCTTTTGGGTATATGCCCAAGGGTGGTATAGCTGGGTCTTCAAATATAGCTATTTCCAATTTTCTGAGGAACCAACAGATTGATTTCCAGAGTGGTTGTACCAGCTTGCAATCCCACCAACAATGGAGAAGTGTTCCTCTTTCTCTACATTCTCACCAGCATGTGCTGTCTTAGCTATGATTGGTGTGAGGTGGAATCTTAGGGTTTGATTTGCATTTCTCTGATTACTAATGACTTTAAACATTTCTTTAAATGCTTCTCAGCCATTTGAGATTCTTCTATTGTGAATTCTCTGTTTAGCTCTGTACCCCATTTTTAAATTGGGTTATTTGGTTTTTTTGGAGGTTAACTTCTTGAGTTCTTTATATATTTTGGATATTAATCCTCTGTTGGATGTAGAGTTATTGAAAATTTTTTCCCAATCTGTAGGTTGTCAATTTGTCCTATTGACGGTATCTTTGCCTAACAGAAGCTTTTCTGTATCATGAGGTCCCATTTATCAATTGTTGATCTTAGAGCCTGAGGCATTGGTATTCTGTTTAGGAAATTTCCCCTTGTGCGAATGAGTTCAAGGCTCTTTCCCACTTTTTTTTTTCTTTTAGACTTGGTATATCTGCTTTTATATTGTGGCCCTTGATTCACTTGGAATTGAGCTTTGTTCATGGTGGTAGATTAGGGAAACAACACCCTTCACAATAGCCACAATTAGTATAAAAGATTGTGGTGTAACTCTTACCAAGCAAGAAAAAGATCTGTGTGACAAGAACTTCAAATCCCTGAAAAAAGAAATCAAAGAGGACCTCAGAAGATGGAAAGATCTCTCATGTTCATGGATTGGTAGAATTAACATAGTGGAAATGGCCATGTTATCAAAAGCAATCTGCAGATTCAGTGCAATCTCCAATCAAAATTCAAACACAATTCTTTACAGACATGAAAAGAGCAATTCTCACCTTCATATTGAAAAACAAAAACCAGGATAGCCAAAACAATTCTCAACAATAAAAGAACTTCCAGGTGAATCACCATCCCTGACCTCAAGTTATACTACAAAGCAATGGTGATAAAACAAAAACAAAAACAAAAACAAAACCCACATGGTATTGGTACAGAAACAGGCAGGTTGATCAGTAGAATAGACTTGAAGACCCAGAAGTAAGCTCACACACCTATGGACACTTAATCTTTGACAAAAAAGCCAAAAACATACAGTGGGGGAAAAAAAAGAAAGCATCTTCAATGCTTCATGCTGGTCTGACTGGTGGTCTGTATATAGGAGATTGAAAATAGATCCATATTTATCACTCTGCACAAAGCTTTCTTGGGTTTCTTAATGTGGGCATTTAGAGCTCTCAATTTGCCTCTTTAGTCTGCTTTTAATGCCTTCTAGACATTTTGATGTGTGTTTGATGACATGTTGTGTGTTTGATGTGTTGTTTGGTGTTTTTTTCTTGTTATTTCCAATAATTTTTCATTTCCTTCCTAATTTCTTCTTTGACCCATTTACCACTCAGTAGTCATTTAATACTCACAAGTTTTTGTAATTTCTAGAGATTCTTTTGTTGTTGATTCAACCTTTATTTTACTAGGGCAGGATACATGGATGTACTTACATTCTTCTGTATTTGTTAAGATTTGTTTTCTGTCCCAGTATGTCATCTATTTTAGAGAAACTGTTGACAGCTGCTGAGTAGAATATCTATTCCTTGCTGTTTGGGTGAAATATTCTGTAGATAATTGTAGGTCCAATTGATGTATAATATCATTTAAATAAGCTGTTTGTCTGTTTATGTCTTGTCCAGGTGACCTGTCTATTGGAGAAGGTGGATATTGAACCCACTTATTACTAGATTGGGGGCCAATCTGTGTCTTGAAGTCCAGTAGTATGCTTTTTATGAAATTGAGTGTGCCAGAATTTGGTGCCCACTTGTTAAGAATTGTACTATCTTCTTGGTTAATTGTTCCCTTGATCAAAAAGAAATAACCTTTATAAAAAAAAAAAAAAACTCTTCTGAATAATTTTGGTTTCATTTCTATTCTGTCAGATGTTACAATAGTGACACCTGCTTGTGTCCTGGTCCTATTTGCTTGGAATAACTCCTTCCATTCCCTCACTTCAAGGTACCTATCCTTGGAAGTAAGATGAGTTTGTTGTACACAGTAAAAAGATAGATTTTGCCTTTTAACCCACTTGAGTAGCCTGTCTTTTGACTAGAGAGTTGAAAATGTTAATATTTATAGTTATTATTGAAAGGAATGTGTTGATTGTTGTCAATGTACTAGTTTTGTTTTTTATTTTGAGTCCTGTTTTGTGTTTCAGTAACTATAAATCTTCTGTTTTCTTTCTGTAGCCTCTTGGATATACTTATTCCTCTCTAAAGACCTAAGATTTATTTTACACAATTATCTGCAGGAATGATTTGGTAGACACAAATTCTTATAGCTTGTTCAGGTCATAGAAAATTTCTCTTTTTTCCTTCAACACTGATAGATAGTTTTGCTGGGTAAAATAGTCTAGATTAGTGTCTTTGGTCTTTTAGAACTTGAAGTACATTGCTCCAGGCTACTCTTGCTTCGAAAGTTTCCATAAAGGAGTCAAATGCTTTTCTGATGGATCTTTATTTTTTTCAAGGCTACTCTTGCTTCTAAAGTTTTCGTAGAGAAGTCAGATGCTTTTCTGATGAATTTTTAAAAAAATATGTGACCTATGTTTTTTTTCCTCCCTGAAGCTTCCAATACCATCTCTTTGTACCAGTTTGTTTTAACACTTGTACTGTTTCACTCTTTGTACTGTAGTGTTTTAACTATAATATGTCATGGAGAGAGAGTTTCGTCTATTGTCCTATTGTCCTATCTTTTGGTGTTCTTTATGTGCTTCTTGTATCTGTATGGATTTGTTTTTCTTTAACTTGGAGAAGTTTTCTTCAATGATCTTGTTGAAGATCTCATCTATTCCACTAGCCTTGTATTCTTTTCTTTCTTCTATGCTTATAATCCATAGGTTTGGGTTTTTTCATAGACTCTCAAACTTCCTGAATTTTCATGGTTTTTTAAAAATTTTATTATATTCTTTGATTGCATGGTCTAATACTTCTACTTTATCTCCAAGACCTGATATTTTTCTACAATTTGTTTTAGATTTATTTATGTTATTTTTATGTGTATTAATGTCTTACCTGCACACATGTCCATGTACCATATATGTGCCTGGTGTCTTCTGTAGTCAAAAGAGGGTATGAGATCCCCAAGAACTAGAGTTACAGATGGATGTAAGCCACAATGTCGGTGCCAAACCCAGTTTCTCTGCAAAAGCAGCAAGTACTCCTACTGGCTCTAGCATCTCTCCAACACCACAGCCATGATACTCTATTTCTATTTGGTCCATTCCACTAGTAAGTGTTGCTTCTGAGCTTTCTAATTGAGTTATTGAATCTTTCAGTTTCAGCCTTAATTCAGCTTGAGTTTTCTTCAGTTTCTGTACTTTGCTTTTCAAATCCCCAACTATCTCTATCTTTCTATTCTGCCGTATAAGCATGTCTTCACGGACTTCACTCAGGACTTCATTCTCATTTTCTTTATTTTCATGTAGATATTCATTCACACCTTCTTTAAACTCCTTGAAATCTTTGATCATGTTTATGACTGTTCTTTAAAATTCTATATCCTGGGGTTCATCTAGATAACAAAGGACAATATTTCAATAGGACTAGTGATTTTTTATTGTCTTGGCTTTTCATATTATTTTGTTTTGACAATACAATCTGGGCATGTAGACTTTTTTTTTTTTTTTTTTTTTTTTTTTTTTTTTTTTTTTTTTTTTTTTTGTAGGTCATATATCTGATGAGACTTTAGCCTTTCCTCCATTCAATGGAAGTTTGGCTTTGTTTTTGTAGTTGCCTGAGCTTGGTTGATTTTAGATCAAGTATAAAGATTTGGTAGGTCATTCCTTCAGATAGTTGCTGTTTTTAGATTGGTGGGAGGAGGGTAGTTCCAATGTAGTGGTGACTGAGAAAGATGGAAATGCAAATTCTGTCTGAGTCTGGCTGGGCATCACCAACTGAGTTAGGCTTGAGTGTTGAGGATGGTGTGGGTGGGGGATCTGGAGTACTCACCTGGCTGCACTGGTGAACTGCACAGCATGAACTAGGCTTGGGAGTGTACACACAGCACAGGTAGGTGAGTGTCCAGGACACTTCCCTGGGTGGATAGGCTAAGCAACACAATCTAAGCCTTCTTGGAATGTGGGGAGGGTATGGGTAGATGAGAATACTGTTAAGACTTTTCATTTTGCCTGTTTTCTCTGGCTTTTCTACCATTATCAGTCAGTACATTCACTGTGACGAGAATTATCTTCTTACTTTGTATGTGTCATGGTAGGAAGGGGCTTTCTTTTCCTGATCATCTTGTGTATGGTGGCTAAATGAATATCTTTGTTCATGTTATTCTCCCCCTGAAGTACTAACAATGAAGCCCTAAGGCCTTACACATGCTAAGCAAGTGTTTTACCACTGAGCCACACCTCCAGCTCCTCCCTGGGGGATTCTAGGCAGAAGCTTTAGTGCTGAGCCTTGCCCACAGCCCTGTTAAGTATTACTAGTCCAGCACTGAGATATGGAAAAATAAGGCTAAATTAAAAAAAATGACTTGTCTCAGTCTATTTAGCCATGATTATAGTCTAGTATCCCTCTAACATTATCATGTTCTATACCACCAGGATCCCAAGTGGTGAGCATGAGAGCATGAGCATGTACTGGGGTACAAGTAGGAAACACTAGAATTTTCCCCTTAAGTATTTTCAAGTATTTTCCACTTAAAATTAATTTTAAAATGAGTTTTGTTGATATTTGACAACAAGTAAATTGTATATATGTATAACTTGGGAATAAGTGAATGTCATGTATATTTTTAGTCTTTCTATTGGCAGAGACTTACAGATGTATGTCTTTGAACATACAGGAAAATGATGTTCCTTCCCCACCATTGTCCTTTTCTTTGGAGGATGGTGATTGAGGTTTAACTCGTGATGCCATTTATGCATGAGCACGGGGACAGAAATTGGTTGGCTATCGTGAGAATTAATCTTGTTAAACTCATTGTGTAGTGGGGGAGCCAGACATGTAGACAATGACTAATTCTCGATGCTCATAGAAGCAGACAAATGGAAAAATTGGTTTTTGAAAGCTGAAAATAGTCCATAAAGTTTGTAAGATGGGACACGGTTAGCTGACTTCTCCTGACCTTCACTTCTAGTGTAGGTGTGCCACTTTATGCAGATGAGGGAGGCAGGGGATGGTGAGCCGAGAGGCCACATAAATAGTCTCCGTAGGCACATGGCAGAGACATAACACACAGTATAGCAGCAACTAGGCAGGCTGTTTAGACCTATGGTTCCAGCACCTGGAGGAAGGAAGAAGGAGTTACCAGAAATTCAAGGTCATCCTCAGATACATAGGGAGTTCAAGGCTGGCCTGGATTGTCTCAAATAAAGAAAAATCATAACACACAGCAACATGGACTCATTCAATATAATCTTTTCTAGTTCTAATCATCTACCTGCAAATTTAAGCTTGATTTTTTTAGTTGAATAGTATTCTGTTGTGTATGCACTTGGACATCATTATCCACTCACCGATTGAAGGACATTTATTATATTTTTATTTCCTCTCTATTGTGAATAAAGCAGCAATGACTATTGCTGAGCCAGTATCTATGTAGTAGGGTGTTGAACTCTTTGGGCATATGCCAAGGAATGGTATACTGGGGTTATGTAGTAGATTTATCTTTTAATTTGCATTTCCACCAACAATGAATGAGGGTTCTCTTTCTCTATGACCTTGACAGCATTTGTTGTCAATTGCTTGTTGATCCACGACATCCTGACAGGGACAAGATGAAATCTTAACATTGTTTTAATTTGCTATTCCATTATTGTTAAGGATGATGAACACACTTTGAGGTATTTCTTTGGTGTTTAGGGTTTCAAAGTGAAGCCTTTGATGTGCTTGGGTCTAATTTTTGTGCAGGTTAATAGATAAAGGTCTAGTTTAATTCTTATGCATGTGGACATCTAAAATGCTTTTTATATAAATTTTTATATAAATTATATAAATGCCTTTTATATAAATTGCCTTAGTTGTGGTGTTTTATCTCAGCAATAGAAAAGTAGCTGATACATAGATAGATGGTAGATAGATAGATACATAGATAGACATATATACATACAGAATACATACACACACACACACAGCGAGAGAGAGAGAGAGAGAGAGAGAGAGAGAGAGAGAGAGAGAGAGAGAGAGAGAAAAGTAGATGGTAGAGATAATACTGGACCATCCTGAGCACCTCTTGTCCTGAGAACCTCCCACTCCTGTCTCACATAGTGCACATGTCTGCCCTCACCTCAGGATTCATCATGGGTCATCAGAAAATCAAAACCCAGTGCCTCAGAGCCAAGCTCACCTTCTGACACCTTTATTGAACCTAAGGGTTCTATCATCTCAGAACTGTTGTCATCAAAGATCTGAGTCCTTGTTAAAAATCAGACATAGTTTGTCTGTCTACAAAAGCAGATCCAGTCATGCATGACTATAATTGGTTATGCCCTAGGGAATCCTACTTGTAACATCCCTGGGGCTTGGTTGCTAGTTTTATTTTGTTCAGAAATATGAACAGCAATTTGTTGAAGTTATTGCACAATTCAACAAGGATCTGAAAAAAAAAACCCAATGGGTTTAGATGATAAGGCTTATTCTAAGAGGTGAGAGGAACAGGCACAATGTCATGTGTGCAACCCCCAACCTTACATTAGTAAGAGCAACGTATGATGGGAAAAGGTTTATTTTTCAGTGTGTGTAAATGCCTGCCAGATTTGGTGTGGATTTATAGTTATAAGGGTACTGTTACCACAGTGAATATATCATAGATTGTAGTGTTAGAGGTAGTCTGTCCGAATGAAAGGATTTTCTCCTCTATCATTTCTGTTGAGACCTCTGTCAAGGGTGGGTCCTATTTTTTTTTCTTGATCATGAGAGGTTTTCTAGAGAAGTGCTTCTCAGCTTTCCTAATGATGTAACCTCTTTAATACAGTTCCTCATGTTGTGGTGACCCCCACCACCATAAAATTATTTTATTGCTACTTCACAATTATAACTTTGCTATTATTTTAAATCATAATCTAAATATATTATATGAAGAACATCTGATATGTGACCCCTATGGAAAAGAGGGCTCAACCCCCAAAGGGGTCTCATCCCACAGTTTGGGAACCACCATTCTAGAGGCCCAGAATCTCGAGTAATAGAACTAAGAGAATGCTCTGTTGATATGCAAATTTGCACTACTAGCTTTCAAGGTCATGAGAATGAATATATATTATAAAAGATAATTTATCAGACTGGTTTATACAATACAGACTGGGCTGTCAGAGAGCGGTTGCCTACATGCTAGTGATACAGAGAAACCAGTAGATGCCCAGTCTATGAAGTTGGATGTCTCAGAAGTCCCATTCTGATGATGAATGCCTGGAGGAGTCCTGGAGAGCTTCTAGCATCCAGCCCATGCATGAAGGCCGAATACTTGGGGTTGTGACATCATTGCAGTAGCAACAGTTGGGTAGATGTATTTACCAGCATAATAAAGGCAAATAAAGCAGCACTGATTTTCTCTGCTGGAAAATGCTGCCAACTCTGAGAAGTGTCTACACTTTAGTTAATGCTTCCTGGGAATGTCCTCACAGAGCCACTAGAAGCTCTTAGTTGACAATCAAGATGGGATTGAGGATGCTAGCATTATCAAAGTTATGTGGCAGTATGCTTTCTTCAGATATGCTCTGTCACCATTTCCTATGTGAAGGTATTCACTATATGGAAGAGTTACTTACTTCCAGGGTTATACCAGTTTCTGATTCTATTAGTGTTCAATGAATGGAAGCCTCTGTCATGACGGCAGTGTTTTATGAATGGGAAGCCCTTCTCCACTAACACTTCCAGAAGGGAACAGACTACACTACAGTAGTAAGGAGTAGCATTTGGATAGCTGACCAGGATTTACAGGACTGGTGGACTGTTGATTAAAAGGTGATCTCTGTTCTCTTTAGATTCCAAGTGCCCAAATAATAAAGTCAGTCTGAGAACAAACAGGAATCAGGCACATTTCTACTCAACATTATTGAAAACATCACATAGAAACAGGACAAAGAGGACTGGGGGGGGGGGTGTGTCTTAGTCACTACTCTACTGCTGGGAAGAGACACCGTGACCAAAGAAACTGTTTAAAAAAGCATTTATATGGGGGCTTGCTTACAATTTCAAGTGTTTAGTTCATTAACATCCTGGTTATGATGCTACAGCAGCAATGGAAAGTGACATCCTGATCTGCAGGCCTGCAGGGAGGGAGGGAGGGAGGGAGGGAGGGAGAGAGAGAGAGAGAGAGAGAGAGAACTAGAAAACTGGCCCTGGTATGGGCATTCGAAGCTTCAAACCCCATCTCTAGTGGCACACTTCCTCCAACACGGCCATACTTCCTAATCCTTCTAATCTTTTCAAATATATGCCACTCAAATATATGAACTTATGGGAACTGTTCTTATTCAAACTCCCACAGTGGGCATGGATCAGCAGTAGAGCTCTTGCCTAGAACCCCCCAGTAAGGGTCTAAGGGCATAACTCAGTGCTAGATCACTGAGTTATGAATCCCCACAGTGAGAAGCTGGGAGCATGGCTTAGAGATAGAACATCTGCCTAGAATCCCCCACTGAGGGTCTGGGCATGTGGTTCATCAGTAGAGTACTTGCCTAGTACAAACATAGCCCCAGTTCAATCCCTAGAGCTGAAAAAATATAGGACTCATATTTTGTTGTTTTTCTTTCCAAAGTTGAATAGATTAACTTAAATACTAAGTAATTTCATGAGGGAAAGATGAGGATCCTGAATCATGGGACATGAAAGAGATGACTTTGACTTAAAAGATTGGATTTCAACATTTAATGAATACCAATGTGTGTGTTAAATAATATTTGTTTCAAAATGTGCAGTTTTTGGTAGTATTATGTCATCAGAGCATGTCAAAAGAAACAGGCTCTGAACTCTTACCAGGTAACTGGGTGACTTACACTACAGTAGAGTTAGTTACAACTTTCCATTCAGCCATGAAGCATCTGCCAAAAGCAATCAGTTTTGTGTTGCTTTAGTATATTCTGAGTGTATTTCTGCTCCGGAGGTTCAATCGCACCTTGAAGGATCACAGATTCTCCACGGAGAAATAATTTTTTTTTCTTATTTGCTGGTACAAGAAGGCATGTGTTCACTTCATCCATAGAAACTCTATGGAGTGTTACAATATGAATTCAATTCTACAATCCAAGTTAGGTTGTTTTTTTTTTAACTCTTTGCAGCCAACAATGCAAGAATGAGATGACATTGTGAACACTCATGATGGGTCTAGAAGTGGTACAAGGTCTTGGCAGGTTCACTTGGTGAAATGAGAAGCCAGTAAGATGTCTCAGTGGGTAAAAGTATTGGGGCTAAGCTGGGTGACTTGATTTAGATCCCAGGGATCCACATGGTAGAAGGAGAGAACTAGAGAGAACTGATTCCTACAGGTTGTTCTCTCATCTCCACACATGCACTGTGGTACATTTATGCATGGGTGCATGATGATAGATAGATGGATGGATGGATGGATGGATGGATGGATAGATAGATAGATAAATAGATAGAGTAAATGAGTAAATTCAAGTAACTTAAAATATGACTAAAGAATTCTGAAATTCTCTTGGTATTCCCTTCTAATGCAATATGGCTGCCACCTCATATATCTTCATGGGACAATATCCAATACTGTGATGTGCCCCTTTAAAGGAGTGAAAAAGTTTCTCAGTCATCACTGATTCCTTTCCCTTATATTACATCACACTCTACACAATTAGAAAAGGCTGTCACATTGTTCTTGCAACTATTTAAGTTGGTCCCTCATGACAAGGGTGATAGAAAATTGCATGTTTTTCAATTTAAAAATATTTTACTTATTCTTTGACAATTCCTTACATGTATAAAATTTGTTGTGATACTGTCAACTTCCTTTTCCCTTTCCCTACTGAATATGCCCTAGTTCATTTCCCTCCTTTCTTTATGTCCTCTTGGGGTTGGTTGGTTTGTTTATTTCTTATAAGCTGCTGTTTAGTTACTGCTACCTGCTAGAACATTGGCTGGTCTTGTTGGTTTGCTCTTGTGCAGATAACCATAGCTTCTGTGAGTCTATGAGTGACATGGCCATGGTGTGTCTGGAAGAACTCATGTCACAGCACTCTTCTCATCTTCAGCTTTTACATTGTCCCCACTACCTCTTGTAGTAATTGTAATGGTAGTGAGAGTTTGATTTCTTAAAAAACCCAGTTATGTTATATGAATCATTTTCTTTTGTCTTAATCCCCGGTGTAGGACAAGTGGCTGCTTTACAGCAGGTGATTATGATTTGCCCCATGCATTATCAGGGGAGTGATTTTTTGTCAGCTGTAGATAGTTTAATTCTAGGGACTCTGGAGAGGGTATAAATGAGAGAGCCCCGAGAGGGCTTGTGGCAGCTGCTGCTCCTGGTTGCTGTTGTGTTGTTTATCAAGTGGCCACAGGCAAAGAGATGAGAAGAAGTTAGAGATATCTGACAGAGATTGGACTTACCTCCAAGGAACCCGATGCTCCTAGTCAGCAGGAAGTAGTCTATTTTAATGGCCGAACAAGATCTATGCCCCCTTTCCCCTCTAACCTTTCTCTCTTATGTAGTTTTGGAGGATCAGAAGGCAATAAGGGTTGGAAGGGTGGTAGATATAAGAACCCAATAAAATAGCCAAAAAGAGCACACCAATATATAATTTAAAAAATAACATGTGGGCCAGCTATGTGCACACCTGTAATCTAAGCACTCAGGAGGCTAGAAGGTCAACTCAAGTCTGAGATCACCCTGGGAAATATAATGACTTCAAAACCAGCTGTGACAAGATCTTGTAGCAACCAACAACCAACCAACCAAATAATCAAAGAAATGTAAAATGAAAAGCTATAACACCGTTAATGGATTGTGTAACACTATTTCACCAGATAGGGAACCATCAACAGACCAGAGTAATGACATCACTAATGTCCAACCTGGTGAAGCAGGGTTACTTGTATGAGCATGGGTGAGGGAGTGACTTACAGGAACACAATGACTTAGAAACAGCTACATCACTGAAAACTCATTTTAATATGTGTTATGACTCACAAAAGCTGCAACCATTGAGTTGCTTTCATGACTTGCAAGGTGGCATGGCAGGTTGGGAATGTCCTCTTGTAAGCGGTCCTTATTATTCATAGAGCCTGAGGAGGGAGGGTCTTGGGAATATGGTAAATTTCTGCTTTTTTCTGAGACTTTTGAGTTGTGTACTGCCTGAGTCCTAAGAAGGCACCCTTTAGAACTTTCTGGATACCAAAGAGCTTCCATTTAGGACATTCATAAAGAATATTGGAGTCTACTTTTCTACTTTTTTGTTTTTGTTATTGGTTATCCTTTTTTTTTTTGGTAATGGTTTTTGGGGTTGTTACTATGGTAATGTAAGTTTCATCAAAAAAAAAAAAAAAAAAAAAAAAAAGCCAGGAGTACTTTTTCCTTTCTAAAAAAAATTTATTAAAAGGGATTGTGTAGAATTGACATTGGCATAAAAGAAAAAAAATATTTGCCAATGAAGCAAGTCATCTAGGTCCCAAGATTTATTCATTTAGTTTTCTTTTCAACTCTCTCTCTCTCTCTCTCTCTCTCTCTCTCTCTCTCTCTCTGTGTGTGTGTGTGTGTGTGTTGTATCTTCACATGTGTTTGCCTGTGCATGTGAATAACCTCAGCTTTAAGTCCTCCTCAGACACTGTCCACCTTGTCTTTAGAGGCGGGGTCTCTCATTGGTATTCTCTAGGCTGGCCAGCTAGGGAGGTCCATGGAGCTGTCTGTTTGTGTTTCCTTGCTGCTAGGATCACAAACACGTGTCACCGGGGTTTAGTTATTGTCCTATATAGCCTTCGCTGATCTGAAATTTGCTATGCAGACCAGGCTGACCTTGAATTCTGAATTGTCTGCTCTGCCTCTCAAGTGCTAGGATTAAAAAAAATATATCAGTAACCCTAAATGACACAACTATTTTACCATATGTCTGGCTTCTAGAGATTGAACCTGGGTCCTGAGGCCTACCTGGTAAGCAGTTTGCAAAATGAGGAATCATCTCCATGCCCAAATCCAGAGTATTTTTAATGAGATAATAGCACTGACCATTTCCAATGTTATAAGTTCCCTTTTGATATAAGTTTCTCTTTCTGAAGAATATTCCTTAACAATATTGTCTAAAAGCAGCCCCGTTGGCAATGATTCCTGTGTATTTTTTTTCACTTGACAATATCTTTATTTCACCTTTGTTTTAGAAGGGCAGTTTCACTGGAGAATTCTGGGTTGAGAGCCTTCTGTTGGCATTTTAAAAAATGCTTTTCCATTTCCTTCTGTCTTCTAGTATTTTAAATTGTTCCTTCAGAAATACAGCCTTTCTCCCCATCAGCTATCTGGACTTTTCTAATCTATGTTGTCTTTCAACAATTTATTGATGGTGTGACTGAAAAATTCCTGTCTGTCTTCCTTCCCTTCTTCTCCTTCCTTTCTTCCTTCTTCTTTCTCTCATCATCATCATCATTGCACTCATAGGTGCACATATAAGGAACTCAGAGCATAACTTGGAACTTGGTTCTCTCCTTTCACCCTGTCAAGCCAAGGTCTCTCTTTTTGTGGATGTCACTCTGAGGACTTTGGAGCATCTGATCTCTGATTTTCCACGTGATTCTCCTGTCCAAGCCTCCACTCTCACTGTAGGAGTGATGAGGTTATAGAGACATGTGCCATTGCATGTAGCTGTCACAGGGATGCTGTGGATGAGACCCAGTGACAGATTTACACAAGTGTATTTACTTACAGAACCATCTCCCTGCCTCCCTGCTTCCCTCCCTCCTGCTTTGTCTTCTCCATCTCTCTTCTCTCTCTTTTCTCTCCCCAACCCTCTTCCTTTCCCTTCCCTAGACAAGATCTGTGTAGCCCAGGTCTCTGTAGAAGCTTGGCTGCCAGAGCAGCAATAGTGAAAAACTGTAATGCAGTGGGGTTAATGTTCATCTCTTTTAGTGAGACCTTTTATGAAGCAGAAGGAAGGAGAGTGAGAGGAAGTGATGGGAGCAGAAGGGAAGGGAGGGGAGAAAGATGGGAAGAAAGAGGGAGAGAGGGAAGAGTTTATGAAGGGAGGAAGGGAAAGGTATGATTAAGATGTGAGGGTATTAATACCTCTGGGGGTGTTCTGGTTGTTAACTTGACACAGCTAGAGTCATCAGAGTGGAAGGAGCTTCAAGTGGGAAAAATGCCTCCATGAGATGCAGGCTGTAAGGCATTTTCTTAATTAGTGATTGATGGGGGAGGCCCAGCCCCTCGTGGGTGGGGCCATTACTAGGCTGGTAGTCCGGGGGTTCTAAGAAGGCAGGCTGAGCAAGCCACGAGAAGCAAGCCAGTAAGCAGCACTCCTCCATGCCCTCTGCATCAGCTCCTGCCTCCAGGATCCAACCCTGCTTGAGTTCCTGTCCTGACTTTCTCCAGTGATGAACTACAGTGTGGAAGTGTAAGCAGAACGAACCCTTCCTTACACAGCTTGCTTTTTGGTCATGGCCTTTCATTGAAGCAATAAAAACCCTAACTAAGACAAGGGGGAGTATTCGTTAAGTTTACAATGAAGACTAAAACATATTACAGAGGTTGTAAACCTTGAAGAATGAGAGGAGAGAGAGAGAGAGAGAGAGAGAGAGAGAGAGAGAGAGAGAGACAGAGAGACAGAGAGACAGAGAGACAGAGACACACAGAGAGAAATATGAAGTTATTTAGATTGCCTCATATTCCAAAAGTGCTTTATTTCTTAAATAAGACTTTTTTTAATATAAAGGATGTACTTTATGTTTGATCTGCCCCACCTTGTGGTGTGTGTGTGTGTCTGTCTGTCTGTCTGTCTGTGTGTCTGTGTGTATGTAAGGGTTTGAGACAAGGTCTCAATATGTGGTTCAAGATATTCTCTAACTCACAATCCCCTGCCTCAGCTTTCTGAGACTTGGGATTACAGAAATATAGAGCATGTCCCCACCAGTACTCTCTCACTGATTACTTAATGGCTGCCCACAAGCAACTATGCACACTACAATTCAACACTGGAACATTCTAAAACCAAAACGAGAAGAAAAGATGGTCCGTGATAAATACACTTACCAATTTCTAGGTTGACCTGTGATAAGTCTCGGCTCCATGTTAACAGTTGAAAACAGAAATAACACAGAGTACAGTGCAAAATGGAGGAGAGACACATTGAGCACCCAAATAAATAAGAATTGACATCCCCCCCCCCCAATTACTCACTGCCAGAGGAGAAGGCTTAAGGAACACCTGTTTGGATGCTGGGGGTGTAGCTTGGTTGGTAGAGCGATCACCTAGCCTAGTATGTACACAGTCCTTGGTTTCATCCCCAAAATTATGGAAAGTGAGTGTAGTGGTGAAGTCTGCCAAGCACTCTGTGTGAGAATCTTACATTAGTCATCATCATCAGGGAGACAGGGAGAGAGACCTCATCCAGCCACTGATGGGAGCAGATGCAGAGCCCCACGGCCAACTATTAGGCAGAGCACAGGGAGCACTGTGGAGGAGGGGATGGAAAGGATTGGAGGAGCCAGACAGGTCCAGGACAGCACAAGAACACGGCCCATGGAATCAACTGACCAGAACTCAAGTGGGCTCACAGAGATCGGGGAAGCCTGTATGGGTCTGACCTAGGTCCTCTGCCTATATGTTACAGTTGTGTAGCTCGGTGTTCTTATGATACTCCTAACAGTGGGAGCAGGGGCGTCTCTGACTCCTTGCCTGCTTTGGGGACCTTTTTTCCTCTTCCTGGGTTGCCTCATCCAGCTCTGGTGATAGGATATGTGCCTGGTCTTGTCATGCTGTATTTGGTTGATGTCCCTGGGAGGTCTGCTCTTTTCTAGGGGGTGGGGTGGATCTGGGGGAAAGGGGTTGGGGTAGGGGTGGGGGATACTGGGAGAAAGGCAGGGAGGGGAAACAACAGGTGAGATGTGAGATATAATGTATGAGCAAAGAATAAATAAGAAATATATATATATATATATATATATATATATATGAATATCATGTTAGAATTGTTAGAATGCAACCTCTGCTCAGGTCACAATACCCGCAGCAGCCCTCCCTCCTTTCATGGTCAACGCACACCCTACTGAGACACTGTCTGTAAATCTCTAGCTCAGAGACTTCCTGGGAAGTAAGTTTACATCAAAGTTGCTACTGGTGACCATACATCCTGCTCCCAAGATCCTTCCCTTCCTGGGAATGAAAGTGCCTGGCTGTGGGCTTTTGCTTTGAAATCTCCCCCATCCTCAGAGAATGTAATCCTCATTGGCTTTACAGATGGTGACTCCTCCCTTAAGAGACCCCACCATGCCTTCTGTCTCTGGTGCTGGGCCTGAATTCTTCTTGTAGCTCCCACCATGCTCTTGCCTGCCTGTCTGACTGCCCACTGCATCAAAAGCTTTTCTACCAAATAATACTTGTTCCCCAGTAATCCATCTCAGGGTCCCTCTTGAACCCCTGCCCCCATCTGTATGTAACCTAAGGCTCTGAAATAGAAGCAGGAGGAGCAAGAGTTCAGGGTTATCTTTGGCTCTGTGGTGACTTTGAAGCCAGCCTAGGCCACTTGAGATCCTGTCAGAGAGAAAGGAAGGAGGAGAAAGAGAAAATGAAAGAAAAGAGAAAAGGGGAAAGGGAGAGAGATGGAGAGGGAGAGGAAGGGAGAGAAGGAGGGAGAGAGATAAGGAAACAGAGAGAGGGAGGGAGGGGGAGAAAGAGAGAATGAGGAAAAAGAATGGAAGGAGAAGTAAATGAAATTAAAACAAGAGAGCACAGGAGAGATGTTTGGGGTCAGACTGGAAGAACAGAGTCCTTGTGAACAAGAGGATGTCGAGAAGCAGAAGGCTGCTGTTAGTGGGAAGGCGAGAGACTGAGGCAGAGTGGAAGGGGAGAGGGTCTGGCTTCCTTAAGGGCAAAGCAAGGGCACCATCAATGTGCTTACACAGTCAAGGTCTGTTTGGTATCCACTGGCCAGGAACTGCAACTTCTAATTCAAATCAAGAAAGACACAAACCCATTTTGTACCAGCCATTGTGCTAAACCCTGGGGACACAGCAGGGAACAGTGAAGGCATAGCTGTCATCCTTTAGAAAGTAAGATGGGAGGAGAGGCAACCAAGGTCTCAAAAGCACATCTGTTATAAAAGGGGGAATGGGACAGATATAAACAGGTTGTCTCAGACAGGGGGTCTCCATGATGTGACCCCTGTGCAGGATTCTCCAGACCTTCTTTCTGAGCAAGGGTCATGGCTAAGTTGGTGAAATGTTTCTCCTAAAGGCATGGAGACTACCGGGTGGTGGTGGCGCATGCCTTTAATCCCAGCACTTGGGAGGCAGAGGCAGGCGGATTTCTGAGTTCGAGGCCAGCCTGGTCTACAGAGTGAGTTCCAGGACAGCCAGGACTACACAGAGAAACCCTGTCTCGAAAAACCAAAAAAAAAAAAAAAAAAAAAAAAAAAAAAAAAAAAAAAAAAAAAAGGCATGGAGACTGCCATGCTTATGTGAAAATCCAAGTATTGTGGTGCTGGGGAGTGGAAGCAGGAGGATCCTTGGGGCTCAGTGGCCAGCTGGCCTAGCCTGCTTGAAAGGTCCAGATTAATGAGAAACAGTGTCTTTAAATTTTTTCAATTTAGAGGTTGGAGAGATGGCTTAGCTGGTTAAGAGCACTGACTACTCTTCCAGAAAACCCAGGTTCAATTTCTAGCACCCACATATCAGTTGCTGTCTGTAACTCCAAGATTTGACACCCTCACAAAGACATACATGCAGACAAACAACATATATATATATATATATATATATATATATATATATATATCAAATACATTAAAAAATTTTGTAATTGGATTGTACCTGAGAAAAGACATCTGATATTGGCTTCTTACACATGTGCATACACAGCCACTTCATGAGTTAAGACTCACAGTCCTCCTGCCTCATCCTCTGAGTGCAAAATGACTAGTGTTCATCACAACACCCAACTTCTCCCTGTCGTTAAGGTCATTTGGAGGAATAAGGAGGCAAGAAAAGCTTTAAAAATAATTAAGGATGGAAATCCATATCTGGTGCTAAAGTGTATTATAGAATTAGAATAATGAAAAATATTCTCAGGTAAGAATGGATAGGAGATAACACTAGGAGGTTCAGACATAAGCCATGGTAAATACAGATAATGCAACAAATAATTGAGTGGGGGAAGAGGCTTCTTTCATAAGTGGTAATGGAAAGATAAGAATTTAGGGGAAAAAAAGGTTTTTGCTCTTCACTGAATTTTTTTTACAAGATACTTAAAAAATATAAGTCACTCAGTATTATGAGAAAGAAAAGAAGATTGTAAGTTCAAGGGCAACTATTAAATTTAGTAAGACCCCATATCAAAATGGAAAAGTACAAAGTCAGCTAGAAATAGCGCTCTGGTGCTAGAGCCCTTGCCTAGACTCCCCAGTGAGGGGCTGGGGGTGTGGCTCAGTGGTAGAGCCCCTGCCTAGAATCCCCCAGGGAGGGGCTGGGGGCGTGGCTCAGTGGTAGAGCCCCTGCCTAGAATCCCCCAGTGAGGGGCTGGGGGCGTGGCTCAGTGGTAGAGCCCCTGCCTAGCAAATATAAAGCCCCAATGCCACCAGAAAAAAAAGTACAGAAAAAAAAGAGGAAATCAATGTAATGCACTCTGCCTGTTAAATAATAATAGACTAAATTAAACATTTAGCAATAAGCTAGCGAAACATTATGCAGAGAATCTGGCAGTGGCACAGCGTTTTTCAATGCCAAAGGACTTCATTAGAAGATTAATATAAGGATGAGATCAGATAATTCACAAAGGGATAAAAACATAAACATGAAATACATGGGAACTATCCAAGTTCAATAATATGGAAATAAATGCGAATGGCAGCAATAATAAGAGCATTTTCCAACACACCCAGGAAGTGGAGATTTTAAGTAAAGAGATGGAAGGGTGCTGGTGGCTGAGCCTTCTCACACTGCCGGGATTGGGCAGTGGCAGAGCCTTTCTGATGGCCATTCTGTTTATAGAAAAAGCTTTAATGTTCTTTTCCTTTGATTTGGTAATTTATTTTCTGGATTCCATCCTAAGGAATGCGGTTAGAAATTTGAAAGATTTCTACCCTGTGCTATTCCTCAAACCATTTTTTTTTATAGTAGCAGGAAGATTAGAAAAGAGTAAAGAACAAAAATAAGAAATAAAACTTCAACCCAATGCCAGAGATGAATCACCTTCCATTTTCCTGTATGGCCATACACTTAAAAATTAACATAACAGTTTCCTATCCATTGCCCTTTTTTTTTTTTTGTTATTTGTTTGAATAGAGGAATAACTGGGTATTGAATTTTGAACCTATAGCCTCAAGCTTGCTAGATAGATGTTCTACTTCTGAGGCATCCCTCAAGCCTCACTGAGGTTCTCCTAGGCAAGTGCTCTACCACTGAGCCACGCCCCCAGCCCCTCACTGGGGGATTCTAGGCAGGTGCTCTACCACTGAGCCATGCCCCCAGCCCCTCACTGGGGAATTCTAGGCAGGTGCTCTACCACTGAGCCACGCCCCCAGCCCCTCACTGGGGGATTCTAGGCAGGTGCTCTACCACTGAGCCACACCCCCAACCCCTCACTGGGGGATTCTAGGCAGGTGCTCTACCACTGAGCCACACCCCCAGCCCCTCATTGGGGGATTCTAGGCAGGTGCTCTACCACTAAGCCACACCCCCAACCCCTCACTGGGGGATTCTAGGTAGGTGCTCTACCACTGAGCCACGCCCCCAGCCCCTCACTGGGGGATTCTAGGCAAGTGCTCTACCATTGGTCCAGATACTTAGCCCCTCACTGGGGGATTCTAGTGTACCTCCACTGAGACATGCCACAGCCCCTCAGTGGGAGATTCCGAAGCAAATAGTACAACACTGAGTTATATTTCCCAGGCCCTCACTGCAACTCTCCTACCACTGAGCCACATACCTAGGCTCCTTTTCACATATTAATTATGTGACATGATCTAAGTAAGTTGCCCAAGATAGCCTTGAACTCACCCTGTGATATAGTCAAGCCTTGAACACGTGAACTCACCCTGTGATATAGTCAAGCCTTGAACCTGTGAACTCATCCTGTGGTATACTCAAGCCTTGAACTTGTGAACCTCTGGTCTTACCCTCTAGAGTAGCTCAGATAATAGGAGTGAGCTTTCAGGCTAGCTTTATTTGCTTTTGTATCATGAACTTTCCTCATGGTATTGAGTCTTCGTGTCCATTGGTTTCCTTAAAGAAATCCTTAGTTTTTCAATCGGTCTGGTGTGTTTTCAGTAGTGGCACGCAATGCATTTACAAGCAAACAGTGAGTTACTTCTCCTGCCCTGTGCTTCAGCGATCTTGTGAAATAATTCCCGAGGAGTAATTATTTGGCTCAGGAAGGTATTAGCTGAATCCTGATGACTTCTTGTAAGAAGCATAGCTTTTGAAATCGTATAGAAGATGTCATTTGGTACCAACTTACATCACACAGATCAATACACCCACCTTCTGCGGTGTTGGGTATAAAATTATGAAGGGAGAGAAAATGGCACTCCCAGGAGAGACTGTAAATAAAAACAAATCAGGCACTTTGGAAAGATAGCTCGGTTTGGGTAAGTGCTTGTCTTGTAACCTCGCTGACCCGAGTTTAATCCCTAGAACCCATATTAAAAAAAAAAAATCCATTACATGTGTTGTGACACATGTAATGATATAATGACAACTCCAGAGAACAGAAGGCAGATGCATCCTTGAGACTCTGCCAGCCAACCTAGCTTACTTGGAGAACCCGGGGCTAGGCAAGAGACACTGCCTCAAACAAACAAACTAAAACCAAACCAAAACAACCCCAAGTTTACTGGCACCTGAGGAATGATATCCAAGGTTGACCTCTGGCCTCTACACACAAACACAGAGAACAGGGAGTAGGGAAGAGGGATGGGAGGAAGGGGGTGGGGGGAGAACAATAAAAAGAACAATGTTGTCCAGAAACAGGCTGCCATTCTCCGTGAAAAACCCACAAACCAGGCAGCTCCCAGCCCCAGCCATAAGCAGAAGGGCTTAGAATCACCTTGAAACAAAATATTTGAGCTTTGAAATTTGAACTTAAACTTGAGCGGCATACTTCCTGGAATTTGAATATCCAACTTTAGATGCATTTTTTAAGCCAATAAAGGAGAAGTAGCTTAGGCAGTTCAAAGAAGCCCTTTTAGGAAGAGCTAGATATGGATGTTGCTTTTCAGTAGTCTCTTGAAAGCCTTTAGGGGCTGGAGAGCTGGCTCCGTTGTTAAGAGCTCTTGCCGAGGACCCAAGTTCAACTTCCAGCACCCATTGTTGGGCAGCTCACAACCAGGGTACCTCTGGCTCCAGGAGATCTGATGCTCTCTTACACATGCACTTACACACACACACACACACACACACACACACACACACACACACACACACCAGGGTTTTACTTCCATCTTCAACTTGTCAGTTTTTTAAAATATGATATCTTAGTTAAGTTGTGATCAAGACGCAATATCTAACACAGATGGGCTGGGGAGAGAACTCAGCAAATAGTACACTTGCTCCATAGGCAGGAAGACCACAGTGTGGTCCCGGTACCCACATAAATGCTGAATAGGTGTAGTTACCTGCCTATAAACCAAACACTTGGTAGGCAGAGATGAGGGATTTCCAAAGCTAGCCCGACTAGCCAAATCAGCATGCTTTACTGAGTCTTTGCCTCCATTTATAAGGTAGGGGCCAATTGAAGAAGATACCCAATGTCAACCTTTGGCCTTCACACCCACATATATGTATATAATGGCATTTGCACACATGTGCACCTCCCCCCCACACACATATGAACATGTATTGTCCCTCCCTCCACACACACATAAAAAAGAGAACTCCCAACATGCATTGCACCGTAAGTCCTGCCCATCCCCCGTTTGCTTAGAGCACTCCACAGAAGAAGACTAGAACCCAGGGTCCTGTTCAGTCCATTCCTGACTCATCCTGGAGTATCTCGGGATCTAGTTCTGCATTCTCCCCTTGTTATGGTCTGGATATAAAGTGTGCCCCATCGGCTCCTGTTTTGACACTTGGTTGTTACCAGACATTATGGAGCCTTTAGGGGCCAAGACTTGGTTGATGAGTAGTCACTGGAATGGGTTTGAGAGTTCCAACCTGGCTACACATCCCATCCTTTCTCTGCTTCCTGCCCTGCCCCAGTGTGAGCAAGCTGCACTCTAAGTTCTCGCTCTGCCAGAACCAAGTGGGTCTCGGCTGCCATCCCTTTCCTGCCATTACCCATCAGCCATCTCTCTTCAAACCAGGAACTGATATAAAAGCTTTGTCCTTCAAGGAAGATCCAGTTGGTGATGAAGATTGGCCGTCACACTTTGTTTCCCTTTGCAGCTTGTTAACTCCTTCCTCCTTCAAGGATTTACTGAAAACAGTTGAGGATGTCGTCTTGGGAACCCAAGGCATCAAGTACAACGATTTTATGGATCCACCATGGTCCTTTGCTTCTGGCCTAAGCAGCGGGTTGTACACGTCACTTCTATGGCCTGGGATATGCCTACTATGTGACTCTGTCCCTCTGGGGTAGATTTCACAGAGCAGAATGACTTCTAAGTCACACAGTTTACACGTAGCCCCACCCCCCCATCAATGCCTACCAGCTTTTTCAGCCTATTCCTTTCCTTCCTTTAGTTTTTTCCCCTGGAGTTTATGATGAATTTTCATCTTCCCGGAAAGTTCAGCTGGCTGTTCCTAATGAGCATTGTACAGATCTGGGCCCCCTGTAGCTTCCCGGCCTAGTTCAAGTTCATTACTGTGGCTCACGGAGCAGTAGGAGTCCAGAGGACGGTCCGTGGCAGGCTAGCTCCCTTTACCTCTTGCTAAGTGGATCAAGATCAGTAGAAGCTACCAAAGGAAAAACAGCTTGGAAGAAGTGAGCATCCTTCATTCTGTATTTACTTGCCTAGTCAAGATTCATATAGAACCATTGCTAAATAAGAGCTCACAACGAGCCTGTTGACACAGCTCAGTGAATAAAGATGCCAACCACCAAGCCTAATCATCTGAGTTTGATCCCTGGGACCCACATGGTGCGAGGGGAGAACTGGCTTCTGCAAGCGGCTCTCTGACCTCCACATGTGCCTGGGTACACATCCTGCCCCCACTCAGATGTAACTTTAAAAACATTGCAATTAAGAATCCTTTGAAAAGTAAAACAAACTGAATTTAGAGAAATAGTCTCCTATCTATTTGCTTTATTTTATTTTTTTTTTAATAATCTGGATTCCTGGCCGTCTTGTGTGGGGAGTCTAGATTTTTTTTTTTTTTTTTAAACAAGGCATAAAAGTAGAAAGGAGACTATTTGGGAAAAGAAAACAGACCAGCAAGAGAGGAGCGGGGGATGAAAGAGAATCAAGTTATGTGTGTCTAAAAATCTCATGGTGACCCTATTATTTTGTATAATATATGCTAATAAATAATGCCTACAAAAATCCCTCTGTAGCTTGGAAAGATGGCTCTGTTGGGAAAGTGCTTGCCACAAGGACCTGAATTTGGACCCTTAGCACCAATGCAAAAGCAACAGGTGATGGCATGTACCTGTCATCCTAGCACTGGGGAGGCGTTCCAGCAGAACTCATGAGCTCCAGGCTCAGTGAGAGTGAGAGATCCTCTTTCAGATAAACAGGGTGGAGATGGATTGAGGACGACCACCAAAGTCAGCCTCTGCTCTCCACATGCAGGCATGCACACGCACATATACCATACACATGCTCACAAACCTATAAGGGTACATGTTAGCATTCTGTCTAAAGTCCACCCCCAGTTACCTGGCAACAGCCAAGTAGACCTGGCCCACTATAAAAGGGGCTGCTTACCCCCTCCTCTCTCTCTTGCTTTCTTGCTCTTGCTCTCTTGATCCCTCTGTCCCCTCGCCCCTTCCCCCTTCCCTTACCCCCTCTCCACGTGCTCATGGCCAGCCTCTACTTTCCCTTCCCTTCCCTTCCCTTCCCTTCCCTTCCCTTCCCTTCCCTTCCCTTCCCTTCCCTTCCCTTCCCTTCCCTTCCCTTCCCTTCCCTTCCCTTCCCTTCCCTTCCCTTCCCTTCCCTCCCCTCCTCTCCCCTCCCCTCCCCTTTCCTCTTCTCCTTCTTCTTCCTCTCTCTCTCTCTCTCTCTCTCTCTCTCTCTCTCTCTCTCTCTGCCTCTACTACCCTCTTAAGTTCCCTCCCCATGCCCTGAATAAACTTTATTCTATACTATACTGCGCTATACCAGTGTGTGGCTGGTCCCTCAGGGGGAAGAGGTTTCTTCTGCATGGGCTCGCTGAGACATCCCCTTCCCCCATACCTCACCACACACCTCCACAGAACATACTCTTTTTTCTCTTTATCTTTTTATAAACACATTAGCACAGTCAGTCCTGCCTCTCACAAAAGGTGACTGGTACAGGAATTGTTCTATGTTGTAGAAATATTTAATCTCAATCGGATTTCTACCCTGCCTTTGATCATTCAGTTTCCCAGATAAAAGACACACAACTTTTATATTTATAACATGCCTTAATCAGCACTAGAGCTGGCCAGATATCTACTCTAAACCCAAATTATAATTTGCCATGTTTCTTCTGAGCTGCTCTTAACTTCAATTGGCCAACCCTTGTGGTCATGCTTTCATGACTCACCTAACCCATGGTGTCTTCCTTCTCTCCTCCTTTCTCTCCCCTTCATGGTTCTTCCCTGACTCCAAGCCCTAGAACTCAAACCCTGCCTATCTCAATTATGCCCAGCTATAGGCTGTAGGCATCTTTATTCACCAATCCGGAATAATTTAGGAGGCAAGGTCACATATTATCACTTGGGTTAGGTCTACATGGAGATTCTCTCATCCTTGGGGGTAACCAGGCCTTTGGGGCCATATTTAGCATCACAATATATAGTAAAAGACCAAACCTCAATAGTTCCATACTTACCTTTGGGGACACTCCATAATAGCTATTTGTGGTGACCTTGACCTGTTTAGATTTGTTTATCAGACTAATTCTTTTGGGGAGTAGGAGAAATTTAAGTTGTGTGCTGGGTTGTGTGTGAGTGCCCTGACTCCTTTGGGAACTCACCATCTGTGAGAATGACTAAGGACACTTACTGCAGGTACAGTAGCAATCCGAGGAACATGTGGCTTTTAGACAGTGGCCATTTACATTAAAATTCCCAAAGGTCATCTTTCCCAATTACCCATTAAATCCTTTCCTTGGGGCCAAGAGAGGAAAACACACTTTAATTCGAAGACTTTGGAAAGAAATACAAGCCTTATTAAGGCTGTGTGCTGGGGTCTCTGATGCAGAGGGGCATGCTCAACTGTAGGGTTAACATTAGGTTCCAAGTTGAGTCCTTGCCCTGCCATGTGCTAGCTCTCTGGCATTTTCCACTCATTACTTTAACTTCTTCTTGTCTAATATTTACCACTGGTAATATATGAATTGATAGAATTCTTCATAGTGTTGGAATTGAAATAAATTTATATAATACTCCTATACAGACATCTAGAAAATGTCAAGCAACTATCTCCTGTTTCTTATTATTACTCATTCTTTTAAATGATTATGTGAAACGTACAGAGATAAGAGTTATTTATTAATTTCAAAGACTTTTTCATTTTTCAAGTATGTGTATTTGTGTGTATTTGTGTGTCTCTATGTGTGTTTGTGCATGTGCGTGCAGATGCTTTCAGAGTCCAGAAGTGGGTGTCAGATCCTTTGTCAGTGGAGTTATAGGTGGCTGTGAGCCACCTGATTTGGGTGCTGCTAGCTCAATTTAAGTCTCCTGGAAGAAAACCAATGCCCTTAATCACTGAGCCATCTTCCCAGCCATGGTTCCCAGTCCATGAGACAGTCATTTGGATTACTGTGTATGTGTGTGTGTGTGTGTGTGTGCATGTGCATGCATGCATGTTCTTGCATGTCTGGAAGTGCAAGGGTGTGTTGTTGCATATATAACTCTCTTTTCATTCATATGGAGGTCCAAGGCTGATGTTTTGATTAATTTTTGGTCACCCTTTTCATCTCATTCATTGAGCCATGATGTCTCAATCAAACCCAGAATGCATCCGATATGGCTAGACTTGATAGATGGGTTGCTTAGAGGATCGCTTGTCTTCACCTTCCCAAGCTAAAATTGCAGGCAGGTTGTCATGCTTTCTGGAGATCCGGATGTGATTCCTCATGCTTGCAGGGTGAGCTCTTTAATTACTAAGCCATCTCTCCAGTTCCTCCAGCCAGACCACAGTTTATAAGTGGTAAAAGAGCTGCTTGTTTTTTCCAGGACCAAGGTAGATCTTAGAAGCATTGTATCTGCTTATCAGTTCTTGCTCTGATGATGCCTTTGGGCGAAAGTAGCATCTACTTGTGAGCACTGCCAGGTGCTGTCATGCATGCGGCCAGAACTCCTGAGGATTCTTGAGGAGAGATCCTCAGAAGAGGGCACGATGTTTTGCTCCTCTGGGCCCCTGCATGGAGTAAATAAGTAGGTGGTCTCTCTTCTCTTACTTGGAAGGTAGATTTTTTTACAAACATAGTTTTAATTTCCTCAGGCTGAGAAGCATGGGCAGGGCCTGTTGCTAATTTTCCAAGTGGGAGAGAATAGTGCCCTCTAGACCTTGAACAGGAGTATGAGTGTCCAGTTTATTGGACACATTTTAGTTAAGATCTCATAAGATCTACATGCAAATAGACCTATGTCTTCGAACTGAAGCACAAAGACTGTATGATTGTTAGAGCTTGTAACCATACTTTTTGGGTATTTTATTGGGTTCTTATACCTACCACCTTCTTCACCCCAATCCCTTCCAACTCCCCAATACTAGGTAGGAGAGAAAAAGGGTTAGAGGGAAAAGGAGTGTTCATCTTGTTAGACTACTTTCTGCTGATTAGGGGCATCGGGATCCTTGGGGCAAGTCTAATCATCAGGATATCGAGTTTCTTATTCTTGTTTCTGTGCTCACAACCACTTGACAAACTACAGCAATAGGAACCAGCAGCAACAGGGAGCAGCAGCAGCAGGGGGAGCAGCAGAGCCTCCCTCCTCTCAGGCCTCTGGCATTTTTTTTATACCCTCTCAAGAGTTTCCTGAATTCCCAACGTAAACATCTTCAGCGAGCAGAATCATGCCACTGAGAGAGCACGAGACAAATCATAGTCAGCTGCTGTGGACACCTGGGATCAAAACAAAAACCAGAGGTAGTGGCGCAAGTTCCTCACCATGCACACCAATGTTTTGAATTCTCAAATCACACACACACACACACACAGCCTATATTTAATATGCCTTAATCAGCTCAATGGTTGGGCTGCTCCCCAACTTCCATGCTGCTAACACCTCCTCTCCGATACTCCTGAGTTACTACTTTCTAAAATCTATATTCCATCTTTGCTACCCAAGACCTGGGGTGTGTGTGGGGGGGGGGGGCTGCTCTTCCCTGGCTTTTGCATGATTGGTGCTCTGTCTTCTGCTGCTCTCAAGCCTGCATCTTATTCCTCCCCTCGCATGGTGATTCTTCTTCTTCTTTGGGTCCCCTTGCCTGAGAATCCTAAAGTCCTGCCTCTGTCACCCTGCCCAGCCATTGGCTGCCAACAACTTTATTTATTCAGAACCAACTGGGGGCAGGGACCTGCAGCATCTTACATACGGGATTCTTGTGAAATTTTGGGAAACCCAATTAACATAAGAATTAAATTGAATCCATAACATTTCCCCCTTTTCATTCATTAAAAAAGCCCTTTTCTCAGATATACATTGAACATAGTTATAACAGTTATGTAAACTATAAGGTATGCTATATACTAATAATGTCTAATCCATCAATTTTGGCAATTTAGGTACATTACTCTAACATCTATTCTCACTTAAAGACCTTACAATTCTATACCTGAATTATGGTTTGATTTTAGCTTGCATTACCATCTAAAAACCATCCTTTCAGACCTACATCATCTTCTTCAATGCTAAACAACTCAAGTTTGATCATGAAACTACAACTAGTCTTCAACCCTGTCAGAAATTTAAGAATGAATTGAATATTTTGATTATCTCAAACTTTTTTTTTTCTGTAGCCAAGATCTTCAGGGGGTCATTCTCTGCCATATCTGATCCGTATCCCTCTGGAAGGGGTCCAAAATCTTTTCTTCTTTCCTCTTAACACGAATACAGAGCTTCTCTCCCCAAATAGCATGTCCTTGGTCCAGTAACCTGAATTCATCATAAAGGTTTAGATTGATTCAAATTAGCAGCCTGCTTTCTCTTCAGGCCTGTTCTATTCTGACCTCTCTCCCAGAGGATTTTTAATATCATAACCATCAAATTTATACCCACACACATTTTGACAATTAAAACAATTCAAAGCAATTGAAGCAATCTCAGCAGTTATTATTATCTGTTGAGACAGTGCCCCTTCACTATCCTCTGCCTTGTCCTTACACAATTAATTTTGAGTAGTGAGATCAAGGCCTAACTTTCTACTATCTGTCTGAGATAAGGTTTTTCTTCCTACCCCCTGTCCTGACCTACATGATCAAAGGTCTCAATTTATTTATTCATCAACTGGGTTTTTAAAGAAACCCAAACTCTCACTACCAGAGCTCGTCATGGGTAAGTCAGGAGGGTGGCCTTGAGCTGGGTCTACAGGACATGTTTAGGGAATACAGGAGTCTAGTGTTTTATAAACCTTCTTCTTCTCCCCTCCTACTTAATCTTCTTCCTTCCTCCCTCCTTTTCCTTCTTTCTACTCTTCTCCTCCCAGCTCCCTTTTCATCTTCCTTCTTTCTCTACTTTCCCTTCTTCCTTTTCTTTTCTCCTTTCCTTCCTCTTTTCCTGCTTAATCTCACTTTCTCCTTCCCCCTTTTCCCTCTTCCTCCCTTCTTTTCTTCAGCTTCCCATTTTTCCTCCTCCCTTTTCTTCTTCTTTCTTCTCTTCCTACATTGATAGATAACTTCCTATTTATACCCAGGAATAAATACACCAGGAACACACTGGAAGGCATCCTTTCTGTGTCTCTGCCAGCATCACATTGGAGAGTTTTCTATTTAGAAGTACTTGCTAATCTGAGAGGCCAATGAGAATTCATTGTTTGTCTGCACAGTTTTAGCAATACCAGCAAGGGTGAAATTCCAGCTCCCTTTACTTTGTCAAATGGGGAGAGAAAAATTGATTTCCACTCAGCATTTCATTGACTGCTCCACCCCATTTGGTAGATTAATCTTCTCTTTCCCACCAGCTTGCTACACCTCCCTGATCCTCCCAGGAGTTTCATCTATGAGGCACTGTGTTCCTGGACAGTCTGTGCTGAGTTATTGGCATCCTGATGATGACATCTCCTTGGCCACTGGGCATAGGTTTTGAATGAGTGCTCCTTGGAAGCACAGACACTCTGAGCATAGATTAATTTCTGGGTCTTCATTCTGGGATGCTACTGTGTGTGTATTCACCAACTGGAGATAAGACAAGGAGGTGGAAAGCTATTGGTTGTGTTGCCAGTTTAAATAGTTGTAAGGGTTCCTAATGCCATGTTGATTACTTGCTGAGGATCACTCAATGCCCTGACGGTTCAGTTTGGCCTGTGAAGTAGACTTGACAAACACCTTTTGGTTAGCACCAGCTCTAACATGAAAACAAACCAAAATACCCCCCACAAAACCCAATAGATGCTTAACAGAACAAGGGAAAACAATCAAGAAATATCACTTATTCATTCTCCAAGCATATTCTGAATACCTGTCCTGGTCATCAGTATCCATAGATGTCTCAAGCCTTCTTGGGTTATTCTTCCTGATGAGACATGAACAAATGTCTATTCACTCAAAATAGAGCACAGATGACAAAGCAAAGAAATGGCTCCACTGTGGTCTACTTCTGTGAACCAGCGAGTATATTAGGATTGCTTATAGGAGCCTGGGTGACTCACAGGCAGCTGTATCACCAAAAGTCTGCCCAGCATGGGTGATGACTCAAAAAAGCTTCATCTCAGAGCTCCCTGCACTTGGTGAACAGGTGGGAGACATGCCCTGCCCCCTATAGTGGCTACTTACGTAACACTGAAAGAGGCACTTTGAACCTTGTGAGTTCTAGGGACTTTCTGTGCCTTGTATGTTTTGTTGACCTCCCCTAGTCAAAAAGAACCTCCCTCTGGGAGGGAATGTTTCATTACATAGGAAATAGTCACAAAACTGCTTTGCTCACTGACCTTCCATAATCAAGTTCAGGGGGTCGGGGAGTAAGGCAAACCCAGACAGGAACACGGGTGGTAAGTTTTGTACCCAATGCACATGAAGTTGTAAGAGACTATGCTGGGACTTTTCCTGGGATAATGTGAACAAAAATCTGTTCACTTCAGATAGGCACCAATAACAGAGCTAAGGAATGATTCTACCAAGGTCTGGCTTGTTGAACCAATGAGTTTACAGAAGTTACAGAAGTACAGGTAAAGGATTATATAGAGTGTCATAGGTCACTTGAAGGCAGATGAGACACTGAAAAACCCACTGGAGAGGGGCCTTGTGAATCTTGTGAGTTTCCTGAGCTTCCTGGGCCTTGTGAGTTTCCCGAGCTTCCTGTGTCTTGTGAGTTTCCTGAGTCTTGTGAACTCCCTCTTTCTTCTAAGGGGGAATGTTTCAATTCTGAGCAAATAGCTATATAAATACTGACAAGAAAGAAAATTTGGCAGACTCTTCTTGGTGAGATAAGGTATGACCAGGAAGCAATAAAATATTAACAGCATTGTAGCTCCTCCCTGAGAACAAGGTGGCATTCACCAGGAAGATCATGGGTAAAGACATCCCCCAGGAGATATAGCAGCAGGCACATAGAACCAGAGAGGTGAAAACAACATATTGCTTTCTTATGCAACAGTGGGAATAATAAGGCTACGAGAGACAGAGGCAGGCTTGGAGAGAATGTTGAGGTTTTTTTTTTCTTAGTTTTGGGTCAAAATATCACTGAAGTTTGTAGAGCAGTGTTGTCTTCGCTTTGCGGGGAAATAATCTCAAACTATATTGAAGATGGTATAGAGGCAGCAATGTGCTACCATAATCCCACATATAAGTATTGATTCTTGGAAACGTTGTTCCACTAAGCTCATTAGAGAAGGAATTATCTACTGGAGAAATGGCAGAGAGAACTTCAACAAGCATGTAAGGGGTTAAACCCTTTAGACATAATGACTCTGTTTATGTGTGAGTGCAAGGAAGAAGTTGTGATTTCTGTCACACATAGCCAGACAATTTGAGGTACCGAGGAGCAGCAGACAGGAGGTGCGGTCATGCTAAAGAGGAGGTGCTGGGTGGGCACGTAGATAGAGTACAGTCATGAACTGCTTAATGATGGGGGAAGGCACTGAGAAATGTCTCATCAGGAACTTCATCCTGCTGTGACTACCGAAGGGCATCCTTACAAAAGCTTAGACACTACACAGCTAAGCTAGTGTGTGTGTGTGTGTGTGTGTGTGTGTGTGTGTGTGTGTGTGTGTGAACATGCCCATATACCTTCTATGCATGAATAGAGCAACACAAGATTGAATTAGGGACAAGAGGAAATGATATTGTCAAGACTTGTGGTAGGGCTGGGAGTATAGCTTGGTCAATAGAGTTCTTATGTAGCAAGTACAAAAGCCCTGTGTCCATCCCCTGCTCTGAATAAACACACGGCACATGCATGCGGTCTTAGTACTTGGGGAGTAGAGTTAGGAAGATCAGAAGTAAATGTCATTCGTAGCTCCATTGCAAGTCTGAGGTTGGCCTGAGCAATCTGACAGCTTGTTTTTAAAGAGAGGAGCAAAGACATATAATATTAGATTTACTAACTATTGCCACTTTATTGTGATACTTTAATATTTTAAAACAAAGTGGACCTTGGTAAGTAATGGCTTGTCATCTCAGTTATTCGTGAGGCTAAGGCAGAAGGATTGCAAGTTAAAGACCATCCTGAACAGCAAAGTGAGATCAAAGACAGCCTGGGCAAGTAAGTGAGATCCTGTCTCTAAACAAAAAGTAAAAAGAGGACTGGGAATATTGCTCAAAGACAGAACACTTGCATAGAATCCCCCGGTGAGGGGCTGGGGTTGGGGTGTGGCTCAGCTGTAGAATGATTATTTAGAACCCTCCAGTGAGGGGCTGGGGGTGTGGCTCAAAGGTAAGGTACATACTTAGAATATGCCAGTGGAGGCCTGAGGACTTGGTTTAGTGTAGAATACTGTCTTAGAGTTTCTGTTGCTGTGATAAAAACACCATGACCAAAAGAAGAGTGGGGGTGGGAGGGTATTTCAGCTTGTGTGTCCAGATCATAGTTCATCATGAAGGGAAGTGGAGCAGGAACCTGAACCTAGAGGTAGGTACTGAAGCAGAGGCCAAGGCAGAGTGACGTTTACTAGCTTGTTCCTCATGACTTGCTCAGCTGGTTTTCTAATACCATCCAGGACCACTCTCCTAGAGATGGGTGGCACCGTCCACACAAATCGTTGTTAATCAAGAAAGTGCCTCACAGGCTTGACTACTGGCTACTGGCATTTCTTCTGTGGACATATTCTCAATTGTTTCTTCTTCCCAAAGAAGCTTTATGCAATTGAATAACCACCACCACCACCACCACCACCACCACCACCACCACCACCACCACCACCACCACCACCACAACAACAACAACAACAGACCTAACCAGGACAAATACCTACCTAAAATTGCCTTTTGAAGAGTTAAGGTTATGGCTCAGTGGTAGAGCCCCTGCCTAGAATCCCCCCAGTGAGGGGCTGGGGGCGTGGCTCAGTGGTAGAGCCCCTGCCTAGATGCTTGGGCACCTGAGTTCAATCCCCAGTACTAGGGGGAAAAAAAAGAACCATGTTAAGCAATTCTCAGTTACATCACCAGCTCTTTTTATTTTATTTAAGTCATGCCAAGGAGAAAAAGAGTTGTTAACTGCATCAGGGACTATTGATCACATTTATGGTACTTTTCACTCATATCTCTCTTTTTCTCCTTCCAGGAGATGGGCAAGTAGATTTTGATGAATTCATGACGATTCTTGGGCCCAAGCTGGTGTCATCAGAAGGTCGGGATGGTTTTCTTGGAAATACGATAGACAGTATCTTCTGGCAGGTAAGTGAGGTTTTCACATCAGATTAAGTCTGGCAGTGTCATGTTTTCTGGGATCAACTAACTTTGTCTGTGAAGTCTTGGGTGTCTATTCAGACTGCAATGAGCCCTCTTGGACTGGGGTGTTAGGTGTTCTTTGAATTGGTTATCACAGTTGAACGCTATGCTATGTTCTGTTAGGGTTTGAAAAACTGAGCTGTCTCCGTGCGTCTTTTCCTTGGAGCAGAGTTTGCATTTGTGGAGGTGAAATTCTTCCACGTCTGACCCGTGAAGGGCTTTCTCCTGGAGATCTTGAAAAGGAGACATTGGTATTACCTATGATAATTCTTACTTTAAGCTAAAGTCGTGAAAGTTCTCAGTGTAGATGTTCTAGAGGACCAATGAAGCAGGTTGTTCTTTTGAGTAACAGGTTTATTGGGAGTAGTTATTAACACTGTAGGCAAATAGGCATGAGGGGGGTTCTGAAGAGAATTCAGTTCTGTGAGACAGAGTAGAGGTCTTCTCTTAGAGCAGAGGTTCTCGACCTTTCTAATGCAAATTGGAAATGCTTCCTAATGACCCTCCAATACAGTTCCTCATGTTGTGGTGACCCCAACCATAACATTGTTTTGTTGCTACTTCATAACTGTAATTTTGTATCGGTTATAAATCATAATATAAATATCTGATATGCAGGACATCTGATATGTGACTCCCCAAAGAAGTCATGATCCCACAGGTTGAGAACCTCTGCCTTAGAGGTTTTGGGGATGGGGTGGGAGAAAAGGTGGTGGTCCCATGCCATGCAGTCACTGAGGGTCTGTAGGAGATGCTTCCAATCAGATGTATCTGTCCTCTCAGTGACAGGAGTTGGTCCCCTTATGTGTGTCCGTCGTAGGGGGTATGTTTACTGTACTTCCTGATTGCTCAGGGTGCTCAGTACACGACCTCTGGGAAAGTGAGGATTACATATTCACAGTTCACACGGCATCACAGTATGACAGCTCTCATTTCTTTTATGGCAGTTTTGATGACATGAGAGAGGAGTGATAAGAGAGGGACAGAGGGTAGAATGAGAAGAGGAAGAGGTAGAGAGAGGAGAAGAGAGAGATACACTTTCTCTCTGTCTGTCTCTGTCTGTCTCTGTCTCTCTGTCTCTCTCTCTCTCTCTGTCTCTCTCTGTCTCTGTCTCTCTCTCTCTCTCTCTCTCTCTCTCTCTCTCTCTCTGTGTGTGTGTGTGTGTCTGTGTGTCTGTGTGTCTCTCTGTGTGTATTTATACAGGTAAGCTTGGTCCCGGTAGCTTCTAGCTCAAACCTGACAATCCCAAGCGCTTCCCCATGGACAGGGTAGATGGTAGCTTGTGTTGGATCTTGATATTACTCCTGCACTTCATAGGACATATTGGTTTTATCTAAGGACTTGCATCCAACGCTATCAATTTGCAGTCAGTTCTGTCTTGTGAATCCTTGTTGGAGATTACTGATGCCTACATTCTAATTATTCGAGTAACACTACATCATTTTTACTTCACGTCTCTATTTTAAAATGTGACTATTATTTCTTGGTTATGGAATTAGGGGAATGGATCATTAATCTTTGTTTTTCAAACATGAGCCAGATACATTGTTGAGTTCAATCGAATGGAATTTATTTTTAGGCATCTAAAACACTACGGAAGCCGGGCAGAGTAGTTGCATACCTGTGATCTTGTTACTTAGGAGACTGAAACAGGAGGATTGCTCTAAGTTTGGAGCCAGCCTGGGCTACAAAGTTTGCAGGGTGAGACCTGGTCTCACAAAAGCAAAAACTAAACCAAAACAATAGCAAACAGAAACAAATAAAAACCAAGAAAAAATAAATTAAAACATTACAAGCACCATCAAAACACAGTATTCCCTTGATTTCTTAAAATAGTTTTCTTTTCAGTAAATACACTTTCCTAAGATAGATAAGCATACTTTCCCTCATCTCAGATCTTACTCTGGTACTCACCTAGCATAGAGCCAGCCAATGCACATATAAATACTTTTCATTTGACTGTGACAAAAATAGATGACAGAAACAATTTAGAGGAAGAAAGACTAATTTTGACTTACAGTTTCTGAGGACTCAGATAGCCATGTGACATGTGACTCTGACACATAGGACTTGTCATGCCCCACCGTGGCAATAGGAGTATGTAGCAAAGGAGAGATGGTCGCTCACTTTATAGTAGACAGGAAGGAGAGAGAAAACCTGGAAGGAGTCAGGCATTGTATCTCCTAAGGATTTTACTCTAGTGACTTGTCTTCTCAAGATCCCATACTGTCCCAAATAGAGTAATTAGAGAATTTAAATCATGACCATATAGGAGACATTTTGGATCCAAACAGCAGTGCCATTTTTTCAGCCTGAAAGAATAAGTTGTCCCCATGGTCTGCACTTTACCTACAGTGGCCACGAGTTCTGTCTACCCTGTGCTCTGCCTTCATGGTTCACCCTAGCCCAAGAAGATGCCACAGGGCATCCTGAGTACTATGCTTTTTTTTCTTGGTGCTGAGAGGAAGGAGGAAATTATGGGTATCAGACCCCTATCTTACATAGTGGCCCTGATTCTCTAGATTATTTACCAATATGACATCTCTCTGACCAGGCAGCGTTTCTCTAACCCAAAGCTGATTCTCCTTAGCATAGTTCCATCACGCCAGCATGATCACAGACTCGCTCTGGTTTTGTTATACAGTAGATCTCCCTCCTCCAGAGTGAGAAGACCAGGCACAGCAAAGTGAGCTGAGGGCGGGAAATTGCATTTGAGATTATTTATTTTTAAAAGTGTACTTTGTGTGACGGCATGTGTATGTACATACGTGTCCTTCAGGAGCCATCTACCTTTGTTTTTGAAGCAGGGTCTCTAACTGGCCTGGAATGCACTGATTGAGCTAGCCTCACTGGTCAGCAGGCCCTTGGGATCTTCCTATTTCAGCTTTCCCAGTTGTTTAGGTTACAAGTTCAGGCTGCCACACATAGATTTTGTTGTTGTTGTTGTTGTTATTGTTATTTTTTTTGTTTGGTTTAGATTTTGTGTATGGGGAGAGGGTTCTGGGGACCAAACTCAGGCTTGTAAGGCAAGCACTTTACCAACTGAGCCATCTCCCCATCCCCACCCCCATCCCCATCCTGTAATAGTCAAATGAACTCTGGAATGCAGCATCTTCCCTCTCCTGCAGTTACTCCCCCAGGACCGAACAGCCATTAGCAAACAAACAGAGGGGTATCCATTAGCACCCAGCTTCCAGGCCCTGCCTCTGCTCTACTGCCTGATCACTGAGAAGCAGCTTGAGAAAGTGTGTGAAACACCCACAACAGCCATCCCTGCATGGAGAGGAGTTCATGATCTCCATGCTTGGTGGCTGGGGTGGTGAGGGTGGGTGGAAGTTAAGAGCCGGCTCTGTGCATGTGTGCATATGTAAAAGTGACATATGTGCATGAATGCATTGGTTTCAGTCTGTGGCAGTGGTTGACGCTAGCATTAGAAAGAGGAGCAGAAAGACCGGTCTCTAACTCTGGTGTTCCAGGAGGAGATACTAGCAGCAGGAGCTAAGAGACTGATAGGATGTTTTATCAGAGCCCGGTATCCGGTTTTTACTGAAGCAGAGGTACTCAGATTCAGCTGTGGTTCCTCACATGCCATCATAACCACAGAACAGGCAAAAACGAGTAACTCTGCAAGTCTCACAGTTTCAGTAAGTTATGAATTAGAGAGCAGCTGGGCTGGAGGCTTTGGCTCTGGGTCTCTCAGGGGATTGCTGTCAAGATGCCCGCTGTGATCATTAGAAGGCTTGGCTGAGGCTCCTGGGTGTACTTTAGGCTGCCTCATTGTTCTGGCTGGCAACCTGTTCTCAGATCTCCACCATCGGGGCCTTTTCAGAGTACCATTTGAGCATCCTGGCTTGACACTGGTGTCTCTTAACTCGAAGGGTAAAAAGAGAGTGCAGTGCAGAATGCATGGGGACTTTCAGACTTCGCTTTTGGGTATGTGCGTGTATGCATTCTGGTGTAAGTGCTGTGCACATGTGTGCACATGTGTTTGGTGGCCAGTGGACATCCTTAGGTACCATTCACTTTCTCTTTGAAGCAGAGTCTCTCACTGGCTTAGAGTATACCAAGTAAGCTAAGCTGGCCGGCCGGCCGGTGATCTATCTGTCTCTGTCTCCCCAGCATTAGGATTACAGGTATGTTCCACCATGCCTGGCCCCACATTGTCCTTTTTAAGTAAGGGAGAAAACTACCTCCCAGTGAAGTCAGGAAGCAGGAGCTTTCTGGGGCTAGCTCTCAGAAAGGGAAGAGATCCTTTAATCAGGCTTCCAAGGTGTTTGTGTGTCTGTGTGTTCCCATGTGCATGCAGATATGCATACATATATATGCAAATGAGTGTAGAAGCTAGAAGTCAGCTTCAAGTATTGTTCCCCAGGAGCTGGCCGCCTTCTTTTGCGACAGGCTCTCATTGGGGGTTATCAATTAGGCTAGGCTAGAGTCGCAAGGATCCATCTCTTTTTGTCTCCCCCAGCACTCAGATCACAAGCATGCACCTATCCAGATGCATGACTTAACATGACTGCTGGGAATTGAACTCAGGTCCTCATGCTTGCTAAGCAAGCGCTTATTGGCTGAGCTATGCCCCCTGCCCAAGCTTCCACTGTTGCTGTCACAAGCCTTGCTTTTTTCTCGGCATTGAATTCTTCTTACCTTAGAAGAAATACAAAAGTAGAGGGACTTCTCCACATCGTTGACAAGAAGTCTTACTAAGCGCTGAGCTCATCTTCCTAATTAGATCTCTTTCCTGATGCTCTTTCTTTACTGGAGCCCTAGCCGATGTTGCCAAGGGTAAAATGAAATCAACTGCGATTCTGAAAAACCAACTATCGCTTGGTGCCAGTCCTAAAATTATGACCTGCAGCATTTATGCAGGGAATTGATACTGGAGATGGTGGAATTTAACTAGCTGCACTCACAGCTTCCTTCCCGAGGAATATGGCCTACAAGTTGTGTTCTACATGGTCTGGTCCAAACAGGGTATTCTGTGCTTGTTGGTGAGGCTCACGAAGTCCCTGGCACCTAGTTCAAGAGCCTCTTAGATAGTAAGTCATTACTTGTAAGACCTTGGCATATGTGTGCGTTCATGTGCATGCAGAAGCCCAAAGGTAACCTCAGGTGTTGTCCTAAGGCAACACTCCCTCCCTCCCTCCCTCCCTCCCTCCCTCCCTCCCTCCCTCCCTCCCTCCTTTAATCCCTCCCTCCCTCCTGCTTTCTCTCTCTCTGCCTTTGTGTCTGTGTCTCTGTGTCTCTGTATCTCTGTATCTCTGTCTCTCCCAGCCAGAACTTTTGTTTACTTTTTTGAGACAGTGTCTTTCTATGTATCCCAAGCTGGCCTCAAACCCTGATCTTCCTGCCTTGCCCTCAAGTGCTTGATTATAGGCACCCACCCCTGGGCTTGGCTGATAACTTTGGAAATTTCATTGTATTCTTCTCCTTCCATGTATCAAGTTCTTGTAAACTTGACATTATTGTAGGGATATTATGGGGGAGGAAATAAGAAATTCTGTTTGAAGTTTGCCTTGGAACTTGATGTAATGATGGAGAGGTAGAAAGAAAAAGGCTTGGATACAGGACTGGAGGATGGCTTTCCTGTTCAACATTCCTGGGGATACATAGATGAAAGGAAACCGATAACAGATAAAAGTCAAACAGCAGACCAGTGAGTTTACTGGGGTTATTTACAGGAATGTGGGTGAAGAGTTACTTATAGGAGCATGGACAATTCAAAGGCCACCATGCATCACTGGAAAACCCACTCTAGCATGGGTATAACTCAAAAACATCTGCATCCTTGGAGCTCTATTCAGAATGTATAGGCAGCTCAGCTGAGAAGAAAAGCTCCTCTCCCTGGCAACTGTTACTGTTTATATATAAAATCTTGGTGAGGGAGGGCTTGTGAATCTTGTAAACCTTAGGAACTTTCTGAACCTTGTAAGGTTTTTTTTTTGCCTCCTGCCTGTTGAGAAGCTTCCATCCATTGTGGGAATTGCTATAAAACAATACTATTGTCTGGTTGTGACCACTGCTAAATGTGGTCTTCAGCTTTTTCCTTATACTATACACTAGGACCCCATCTGTATTCTAGAATGTCTTTTAGGTTGGTGAAGTGGGGAGAGGGCCAGTTACTGTTTGGTGTCTATATGAGCTCATTTGTTGCAAGAACCCTTTAACAATCTTTCCTCCTTGACCTCAGGAACTATTTTGGGCTTTTCTACAAGTCTGTAGACTGGAAACAATCACAAGGATAATAATGAGGATCACAGCAGATTCAACAGCACTGTTGACCCCAGTGGTCACCCAGCCTGTTAGTCTCTTTTCTATCTGAAGAAAAGGCGATAGGGCTTCTACACTTAAACTACTGAAAAGGAGGCCTAGAAGCATGGTTCTGCTGAGAGAGAACATATCATGCATACAGCTCTGGGTTCCATCCTGAGCACCACATCAAGACCCAGGTGCACTGGTGCATACTTGTAATCCCTATCCGAGGCAGGAAGCAGCCAGAGATAATATACCCTCAAGGACATAACCCTCCAGGGACCAAATTCTTCCAGCTGGGTCCCATCTCCTAAAGTTTCTAGAGCCTCCCAAAATAGCACCACCAACAGGTAACTGAACATTCAACGTATGATGGGGTGGGGGTTCACATTCAGTTCTTAAGATGGTAACAATGTCTAGTTTGCCATACAGATAGATCTGTGCAATATCCAAGACCAAGCATAAAAGTACACAAGTTGCAGGCTGGTGAAATAATTCTGACTCAGCATGAAATTTGATCCCCAGAATTTATGCTTTAAAAACAAACAAACAAACAAAATCTTGTCATGGTAGTGAGTTAGTAACCTGAGGCTGGGAGGCAGAGGTGGATCCTTGGGGGTCTTACTAATCTGCCAGCCTAGCCTACTTGGCGAGCTCTGGGTCAGTGGGAGACTCTCTATCTTAAGAAAACAAAGGAGAAAGCATCTGATTGACAGTTGAGAATGACCTCTGATCCTTCCCATACATGCACAAATCACTATCCTTAGATAATGGACTCAAACAGACCTGCCTACCAAATTGACTTGTTCAGTCCCCGAATACCTAACTACAGGACAACTCAGTACCCCTGTCAACTACGGACTCCTTCCTGCCTGTGGGAGAATCAGACAATACCTGCAGCTGCTCCCTAAGAATCTTTCTAGGTTTGGCTTCTATCTCTCCATCCCCAGTCATTGCTCTGTCTGGTTTTTCCTCTCTCTCTCCTTTAGCTTTCCATTTCTGCTTAAGTCCTGGAATCACAGTCAGTCGTCGTTGTAATCCAAACACACTGGGAAGGAGAGATGGCTCCATGGTCAAGAGGATGTACCGCTCTAGTAAAGATTCTATAGTTTGGTGTCTAGTCTCCGTGTTGGGTGGCTCACAACTGTCTGCGACTCTGCTTGCAGGGGATTCAGTACCCTTGACTGTGTGTGCACGTGTGCATATAACCCCCATACACACAATTAAAAATAAATCCATTTTAAGGCTGAACATCAGCGGCAGCAACAACAACAAATCCTCCCCAGATCCTGACCTGCGTTCTGCCTGGAATGTTAGACATTCTGTTTCTATAGCCATGGTTGACAGGGGGTAACATGGCTTGGAGCTCTTGACTCATGGTTAGATGAGGTCTCACCATGCCCCATGTTCACGACATGTAAGAAAAATTGACCAGCTGCAGTTACATTGCAGTGGAAAATCTGCTTTGCCTTTAAGGAATAGGGATGGGCTAAGAAGTTGACAGTGACATTCTGTGTGGTAGGAGGGTGGAGGTGTTGTCTAAAATCTCAACAGTGGGCATATGTTACTTCCATAATTGAGAGGAGAAGCTAAAGTAAAGAAAAAGCAGACTTCAGCTAGTAAGCGTCTATTAATAGCTATGATTTTTTTATGTGTAAGACTAGAGGTTACCTGCACAAGGCTGGCTGCTGAGCAAGGCTGCAGGGAGATGGTTCTGTGAAATGAAGTGTGTTCATATCTGTGAAGGTTTTGGTGCACGGGACCACGGCTTGGAAAATATAAGAGCATTTCATTTTTTGAGATCTTCCTTCTTTCCTTCTCTTTCCTCTTTCCTCTTTTCCTCCCTCCTTCCACCTCACCCCGTCCTTTCTCTTTCCCTTCTTCTCCATCCCTTCCTCTGTCCTCCTTATCTCCTCCCTCTCTCTGTTTGTCTCTATGTCTCTCTGTTTCTGTCTCTCTCAGTCTATCACTGTCTATCTCTGTCTGTCTGTCTTCCTTTGTCTTCTCTGTCTCTTCTATCTCTCTTTTCCCTCCATCTCTCTCTTTCTGTCTCTGTTTTTCTGTCTGTCTCTCCTCTTTCCTCTTGTCTCTTTATACTTTGTCTCTCTGTCTCTTTTCCTCTCTCAGTCTATCACTGTCTCTGTCTCTGTGTCTGTTGTTCTCTCTCTCTCTCTCTCTCTCTCTCTCTCTCTCTCTCTCTGTTGCTAGGGATTGAACCGAGGGTCTCACCATGCCACCATGCTCGGTGAATACTCTATCACTGAGCTACAGCCCCAGCTCTGTTTGAGTCAGGGTCTCACTAAGTTGCCACAGCTGGCCTTGAACTCCCTGTTTCTCAGACTGGACTCAAACTTGGAACACCACTTCTTCAAAGCCTTCTAAGTAGCAGGAATGACAGGAGTGAGATACCATCATGGCCTCATTTTTTTAATTTAAGTTGACTGAGCTTTTGCTGGCACATCTTCCACTCATCACATCTGGCACCAACTAGATGTTTCTCCTCTAATATTGTGTCAACTTGCCACTCTCTCAGAGTTCTGAATCTGCACTGCAGCTCTTCCCTTCTTCCTCTGTTAAAGCCTGAGTATCTCTCAGCAGCAATGTCTATCACCATGCCTGTTAGACTGACAGCAAGCTCTTGAATGCCCAAAGTAATTTTCCTAGGTGTGAAATATGGAAATGGGAGGCGTCTGAGCTGACATGGTTACTCAACCGTGTTGGTCATCATCAGTAGCTGATAGCATCACTTGAGACTTATTAGAAGGAAATTTCCTGACCCCACACCCCAGGATATCTGCATCAGACAGCCTGGGAGTCTGGTGTCCAAAGTCCCCCTGGTGATGGAACTTGATAAAAACAGAGAGGCTCCGAGAAACCTACAGGATGGTACAGGCAGCCTTATTTATAGATGCGTTACTGATCTTGGTTTACATCTAGCTAGGCGATTTGAGTTATTCCTTATTTATCACGTTCTTAGGTGTAACTATCAGGGCCTCTTAAGAATTTCCACTTGTTAACCCTACTTACCTGAGGGTGTTTTTTTAAATTTGATCAATTAAGTGTATATTTATGCGTACATCTATATTTATATGTGTATATGTGTATATATGCACATGTCCATGATACTGTGTGCATGTGCATGTGCATGGTATGGTATGCATGTGGAGGTAAAAGGACAACTGTCAGGCATTCTTTCCTTCCACTGTGTGGGTTCCAGGGACTCAGGTGCAGGTCATCATCACCCGAGATATTTTAATGTATAGGTGAATAAAAATAGATATACAAGCATTTGCTTACCTAACATCCTGAAGAAATGCATTACAGGGCTTGAGAAATAGCTTGGTGGTAAGAACTTGTATTGACTGCTCCTGCAAAACAATTTGGTTCCTGGAACAGCTCACAGCCTGTTGACTCCCCGGGTCAGGGGACAAACCCTCTTTTTGCCTCTGTAGGCACTCACAGGTGTAAGCACTTGCCACTCACAGACATGTTAAAAATAAATCTTAAAAAAATATATCTTAAAAAATGTATCTTAAAACAACTCTTGTATACATAATCTTTTACCATTTATTAAAAGAAAGGCAAATTTGCATATTAATGAGACAAATGTGTCTGTTTGTTTTTTTCAGAAGTAATTAAGTCTTGGGTGAACATTTGACACCGCAAGACACAGTGCCAAACTTTGCTCAGAATTGATGCGTGGTATGAACACTGCTTTGCATAAATATATAGTTCAAAAGAGTCAACTGTGCTGGAAACTGTCTAATCCCAAGCTGAAATTCAATGTGGCCATTTTTTTAAGTGAAATTCAAGTCATCAATTTGAAGGTTTTTAAAAAAAACCAAGCCTTCTAACACACTACAAACCCAAAGTATACTAATTGGATACTTACATGCTGAGGAGTGACACAGGAAACTCTAACTGACTTTTGTTTACCATAGTAATGAAGCCATCATGTTTCTGTAAGGGCAGAAGGCTTCATATATACATTACAAATGCTGTAGTCTATAACACACAGTAGTTTCCAGTCAGAACCCGGGGTTGTCATGAAGTTGATGATGTGTATCGTGACTGTATTACACAGTGCAATGGACTTGTGCTGTGTGTTCCGAACCAAGGCTTCAGTGAATTCACACCCCGGATAGATGCATCCAGAAACACTATGTGTTTGATTCTGAATTAACCTTTTGTTTGTTATCTGGTCAGAATCCTTTTACTGTTGCCAAGTTTTTGTGATTCCCCACATGTAAATGACCCACATCCGGTGTCATAACCCACTGTTTGGGAAGTTATAGTCTATAAAACAGGATGGTTTCCAATGGTGGTATTTTCTAAAGATTTTCTTTTTAATTACATGCATTTGTTTGTTACATGTAGCTTTTTGCTACCCTGCCTAAGCTTGGGGAACGGGCTGTGCTACCAGCCTCCACCTGGCTTCTGTTGAATCTATGGATAAAAGACATACACAGTTGTTCATTTTCAACTTGCCTTCTTGGCACAATTGCTGGGCGTTATTAAACTCCCTTGACAAGCATGTCGTTATCAATATTCCTATCTCTGCCCCTCTCACCTGCCCTAAACTTTAGCTGCTCAGTAACATCTAGCCCCCACTGAATGCCCCTGGCCACCAGCCTGTAGGAGAAGCCACAGATCCCTGCTGCAGCTTGGCTTAGCTTTTCTCTCTCCAAAGCATGGCAAATTCTTCTCTCCTCCCTTGCATCTGTTTCCTTTCCTCCAGGGACCCAAAAGTCCTGCATGATTCTTTTGCCCAGCAATTGGCCCATGGCTTTCTTTACTGACAGATCAAGAACCAACTGGGGAACAGGATCTTGGCATCGGAATAGCCCGTGTTTGTTTGTGGATTATATGTGTGATAAATATGTGATTATAGGAACCCTTGGAAGCTTGAGCCATCAGATCTTCTGGAGCTAGCATTACAGGTGTCTATGAGCTGTCCAGTGTAGGTGCTGGGACTTGAACTCTGGACCCCTGCAAGAGTAGTAGTACATGCTCTTAACAGCTGAGCCATCTCTTAAACCTCTCAGTTGGGTTTTAGAGTACTGAGAGATTATACAACAGTGTGCTTATAACTTTTTTGGTATGTTTTGTGTGTGTTCTTATACATAGATATGCCTATGTATGTCTATTCATTTACGTGTGTATGTGTATAGAGGCCAGAAGACAAACCTTGGCTGTCATTCCTTGGGCACCATGCTTGTCCACCTTGTTTTTGGAGACAGTCTCCCACCGAACTTGGAGTTTACTGTGAGATGAGCTGGGTTGGCCTTCTATCCCCAGGGGTTTTCCTGGTTCTACCTTCTCAGTGTGGAGATTGTAAGCACCATTCTACCCAGGCTTTTAAATTTTTATTTTATTTTTATAGGTGAGCTCTGGGGTTTGAACTCAGGTCTTCATTCTTGTGTTGCAAACACTTTACCATGGAGCCATTTCTACAGCTCTGTTGTACAGTTCTTGGTAGGAAAAGATAAATAAAAATGAACTCAGTACTAGATTACAACTAGACCCAACAGACTCGACCAATATCTGATGGGGTTGGCTGCAGGAAGCCCTGCAACCACATGGCTAATGAGACTTTGACCAACCAGCTAGTTAATTGAATAAGCACTTCCATTTTTTCTATAAACACTGTCCAGTTGGTAACCACCTCCTTCGCTGGAGTTAATTAAAAGCAATTTTTAGAATCTTAAAACACACGCACACACACACGTTTGAAATGGTGTTCCATAGACTATGGCTTCTCAAACTGTGGGTTATGACACTAGAGGTGGGGGAAGGGCGGGGGGTCAACTTCATGTGGTGATCACAAAAAAACAAACAAAAAAACAGTAAAATGATTCTGATCCAAGAGTGGCAGTGACCAAGAAATTAATTCAAAACCAAACACATAACCCACTGAGTCACATCCCCAGCCCATGAGATACTTTCAGTACACACATGAAAACCATTTATGAACAGTTGGTACATATCTATTGAAGAGACTCTGGCCAGCTTGACTACAGCAGGGATGGCTCTGGCTAGCCTTACCCTTGTCCCCCATGTCCTCTACCTTGCTAAAACCTGTTAGGTGACATTTCTAAAGCTAGTCACCAAGGTCTATTGCCTTATTTGGCTACTTCCTGAGGCTGACCACCAAAGTCCAGCTATCAGCAGATTGAAGTCCAGCAATCAAAAGCTCCCTCTGGATCATCTAATTAAGATGCCCAGTTAAAATTAAATGCCTCATCCTAACACAAGCTTTCCCCTTTTTCCTTTATAAACCAACGACATTTTCCTATGATCCACTTCTGTCTCCTCTCTATCCAGAGGCAGTCCTTTGTTCCCTGGGGACAAATACCTCTCCTCCCTCTCCCTTATTTCCTTCCTTTTCTCCCTCATTCTGTCTTTGTCTCTTGTTCCCTACCCTCTGTCCCTCTGGGGCAAATAAATCTCCTTTGAGCCTGAGAACTTGGTCATGGGGTCCTGAGCTGGTATTTTTTCCCTAACATCTGTAATACCAGCACCTTGCAGACTGAGGCACCTTGCAGGATGAGGCACCTTGCAGGCGGAGGCACCTTGCAGACTGAGGCACCTTGCAGACTGAGGCACCTTGCAGACTGAGGCACCTTGCAGGCTGAGGCACCTTGCAGGCTGAGGCACCTTGCAGACTGAGGCACCTTGCAGGCTGAGGCACCTTGTAGACTGAGGCACCTTGCAGACTGAGGCACCTTGCAGGCTGAGGCACCTTGCAGGCTGAGGCACCTTGCAGGCTGAGGCAGGAGCGTCTGCTCTAATTTTTGAACTGCTTAATTTCTAAAGCATTTTTTCCCTTCAAACTCTAAAGTTCAATTGGTTGACAGGATTTTTCTTTGAATAGAAATGGCTTTTTATGCATTAAAGCAACGGACATAAAAATTACATACTTTAAAATTTAAAAAGACTAGAGCGTGACAACTGACCAATATTAATAAAATCATACGTAAAGAGCAATATGAAAAATGGTGACTGGGACAATAGAGATGGGAGAGGTGGAACAAAGGACCACTGAGAGTTTATTGTTTATTGTGATGCTGGGATTTGAACTCAGGGCCTTGTCTACCAGGCAAGCACTCTACTCAGAGCTATAGCTCTATGCCTCCTTTTAAATTTTTTTTCAGGTTTAGAGACAAACCCTCATGTATTCCAAGATGACCTTGACTGGCTTCATAGTCAAAGGTGACCTTAAACTCCCATTCCTTCTGCCTCCATCCCTTCGTAGTAGGATTACAGGTGTGACGCATTTTAGCTGGTGTATGGGTTGCTAAGGATGGAAACCTGGACTCCATGTGACCTAGGATGAACCCACGGGGCTACATCCTCATCCCATGAGATACTTTCAGTCCACACAGGGAAGCAGCCTGTGAGCTGGCCATGTTGGTGCACATTGGTACTTCCAGCAGCTGGCAGACTGCGGTGGGAGAAAGAGTAAAACAAGTCAACCCTCGCCAGAAATGGAGGGGACACCATAATTGAAAAATAACACGATAATCGTTTTCTCCTTAATTACTGTTAAAAGCAAGGTTCCTTTGACCAATTAAATTTAGTAGTGCTTCCGTGCACAAACCAAAACACAGAAATGTGATTTAGGTCCGGGGAAGCCCATTATTGAACAAGGGCTGTAAGGGGTGGCTTTGAGAACTCCAACCAAGAACACCATCTAACAACACTTAGAGAAACTGGAGGTGGGGGGTGGGAGGTATGGGGAGTGTGTGTGTGTGTGTGTGTGTGTGTGTGTGTGTGTGTGTGTGTAACATAGAAAACTGGAAGCTTGACACAGCAACTGGAAGTAGAGCATAGAAAACAATCTGCCAAAACGTAATCCACCAGCTGGTCAGTCACTTACAGTTTAACATTAATTGATCTCAGCTTAGTCAGTTAATTCACTATTGGGGGTGGGGCTCTTGCAACCCACAGAAGTTGAGTGTCTGTGATTAACTTCTGATGGGGTTGACTGTGTACTGCAGGTGTGTGGTCCTGCTTGTGTCCTCCCTGAGGTTTGATTAAGCACTACCAGCTGCTTGTAAGAATGAATTAAGGGCCAGCAATATGGCTCAGCAGGTAAGGGTGCTTGTCACCAGGCTTGATGACCTAAGTTCAACCCCTTGGAACTACACAGTAGAAGGAGAAAAAGAACTCCCACGAGTTTTCTTCTGGCCTCCACAAGTGTGTAGTTGCACGTGAAGTGTGTGGTTGCAATGTACACACAAGTCAATAACTGTAAGAATACAATAAGTTTTTGAGTGAATGACTTAAGCGAGCAAACCCATATACTGCCAGGAAATTGTACATTGTTAAGCATGGTTGCTGCTCTGTCTTGTGGACCGGAGTTTGAATCCCAGTTTCCATGGTTGGCATCTCACAAATGCCTGCAACTCCAACTCCAGAGGATCTGGTGCCCTCTTCTGACTTTGAGCAGGAATGCTTGTACACACACACACATACATACATACATACATACACACACACACACACACATACATACACACACACACACATAAATGATAGAAATAAACATAAATCTTATAAAAATCAATTCCTTGTCTACGAATCTATCACCTAAAATCTGTCAGCAAGTGCAGCTTTAAGGATGGAATATTGTACAATTATTAAAAATAATGTCATTACCTTTTAGTCACTGGAAAAGTCACTCTAGAAATTAGATTTATGGTGTAATTACGTAGATGTTCTACCGCTATTATAAATTCATTTATTTTCATCTATTATGCATCTCTTTATAGTCATCTGTTAACTCCATTTGTATTCATAGAGGAAAGCTGCAAGAACTGCAATAAATCTGATGGTACTTGTTATTATCGATCTCAATAAAAGGGAAGATAATTTTTGTTCTTTCTACTTGTTTTTATTTCCAGAAATTTCTATAGTTAGGCAGTATGGATTATTTTGTTGGGTTTTTTTTTTTTTAATTGCATTTGTTTATTTATTTAGGGGAGCGGATCATGTAGTCTGGTATATGTGTGTGAGTCAGGGGATAACTTTCAGGAGTCAGTTCTGGTTTTGCTCCTTGTGGATCCTGGTGATTGAACTCAGGTCTTGAGGTTGGGGGACTAGAACCCTTACCTGCTGAGCCATATTGCCAGCCCTTAATTTAACTTGACAAGTATCTACCTATTGAGTTATCTTGCACTCCCACCCCTTGTTTAGATCAGGACCTAGCCATGTGCCACTTGCTGGCTTTGAGCTTTCGGGGGTCCTCCTGCCTCAGCCTTCCAAGTGCTGGTGTTATAGGCATGCCTTGCTGGACTAGTAAGGATTCTCTAGAGTCACAGAAGTTATGGAATTCTCTTTATATTATGGGAATTTATTGTAATGACTTACAGTCTGCAGTCCAACTAACCCAACAATGGGCAGCTGCGAATGGAAAGTGCAAGAATGTAGCAGTTGCTCAGTCCCACAAGGCTAGGTGTTTCAGCTGGTCTTCTGTAGAAGCTGGAATCCTGAAGAAGTAGATTCCAACAGATGTGCTGGCAAGTAAGTGCAAGCAGGTCAAAAAGAGTCTTTCTTCTTCCAACATCCTTATGTAGGCCTCCTGCAAAAGGTGTGGCCCAGATTAAAGGTATGTACCTCCATGCCTGGATCTGGTACTTGCTTTGTCCCAGACTGGCCTTGAATTCAGAGATCTGCTTGCCTCAGTCTCCTGGGATTAAAATTGTGTACTACCTTGCCTGGGCCTAAGCTTTTTTGGCCACTATGCTTCAAGATCATGTTAAGATATAAGTAAGAAGGCTGTGTCTTCCAGCCTCAAGATCTGGATCATAGGTGTGCCCTCTATTTCTGGATTGTAGTCCATTCCAGATGTAGTCAAGTTGACAACCAGGAATAGCGGTTACATTCAGTATCCCTGCCAATTCTGGTTTCTTACGGATCTGAGAAAGTTAACAAATTTTCAGATGAATAAATTGCATTATAAAACAATTGTTTGCCATGGAAAAATAAAGAGGAGCTGGATTTGAAAGTTATATATATATATATATATATATATATATATATATATATATATATATATATCCAGTTTGGTGAAGCACAAAGCACGAAGCTGATGTCCAAGCATGCAAATACAAAATCCAAATGAATCACAGCCACCAGATGCCAGGAGGGGAGGGTTAGGTACCGAGTGGAGTTGGCTCAGTGGCAGCTGCCCACCCCAAGCTGCTATGTGGCCTTCAGCTGTGGAGGCCACAGAAAACCCACTGCCAAGTGAACAGATGGGGCTCCACACATACCCAAGTTATGTGCTGACAAACTCACTCTAGGAGAGTGTCTGAACTGATGTTCTAATTGAAAAAGAATTTCAAAGCAGTTTAAAGGGTAGGAGTGTGGTTCAATCGGGAGAGTTCTTACGTACCACACAAGAATCACGGGATCTAGTCTCACCACCCTGTATAACTTGAGAGGTAGAGGCAGGAGGATCAGAAATTTAAGGTCATCCTGGCCACAAATTGAGTTGGAAGCCAGCCTGGGCTCATGACACTGTGCCTCCAAAGCAGGGAGAGAAGGAAGACAATTTTAAAAAATCCATTTGAAATCAATATTGTCTGTTTCAGCCTGTGGGTGAAATGAATTGCTCAGTGGCTTTGGCAGAAGGAAAAAAGTAACCAGAAAGTGACCAGAAAAGATACATAATTGTTATATCCCAAAGAGTATTCCCAAGTTCTACTGAAAGTCATTCGTTAGTCTTTTGGGTAAGAGCAAGGGTTATTTTCTTCCACTCAGTTGACACATCCTCCAAATGCCTGGCACACAGTGTGTCATAGCCTCCAAGTCCCTGGCACACAGTGTGTCGTCCAAATCAGATTTCCAGAAGGCATGGAATGTTCACCGAGACTTACACAAACAGATGGTACATGCTTCTAATTCCAGGGCTTGGGATGCTGAGGCAGAAGGATTGCTCTGAGTTCCAAGGCAGCTCAGCTATACAGTAAGACCCTGCCTCTAAAACAAACAAACAAACAAAACAATCCCCGAAACCAAAAAAACCAAAAACAAAACCACATACCAAACAAACAAAAAACCCACAAGAAACAAACAAATCGAGGGAGGGAGGGAGAGATAGAGAGAAGAGAGAGAGAAAAGAGAGGAGAGAGAAAGAGAATGGGAAAACAAAACAATAAAAGGAAGTTAAGACTGATTCCATTAGGTTTAAATCTTGTCTTGCCCTGGAACTAGTTAAAGTTTGTGCTCAGGGGCCAGAATAAGGAGCCAGTTGCCCGTGGAAGCTGGTTGGGACTCATGCAGGTAAGTCCTCTCAAGCAGAAACAAGGCTGCAGACCCTACACTGTCCTGTTTGATTAAGTGTGTGTTATTTTTCCAATTTACACTATTTTAATTTTTCAAGGCATATTTCTAACTCTTTTTTTTTGCCCCCTGCTAGTGTCATAGAAAGCAGTTTAGGAGTCAGGTCTTTTTCTGGCCACCTTCTGAACTGTCTCATCAGCAAGTATGTAGTCTGTTGCTGCTCTGGCAAACATCCCACAGGCTGGGTAGGTTATAAAACACAGAAGGGTGGTGCTCCCAGCCTCTGCAGGTTAGATCATGATCAAGCTCTGCTGATGGCTCTTTTGCAGATTGTAGAGAGTGGATTTCTTGATCGCTCATAGGACATGAAAGGGTGAGACAGATGTGTACACATGTGGAAGCCTGAGGTTGATATCTGGTACCTTCCTGCTTTTAAAACAGGGCCTCTTCACTAGGTTTGAAGTTTGCAGATTTGGTTAGCCTGGCTGGGCAGTGAGCCCCAGAGAGTCTCCTGTCTTGCTTCTCCAGCTCTGAGGTTGAAGGCATGGTTCCACCACGCTAACTAAGCTTTTGACGTCTGTTTCTGAGTTCGAACTCAGGTCTTCATGCATGCAAGGCAAACACTTTGTGAGTTGAGCTATCTTTCCAGCCCTGTGGAGTCTCTCTTATATATTGGATGTCCTTTGTGAGGACTCTACCCTCATGACCTAAGGACATCCCAGTAGCTGGCATCCCAGAATAGGCACCATGGTGGGTAGCCTTTGGATATATGCATTTAGGAGAATACACCCAGTGCTTGGGGTTTTCTAGTTTATTAAGTTCTCTGGGTCTGCTGTGACTATGTCTCCAAATTATAGTGCTTTGTGTCTTGGTGGCAATGCATACCTCAGTTCCATTTGTATTGATCAAAACCTGCTTATTACTAAAAATATAATGGGGTATTTGATAATAGTAAAATAACTTCTAACCTATGGGTTTTTTTTTTTTATTTGACAGTTTTATATGTGTACACAATGAGCTTTCCTCTCTTCCACTCCCCTCCCCCAATCTCCTCTCATCCTGTCCCAACCCCCACCGCAGGAGCCGTTCTTCTCCATAGGTCCCCCTCTGTGTCTTCTCTGTGTGACACACTAAGGTTAAAGTTTCTTGCTGGGAGTTGGTGGGGACTTGCTTACTAGAGCAAGAGCAGCTCATCTGTGTTGCTACTACTGAGGAAATGACTCCCCTCCTCCAATAGCCATTAGCTGGCAATAGTCCCCAGGGGAGGGGTGGAGCCTTGTGGCCCCTCCCTCCATCTGTGATGAACTGTTGGGGGCAAGTGTAGCACAGGTAAAGGATACTCTTGGGTACAATGGTTGTGTTCTGTCCAGAAAGCATTTTGTTTTTCCTTCACATCTTTCCCTCCTCTGGCATTTACACTCTCTCTTTCCTGCCTTCTGTGACCTTCTCTGAGCCTTGGAGGGGTGATGTAGTAGCTTCATTTAGAGCAGAAGCTCCGCCATCATTTCTCCTCAGGGCTTTTGGTCAGTTGTGAGTTTCTGTGCACTCATTACCTGCTGCTGCAGAAAGAAGCTTCTCTGATAAACACTGAGCTCCGTGCTCACCTCCAGTGCTGTCTAGAGTCCATCTGGCAGCCCAGAAGATTTTATAATCATGAATATGTGATAGCTCCATCAGATGTCCTTTGAGTCCGTGACACTGGAGCTGTGTTTGTTCGTGCTTCATATAATTGACATGACGTTGTAGTCAACTAATTTCCTAATATTAAATAAACCCAACGTTGCTAGGATTGAGAAGACTCATCACACTGGGTTGTTTCTTAACGTTGAATTTATAATGCAATTTAAAACTTTGATTTACCATTGATTTTGATTTTTTCCTTTCATCCATATTCATAATTTAATGTGTCATCATTTAGTCTTGAGCCATAGCTCTCCTAGGATGATAAAATTAATTTGTTTACTTTTTAAAGTTATTTTTGTGATCTATAGTAATTTCTATATACTAAGGACTTTCGGAACTTGAATTTGAGTGGTTGGTTTACATAGAGCCTCGTTCAACTGGAAACAATGTTCTAATGTAGTTTTTGTTTGATTTTTGTTTTTTGTGGTTTTTTTTGTTTTGTTTTTGTTTGTAGACAAAGTCTCCATATATAGCCCAGGTTAACCTTGAACTTGTGTACTTATTTACTTTTTCTTTTCTTTTCTTTTTCTTTTTTCTGAATCAGTAACTCACCCTGTAGCTCAGCTGACCTTGAACCTTCTAGCATACTTCCTGCCTCAGCCTCCTAAATAGGCGTGAGCTGCCACACCTTGCTTGAAAGATTAGTAACCAACAGTAAGTCTCACTATGTAGCTCAAGCTATCCTGGAATTCACTATGTGGACCAGGCTAGCCTTAAACTCAGAGACCAGTCTGCCTCCCAAGTACTGGGATCAAGGCTTGTGCCACTATGTCTAGCCTGTCAGTATACATTTAAAGTTATTTTTCAGTCTGTTTTTCAGAATGACTTAGTATTTAGCACAGCACGCATTTTTGTTTTTATGATATTTATGATATTTTTTTGGTCTGGTATTACAGATAATTGTCAATTTTACTATTTTTTTGAGAAGTACACTTTTCTATTTAATGAGTAATTCTTTTTCCTTTTAGTTTTCTATTCTGTATTTTTAACATTCATTTTTTTACTCTGACTTGATTTCTTTTTCTTGTGATTTTTATCTAAGATTCTTATTCAATGATTATTTAATTTTTACCAACTAAAGACTTAGATATGACTGTTGTGTATGTGTATGTGTGAGAGAAGGTTGGGAGAAATCCTGATGACTTCCTTGGGGCAGGAACAACCATGGTGTAAAACAGAAAAACTCAGGCTTTATTGAGAATTGAGAGGGAGTTACTAAATAAAATATGAAAGTATATAAAATAAAATATATAAACATTTTTTATTATATAGCTATTATGAAACCTATAAATATACTTTTTGTTCAACATACTTTTCGATGAATATTTTGTTTTTGATAGCAATCTTAACTAAATCTCATGTTTATTTTTAGTTGTTTTGGGTAGATATACCCTGAGCCTTCTACTCCCTTTAATATTTCTGCATATTTTGGTCTCACTCCTCTTTGTAAACTTAAACCATGCTGTGGGATTCAATTTTACAAGTCAGTATTGAACAATCTGTCCTCCAACTGTGTGGGGCAACCCCTTGCTAGTTCGCTCATATCTTCAACTTATTTAAGGTTCAACACCCCATGGGCATAGCTTTGTTTTTAGGGTGGTTTCTTTATTTTCTGTCTTTGGCTTTATCGATTGTTTTATATATTTGATCCTCTAACTTAATTAGAATGGTAGCCCTTATCACTGTAATCCCTTTACGGCCACTTGTTTTTACCTTTGTGAAATAGAAGTCTAAAATGGCATTCTTCTTAATAGAAAGTCAAAGGAAGGGGAAAAGAAAGAAAGGACAAAAGAAAGAAAAGAAAAGAAACATAGCTTTCAACCTCCTAAAAGGAATCTGGCTTAAGTTCATTTTCTTTGTCGGAATCTCAAGTTCTGTTTTTTAAAACAAAAATGCTGTAGAGTCGTCTGTACTTGAAAGATAAAACGAAGGAGGAGCCTTTTCTACTTTACCAGGTTTCCTTTAGTGCCATCTGTGTTTGTTTCTCTTTTTGTTGCTGATAAAAACACTCCAGTGACAGTGACTTGAAGCAGAAAGGCTTGACTTTGGCTCTCTGTTCAAAGCAACTCAGTCCATCATGGCGGGAGGCAGCACAGCAGCAGGAGTGTGAAGCAGTTGGTTACATTGTATCAAGAAGCAGAGAGAGGCTGATGGCTGCAGTCAGAGAAGGGAATATTATATTGCTTTGGGAAGAAGGCCACTGGAAGGTTGCTTATGTCCCAGGGGATGTATACATGTATGTGGGAAGCACTAAGCAGACTTGGAGTTATTAGGAAGACGAATAGAGAGGACATGATGCTGAGAAGGCTGAGGATGCCAGGGAGAACTGGTGGCAATTGTGGTGTAGTGATGGCGAGAGACAAGAGGAAGACAACTGGTGTTGACTTCTGGCCTCTACACAGGCATACATCCAAGAATTTTTTTAAAAAAGAATTTGGCAGATAAAGAGCTTAGCATGACATGAATTGTTTGTACAAGGGTGACATATGGAATCCTTGTGCTCATGGTGATGAAATGACTTCGTGTCTTGAGGGTGATGTCTTCCTTAGTCTCTCTCTGCCTTATTTATTTATTTACTTATTTACTTATTTATTTATTTTTGAGACAGTCTCTTTCACTGTACCTAGAGCTCACCAATTAGGCAAGGATAGCTGGCGGTTGAGCCCCAGTAATCCTCCTGTCTCTGCTTCCACAGTGTTACTAATACAGGCATGCATCACCATAACCTGGACTATTTATGTAGGAATTGGAGGTCTTGTCTTAGTTAGGGTTTTACTGCTGTGACCAGATACCATGACCAAGGCAACTCTCATAAGGACAATATTTAATTGGGGCTGGCTTACAGGTTCAGAGGTTCGGTCCCTTATCATCAAGGTGGGAACATGGAAGCATCCAGGCAGGCATGGTGCAGGAGGAGGTGAGAGTTCTACATCTTCATCTGAAGGCTGCTAGCAGAATACTCACTTCCAGGCAGCTAGGATGAGGGTCTTAAAGCCCACACCCACAGTGACACACCTACTCCAACATGGCCACACCTACTCCGACAGGACCACACCTTCTAATAGTGCCACTCCCTGGGCTGAGCATATACAAACCATCACAGGCCTGTTCTGTTACATGCTCATTGTTGTGACTAAATACTTGGCTAAAGTGACCGAAAGGGGGGGGGGGGATATCTTTTGCTGGGGAGTTAAGAGAAAGAGAAGGGAAGTGAGGAGAGCAGCTCTTGGCTGTGGTGGTGGAAATGTGGGGCTGCTTGCTCACATCTAGATGGACCAGGATGCAGAGAGTAGGGAAGGAGCAGTTCTAGGACCCATCTGTTTTTTGTCCCAGTTCATGTCCTCAGCACATGTAAGAGTGCCTTCTATTGGGTTTCCCCTCCACAGCTAATCCTCTCTGAAAATGTTCTTACAGGCATATCCAGAGGTGTGCCTCTGGCATTAACATCCTAGGCATTAAAAGGAAAACTTTTAATGTTTTTTTAACTATGTGTAGGCGTGTGTGTCTACATGTAAGCATGTGCATGTGAGTTCAGGGGGGGCTGAGGAAACCACAGACATCCAGTTCCCTGGGACTGGCATCGGAGACAGTGGTGAGCCACGTAACATGATGCTGGGTCTTCTGGAAGTTCAGAAAAAAGTTCTTAACCACTGAGCTGTCTCTCCTGCACGCCTCTGCCTCCCCCCACCAGATGTTTCTTTTTAAAGACTTAATTTAAATTATGTGTGTGCATCATCAAATGCATATGTGTTTGTGCATGGGAATTTGCAGATGGGTGCATGTGCCTGTGGAGGCCAGAAGGGGGCATTAGCTTTCCTGGAGCTGGAGCTGCAGGTGATTGTGAACCATCAGTTGGGTACCAGGAATCCAACTTCAGTCCTGCAAGAGCAGCATATGCTTTAACCCGCGAGCTGCTAGACATTGTTCCATGAGTTAATTTTTATATAAGGTGTGATTAAGCCAAGGCTGTTTTTGGGAGAGGGTCTACAGATGCCTACTTTCTCAGCACAGTTTGTTGAAAAGCCTGTCACTTCTCCAAAGGATTGCTTTGACAATCTTGCAAGAAAAAAAAATCAATAGAGTATATGTATTTGGCTCTATTTCTGGGTCTCCAATTCTGCTTCATTGATTCTTGCATCTCTCTGCCAGTTCTGTGCAGGTTAAGTTACTGTAGCTATATATTAAGCCCTTCATATCGGCGAATTGGTTCCTCCCACCTCACTCTTGATCATGATTGTTTTAGCTATTTTAAGGTCTGTCTTTCTATGTGAAGTCTAGGGTGAGCTTGCTCACGCTATGTCTCTTTAAACTTTGTCCACAAAATCTTTTCAGCCTGTAGATAAAGTTGGGGGAAATTCACTTGCTTATTATTATTCGTCTTTCCATCTATGAACATAACTATCACTTCAATTATTTAGGTGTCTGGTATCTTTTATTCAGATTTTTTTTTTAGTACATTGGTTCTGTAGCTACATTAATAAATTTATGTCTAAGTATTCAGTTTTCCTAGTAGTGAATGGTACTGTGGTCATCATTTGTAAATAGCAATGTTCTTGGTTTTTGTGTTGGTCCAATTTGCCTGATGTTGCTGTGTACCAAGGGTTTCATGGATTTCATGGTCTCATTGGCAGCAAGTGCTGTGTATAGCTGGCCTATACGCTCAGACTTGTATTCAGGATTTTTTAAAAAAGTGTTTTTATTTGTTTGTTTAGTGTGTGTGTGTGTGTGTGTGTGTGTGTGTGTGTCTAGGAATGTGGAGGCCAGAGAACAACCTCAAACATTGTTCCTTAGATGCCATACACCTTGTTTTTCTCAGACAGGTTTTCTCATTGGTCTGAGACTTGCCACGGAGGCTAGGCTGTCTGGCCTGCTAGCCCAGGGAGCCTCCACAGTCCTGGGATTATAAATGCCATCACTACCATGCCTAGGGTGTTGTTGTTTGCTTGTTGGTTTTAAATATGGGTTCTACGGATCAAGCTCAGGTCACTGAATTTGCAACCCAAACATTTTACCAACTGAGTGATTTCTCCCATTCTAGAGAATTATTTTTAATTGAGCAATAAAATTGCATACAATTTAATTTACAATGTTCATGCTAGTCTAATTTATACACATACATATGTATGTGGTATGTATGAATGCATATGTGCGTATATTTCTACAGATACATAGGCATAGAGACACTCATTTTGAAATTGCTTAATTAAGCAAATTGACTTGTCCTTAACCTATTTAATATTTTTTTAATGATTAAGTCATTAAAAATCTACTGTCTTAGCAATTTAAACATATATCTACATCATTATTAATTATGGTCATTATGAACAATAAGCCTTTTTTTCTTCCATTATTCTGGTGTGTGTGCAGTTTGTGGGCACACATTCACATGCACTCGTGTGTGTGTGTGTGTGTGTGTGTGTGTAAACATGTTTTTATATACATATAGAGGCCCAAGGTTGATGCCAGGAATCATTCTCCATCACTCTCCCACCTTATTCTTTGAGGCAAGGTCTCTCAATCAAACCCAGAGGTCACTGATTTGGCTGGTCTCATTAGTTAGTCTGGTCTGGGTTTCCTTCTCCAGTTTAGAAGTTGGCCCACCATGACCACATGATATTTGGGAACCTGAGCTCTACTTCTCATACTTGTGTGGCAAGAGTTTTAACCACTGAGATATCTTCCTAGCCTCAATAAATTTTTTCAAGGTTTATGTTTAAGTGTGTGTATACATTTGTGTATATGTCTCTGTGTATGTGTACATTTGAGTGTGTGCGTGTGTGTGTGTGTGTGTGTGTGTGTGTGTGTAGTACTATTGGAGACAAGAAGAAGGTATTAGATCCCTTGGAGATGCAGTTACAGGAAACTCCAAACTGCCCAGTGTAGATGCTGGAAACCAAACTCAAGTCCTCTAGAAAAGGAGGAAATTCCTGAGCCATCTCTTTGACCCTCTTCTCAAATTAGATCTTTACTGTGTATCCCATCCTAGGCTGGAGCCTGAAACCCTCCTGCCTCTCTTTCCCACGTACTGGGATTATACTGGGCTATCATATCCAGCTGGATTTCCTTTTCAGGGCTGAATGATATCCCACATCCATGCTGAGCCCACTTATTAGAGTTTTATTTTTTATAGATTTATTTATTATTATATCATTTATTTTTTATTATAGATATTTTAATTAACTCCTTAATTTCAGATAGTATATTTTAGTCATATTCGCTGCCCCCGCCATCCTTCCTGATACATCCCCCCACATACAACTGTGTGTCTTATTATTTCTCATTCATTAGTCCACTGACTTCATTTGTCCGGTTTCTATACTTCTGGGTGCAGTAATATCAACAATATTTGTTGATGTTACTTCTGGGTTCATCCTCTGAAGCATGGTTGACCAGGATCCACACCCTCAAAGAAAAGTGACTCTCTCACTATTAACTGTCCATAGCACCTCAGTTATGGATGGAGGCTCATGAACCACTCGCTGTTGGTTGGCTTCATCTTGTTAACATCTGGTGCAGGCGACCACAGATGCTGTGAGTTTATGAATGAAGTAGTTCTGTCGTGTCCAGAGCACACTGTTTTCCTCTGGCCCTCCCTGACCTCTGGCTCTCATCCTCTTCTTGCCCCTTCCCTTTCATGATGGTCCCTGAGCCTTGGAGAAGGGATATGATAGCGACTTCCCATTGTGATTAAGCACTCCTGCAGTTACTTACTCTCTGCATTTCCACCAGTTGAGAATGTCTGTGTTGAGCACCATCCTGCACACAAGAATCTTCTTTGAGACCCGAGAACTGCTATGATGCCAGTTCAGGACTTTCCACTTCCTGAGTCACCAGCAATAGATGGAAGTTTCTGGAAGATATATCATGGTGGGGTTGTGGCTGTTTTTTAATCCTAATGGTGGTTGGATTATTGTCAAATGCTTTCTGTGTTGACCGACATGATTAAAACAATGAGCTTTTATTGATTGGGGGGGTCGGGCATCAGCTGGGGATGGAGATGGGGGCCCTGTTCATGTTAGACAAGCACTGTACTGACTACAGCTCAGCCCACACGGGTTGAGTTTTGGCTGTTGAACCTGTGCCAAATACTATTTGACGATCCTGATGCAGACTTCTTTTTACAGTCTTGGATTGAGTGTGCTAGCATAAATGCTGGGATTCTGCCATCCAAGCTCATAGGAGATACAACCTACAGCTTCTTGTCATTATTTGTTTTTGGTTGAGACACAGGCTCACTTGTAAGCTCAGGATAACCTAGACCTCACTTTGTAACCCTGGCTGGCCTTAAATTTGCAGGGAGCCTCCTGACCCAGCTTTCTGAGTGCTAGAACGGCTGGCATAATAACCACATCTGATTTCTTTCCTGTCCTTTTCTCTCCTTTCATTTCCCACTTCCCCCTTCCCTTCCTTCTCCCCTCCCTTTCCCTTTCCTGTTTTATTTGCCTTTTAAAAAAATTTCCTCTTCCTTTTTATCTTCCCTCCTCTCCCCTTTCCCTTCTCTCTCTCTTCTCCCTTCCCCTTTTCTCCCCTTCCCTCCCTTTCACATCCATCCCCTTTCCTTTTCTTTCCCTGTCTCTCCCCTTCCTTCCCTTTCCCTTCTTTTCTCTCTTTCCCCCTTTCTTTTTCTCCCCTTCCTTCCTTTGCCCTTTCCTCCCCTCCCTCCCCCTCCCCTTTCTTTTCTGTGATACTGTTTGCCTGCCTGCTTTCCCCTCTCTCTCTCTCTCTCTCTCTCTCTCTCTCTCTCTCTCTTTCTCTCTCTCCTTTTTCCTTTAAAATCAGGCCTCATAAAATTATCTGTGAAGTATTTGATGAGATCATAGACATTGTTTATGGTGGAAATTATGTTAAATTGGTGTTAATTCATATTTGAATGGCTGATTTCCTCATGGAGAGCAGCTGGGCCTGGATGTTTCTCCTGGTTCTTTTTCAGAAGCTTTTAAACCACAAACTCAATTTCTTTGATGATCATGGCACTCCTCAGATTGTTATTTCACCTGTCTGCATTTTAGTAGGCTCCCCTGTAGGAGTCCGCCAATTCTGTTGTTAAATTTCTGGGTGTAAATTGGTCCACAGAATTCCCTTCCTAACTTTAATGGCTACAGGGTTAACTGCAGAGTCCCCAGTCTCTGAGTGAGATGCAAGAATACACCTGTGACAGTGGCTTCCCAAGACAAGTCCCATTATTTTGGATGCTAACAAAAAATAATTTAAAAACCCATCCATGTTATTGTTGGTATTAGTGATTGGTGCTTCTCTCTGCATTTGCTTATGGGTTGCCGATTTTATTCACATCCTTTAAAGAAATTCTTTTCTCAGTCACTATCCCTCCATGTTTTGCCTTTTACACTCATAGACTTCTTTAGGGCTTCCTTTTCTCCTAAGCTTCATTCTCTTCTTTTTCTAGTTTCTTAGGCAGAGACTTAGAGTTTGAACTGACACAGTGTGTCTGCTTTTATCCAACTCTGTGTTTATCTACTCTCAGAGGTTTCCTTTCTTTGGACCATGCATTTAGAACTATTATTGGAATCTGAAATTTTCAAGTGTCTAGAGAATTCTTCAATTTGTTTCTTTCCTCTTTTCCTCCCTTCTTCCCCACCCCCTCTCTCCCTCCCTTCCTTTATTCTCCACTGTGCTAGAGGTTAAACCCAGGGCTTTCACATGCTAGGTAAGCATTTTTCTAATGCGTTATATCCTTAGGCTGCATGCATGGATTCATAAATATATATGCATGCATATATGCATACACATATGCATACATACATATATATGCATACACATATACACACACATATATATGCATGCATATATACATACATATGCACATGCATATATACATATATATACATGCATGCACAGACATATACACACAGGTGCACACACACACATGTGTATCTCACTAAGTTTCTCAGTGTGGTCTTGAACTCACTCTGTAGTACAGACTGGTCTTGAATTTGAGATTCTCAGAGCACCTGGAACTACTAAAGCTCTGGTGGTTTTTTCGGTTGCTTGTTTTGAGTTTGATTCATTTTGACCAGAGAACATACTCTGTGGCTTTAGTTATATTGTAGTTTATTTCATACCCTCATATATGATCAATTTTGGTAAATGTGAAGGATGACAGTATTCTTCTTTCTGATACTGGGGATTAAACCAGGGCTCATACACACTACATAAGCATTCTACCATTGAGCAATATCCCTAGACTGCTTTATACATAATCTATGCATACATAATACATACACACACACACACACACACACACACACACACACATGCATGCTCGGCCCTCTGATGCTGGATGCTACCCTCAGCCCATTCAGGGACACTTTATAAAACATGTCTGCTGTTGAAAGGGTATTCTCTATGTGTCAGTGGGGTCCTGCTTGCTATCTATGATTTGATCTGTGTATCACGAGTCCTTATCTCAAAGAAAATCTCCACACAGCATCTAATTCCCAATGGAATAAAACTGCTATATAAATAGCTGTTGAATTGTTTATGAAATGATGACAGGAGTCCATACATATTCACTACAGTTGGAGTTTTAAAATTACTTACAATTCGCTGTTGCTCGAAATCACAGATTTAGAACTGTTCTGGTTAGTTCTGTCAACATGATACAACCTAGAATTTCGAGGGAAGAATATCTTAGTGAGAAATTGCCTAGATCAGACTGGCCCTTGGGTGGGTCTGTAAGGAACTGTCTTGATTGTTAATTTGTGTGGGAAGGCCAAGCCCACTACAGGTGGCACCATCCCCTAAGCAAAGGAACTTGAGTTGCATAAGAGTGAAGAAAGCCAGCTTTGTGACTTTCTCTCTTTGCTCTTGGCTATGAATGTCACATGACCAGGAGTTTGAGTTCCTGAACGAATGGACTGTAACCTGGAACTGTAAACAAAATAAGCCCTCTCTTCCTCTAGATGGCTTTTTGTCAGGGTGTTTGTCCAAGTAATAAAAACAAGACTAGAACAAGGCTGCATGGGCACAGAGGGCTCATTGTATTAGCAGGAAAAGCACAAGAAAGGAATGCCACTACTGTCAGTTCATCATCTGCGAAACAGTACGACTAAACAACATTAAACAGGGTCCCGGCGGAAGGCTTCAATTAAGCTAACACTCACGATGACTCTCAAGAGGTGAATTAGAATGAGTCATTTCTGCTATGAAAATGTTGGCTCTTCCAAACAACCCAGCCATCCTGACCGATCCTTGGGTCACACATCCTGAGGAAACAAAGTCAACAAACCAAAGCTCCCCGTGCTATCACGACACCATTCACAGAAGCTGCGGCCCTGCAGAAAGATGTCTCAATAATGGTTTCCATGTGGTTTGCATGTGGGGACTATCAAAGCTCTTTTTCCTCTCTGATTGGGGTAATGTTTCCTTCTCAACAGCAGCCATCTTTATTTCCAAAGTGGGGTGCTCATTTTTTTTTTAATTTATTTTTCTAATCCATGTTGTCCCTCCACTCAGGGATTTATATCAAAGTCCACAGACTGGCTGTTTTCAATTTCTCTGGGGCTATGTTTTCCTCTTGTGGTTTAGAGCCTGTGCTTGGTTTCTTTTTAGATCCTTCTCAGGAATGTGACCACTAGCGAAAACTCTTCCCACAGTTTGACCCGTGGTCTCTCTTATCTTTGGTTTACTGTTGGCATCTGTGTATCTATATTTTTGTGGGTATCCTTCTGGGAAATTAGCACAGATGTCTAGCTTGAGTCCAAGCCAGTGCTCATATTTAGTTGATGGCTATTTGGAAATTTCCCAGTCTGTGTGGAATAATAGAAGAAAATAAAAAGTTCTGGACTTTTAAGATAAATGGTGATACCCACGGCTTTGCCTAGTGTGTGTGGGGGGGGGGGGGGCGGAGGGGAAGGGGCGAGAGGGAGGGAGAGGGAGAGAGAGAGAGAGAGAATCAACCATCCATCATTCTTCTGACACCTTTCACCTTGTTTTATAAGACATTGTCTCTCACTGGCCTAGAACTTGTCAGGTAGGCTGGGCTAGCCATTCCCTGAGCCCCAAGCATCCTCCTTTCTTTCCCTCTCCAGCCCTCAGCACCACATCCAGCTTTTTTCATGTCGGTCTGGGGGTTGAACAAAGGTCCCTTTGTTGATAAGGAAAACGTTTTACTGGGTGTTTTAGTTTATTTTCCCATTGCTCTGAGAAAATACTCTAACAAAGTAAGATAATAGAAAAAGGACCTGTTTTAGTTGACAGTTCATGGTGGGGAAATTGAGGTCTCTGGAGCTTGTCGGAGCTGGTTCCACTGCCGTGCCCATCTGAGCTTCGGATTACTCAACTGATAGTTCGTGATGCTGTTCAGTACACACACAATGATGCACACAGTGTGTGGTGCACTGGCAGCCACGTTGCACCATGCCTCTCACTCTGGTTTCTGACGTACTGTATAGAAACAGTGAAGCACTGAATTTCTGATCAATTAGCCAGGATGGTTTAGAGCAGAGACCTATATAATGGGTTCTGTTCTCAGAGCAAGAGATTTGCTTCCTATTAGGACTTCATTCTACCTTGATCATGATTTTTGGATGCTCAACATGTCTTCTCTAAGATTTCTTTGACATGTTTGTTCTACTGGTGGGACCTACCCACTATACACTTAGAGTCTTCTTCCTATATTATTTTGCCTTGAAATCACCATGTGGCCCAGGATGGCCTTGAACTCACTGTGTAGCCCAAGCAGGGCTGGAACTCACCATTCTCCTATTTCCTCCTCCGGAGTGCTGGGAGCCCAGGAATTTACTACCAGCTCTGGCATATTGACATTTCTTACTGGTGGATAGTCTTGTGGCTAGAATCATACTCGAGAGCCAGTGGCTGCTTCTGCATCCCATATCTCTCTCTTCTAAGCTATGTGACCATATTCAGATCCTGTCCTCTTATTTTTCTCATCATTAGAATGTAGGACATTAGTCCAGGGAGATGGTTTAGTTGGTAATTAAACCATGGACATTAAAGACTTGAGTTTACTTCCTAGAACCAATATAGAAAAAAATGGACATTGGGGCTGCAGATATGGTTTTGCTGGTAAAGAGCTTGTTGTGCCAGAGTGAGGACTTGAGTTCAATCCCCAGTATCCTGACAAGAAGCAGAGTGTAACTACAAACACCTATAATCCTAGTGCAAGCTGAAGAAGCAAAGATACAAGGTTCCTTAGGGCTCGCCAGTCAATCAGTGTAGCCATTTGGGGATCCAATTTTAGTGAAAGATCCTACCTGAAGTATAAGGTAGAATGAATGAGGTGGACGTGACTGGACACAGACTTCTGGGTTCCACATACAGGCATGAATACTCCTGTATACATGAACAATACACAGAGAGAGGGAGGGGAAAGGGGAGGGGGGGAGAGAGAGGGAGCGGAGAGAGAGAGAGGAAGGAAAGGGAGCAAGAGGAAGAGCTGTGTATGACCATGTACTTGTAATCCCAGTGATGGGAGGTAGAGACAGGAGCTTCTCTGGGACCATTGGGAAGCCAGCCTAGACTACTTGGAGAACACCAGGCCAGTTCAGAGACTCTATCTCAGAAAAAGAAGGTGAACAGCATGTGAGGAATGATTCCTGAGATTGATCTCTCTCTCTCTCTCTCTCCCTCTCTCTCTCTCTCCCTCTCTCTTTCTCTCTCTCCAACAAACACCTCAATAAATAATAATAATAATAATAATAATAATAATAATAATATGCAGACCATGAAATGCCTCCCCTGTGGGATTACTGAGACTGCCATAGATCTTGGAGTATTTCCTAATTCTCAGTGTCCGGTGCAGTAGCAACCAGAATGGCCATGGTGACTGAAGGAGCTGTTGTCATCACTGTCAGCATCACTGCTGTGAGCCCTCCTGCTGTAGAGCTTATGCTGTCATCTGTCATCTCAGCAGGTCACCCTGGGTTCTGCTCCCCTGCCCCGGCCTCTACCCATCATGGATGCTGACTCTGCCCTCTCCCCTCCCACTCTAGTGCACTCTGCCCCCTGTGCCAACTGCATCCCAGGAGTGACACCTGCTCCCTTCCCCATCTGTCATGCCCTCATGGTCACCTTCTCATACCCTAGTACGCCTGTCCAACCTTGTAAAAGATGAAGGATGGGGACCACAGACTCTGTCCTTGGAGATATAGAAAAAAACAGACAAGCCGACATTCAGGAAGATTTAGACATTTATCTGCCCCAAGGCAAGAAATGGAACGAGAGGCTCCTTCAAGGTCACTGTCTGCTTAGAAGTCTTGCAAAGACTCCACATCTCCCTCTGGACAGAGTGCAGATTGCCAAACCCCTTTATGATCTGTCTTGAGTACAGTGGCCCCAGCAGTACCCTGAGAAGATGACCCCATAAGCTCCAACACAAGTTACCCCTCCATTTTATCTTTTCTTCTCTGTGTCTCTCCCCTTCTCCTGATTATAGCCCCCTACAGCCAACTGCCCTACTCTATCCTTGGTCTCAGGAGCAAGCAGCTTGCCAGACCCACCCTAGGGGACCATCTCCCAAATCCTCACAGAGTCCTGCATAGCTTATCTAATGACACACGGGCCAATGTCTGGAAACCAGTAATCTCTTATGTATAAAAGATGTCGAGCAAGTACAATTTATGACATCATCAAAACCCAACTTTTTCCCTGTCCTCCTGAAAAACATGTCCTGTCAGGATTAAGTCACTCTCCTAGATGAAAGACACCGGCATATTGGGGCTATAGAGATGACTCGGCATTTAAGAATACTTGACCCTGTCGGAGGACCTGAGTTCAGTTCTCAGCTCTAGGGAATCCCACACCCTCTTCTGGCCTCCCTGGACATCCATACACAACTGGCACGTACTCACACTGATAGACACATGAACATATTAATGAAAATAAGTGAGAAGTCTGACAAACCTGAGCCGCCTTTTCTTGTTCTCCAGTAGACTTGGAAGATTGAAAAGCTTTATCTAAAAACATTTTAATTCTCTCAGTGTGAGTCTCTATGTGCACACATGCACACGTGAGAGGGTTTGCCTACACACTTAAGTGAGTGCCTGTGTCCATAGAGGCCTGCAGAGGGCATTAGATCCCCTGGAGCTGGAATTACAGGAGTTGTGGGGTGCATCACCTGGATGCCGAGAACAGATCCAGTGTCCTCTGGTATAAACCACCAAGCCATCCTCCAGTAAAAAGAAGGGGCTGGGCATAATGAGACTCCTGGAATTCAATCCTGGAATGGAAAAAAAAAATAAGGTTTATTTATATCAACAGTGTTGATCTAGATGATTCTAGACACTGCAAAGTGCAATCATGTCTGTCTGTCTGTATATGGGGAATTGGTCTCAAGACTCTTGTGGATACTAAAATCCCCAGACACGCCCCTTATATAGAGGGTAGTATTTGTGCAGAGCTTCTGTACGTCCCCAGTGTGTTTACAATCATCTCCAAGTGACACATATGACCTTGGGAAAGGTAAATAGTTTATACTGAATTGTTTCCAGAATCAGGAGGAGAAACTAAGTTGTACACATTGAGTACAGGTACAATTTTCTTTTTGAAACAGGGTCTGTTCTGTGCAGATGTTGATCTGGAACTCACTGTGTAGCCCAGGCTGGCCTGGAACTCTCTATGTAGCCTAATATAATCTGGAATGGCTTATACAGCCCAGTCTAAACTGGAACTCACTGTATAGACCGGCCTGGTGTGTGAATCAGCAAACCTCCAGTGTCATCCTGCCCATTGCTGGGACTACAGGCATGCGCCACCGCTCTCAGCGTTTGTCATTCCTTTGAGACAAACTCAGACCATCTAGAGCCAGATCGACTTCAGCATCCCAGTGGGCCTCCCATAGTTTTCTACGGGCTGGGATTAAAGACGTGTGCTACCACCCCCAAATTTGATGTTACTTAAAATAAACAAAACCCAAACCAAAAAAATCACCTTCTGTCTGTAGTTTGAATTCAGGGAGGAGGAGTGAGTCCACAGATGGAGTATTGTTGTCATTGATACATTCAGTCTTGGGCAACTGATCACTCGGTATTGTTCTCAAGTGTTCATTATTGCAGATGGTACGGCGGCTAGAATCTTTTTATGTGCTCATGAACGAGCTTCACTTGGCGCATGCCTGGGAGTGGAATTATTGCATTATGGGCTGTGGACACATTTCCTTCCCTTAAGAACTGATGATTCAGAGCTGGGGCTGGGGCTCAGTGGGCAGAGTGTTTGTCTTCTGTACTATCCATGGTACCACAGAGACCTGGATGCGGTGGTACAAACCTGTGATCCCAACGCTACGGGCGTGGAAGCAGGAGCAACAAAGAAGTTCAGGCCAGCCTGAGATACGTGAAACAATGTATCAAAAAGCAAAATCAAAGGCAAGCACAAAGAATTGCCTAATGGTTTCCTTTTTTCTCTCTTTTCTCTGTCTCCCTCCCTCCCTCCTCTCTCCTCCCCCTCCCTCTGTCCTGGGCATCTTCACGCCTTTCCTTCCTCTCCTTACCATCTTCTTCCCCTTGACCAAGGCTGTCTTTGAACTCTTGGTGATGCTACTTCCTCAGTGTATGGAGTTCTGGGATCACAGTTGTGTACCACCTTACCCAGAACCAAATTACTTTCGAAACTGCACTCTCCATTTGCTCTCTCACCAGCTCCTTGGCTTCATGTGTTCCCATTTTACCTGTGTCGTTGGTACCCGGTCTTTGCCCAAATTGGGACAGTGCTGGGGTAGTTCATGTTGGTTTTGCTTCAATTTCTTCTACCTTTCCTATTGGAGTGGGAACCATTTCCCCTTACGGTCCTGTTCTCTCTCTCTCTCTCTCTCTCTCTCTCTCTCTCTCTCTCTCTCTCCCCCTTGAGTTTTGTCTGTTCTTGGTCATTGCCAAGTTTTTAATTTGCTGGTGTGTCTGTCTCTTATTGATTTGTTTTTTGACTCATTGTTGTCCTCACGCCCCTGGGTGACTCAGTGTTCCTGTGCAAAGGTGGAATATTCTAACTGCAGTCTGCCTAGATTGCTGCCAACTCATTACATCCCCAGGAGAAAGAGGCCTTTCATGTTTTCTCAGTAGCAGAAGGTAGCATGGTCGCTCTAAATACAGCAGATGAGACCACAGGGTATACAATGGCATAGCCGCATCACCTGCTCGGGGAATGAGGACATGTTAACCCTCTGTGTCCCCTGCAGTCTCCCCTTGGCTATGACTTGGCTATGATTCCATTGTGTCCCAAGATTCACATATTGGAATCTTGGGACTTGGTGAGGGGATGTTGGGAGGTAGTGGGAGGTCCTCAAGTCCTTGGAAGGGATTTAGGGAGTTCTCATGAGACCCCTGGGTTAGTTCTGCTAAGGTTGTTAGAAAAGGAATAAGCCCCATACCTTGTTATCACTTTTACTTTCTGTTTTTAAAATTATTATTATTATTATTATTATTATTATTATTATTATTATTATTATTATGTGTGTGTGTGTGTGTGTGTGTGTGTGTGCAGGCATAGTTATTTGAGTGCTATAGTGCATGTGTGGAGGTCAGAGGACAACTTGATTCGCTCCTTCCACCGTGGAATCTGAGGGTAGAATTCAGGTCCTCAGGCTTAGCCCTCCAGGCCACCTTGTCCTGGTGTCTGTTATGTGATATTCTCCCCCTCTCCTTCCTCCCAACTTTCTTCTTCCTCCTCCTTCTCTTCCTCCTCCTTGTGTTCCTCCTCTTATTCTTTGCTTGCTTGTTTAGAGACATGGCATCATTATGTATTCCAGGCTGGCCTTGAACTTGCAATCCCCCTGCCTCTGTTTCCCAAGTGCTGGAATTGTCAGTGTATTGCAAAACCCGACTTGTCCTATCCTTACTTTGTGCATTCAGCTGGCCATTGAATAGATTTGCACTGTCTGTCTGTTAAATGGATGTGAGACATGCTCCGCCCACCACACCGTTTTTGCTTTGTTGGTTTGGGAGCTATAAAGTGTTTCCCTTATTTTAGAGGTCACGCTTATGTTGAAAGTGCACATTTTGGGGAGCTGGGAATATAGCTGGTGTTAGAAAGCCTGCCTAAAACCCCTAAGTGAGGGACTGGGAATATGGCTAAGTGATGGAGCACCTGCCTAACATGTACAAGGTATGAGGTTTGAAACCTAGCACCACCCCATCCATCCAGTGTGTGTGTGTGTGTGTGTGTGTGTGTGTGTGTGTGTGTGTGTAGCTTTATGTGCTTTATCTGTTTGAAATGAACCAGAGTTACTCCATAGCCTCTTTAGGATGACCCTCAGATTCTTGATTGTTGCTGTCTGCTGTGTCAGTGACCCTGATGGTGTCATAGACAGATTGCCAGCTGCTGCCGAGGTGAGGCTTCTCGGTTCCCCTTGCCTTCCCCGGATCAGCCCATGGCTGGAGAGAAACTACTGTGGCCTTCTTTTCACGTGTAGGGACCTTGCTCTTTGAACCTGTTTTCCAGCTATGAGCCCAGCCTTCCCATTTCACACTGGGTGACTTTACAGCTCTTTCCCCAGCAGGAGAGTAACGCATCCTTATTTCAGTTTCTATATCTGCAACCAGCTGACCCTCGGTCTTGAACAATTTTTTGCATTACATTTCAGGTCCATTTTGGCCTCAAGACATAGTCCATCTGTTCGTTGGTGGACTAAGCCTTCACTTGTCCCTATTTCTGTTTGAATGAGGTGAGATTGGTGCTCTGCTAAGCTCACTAAGATGGTGGTCTTAGTGGCTGCTGCACTGCTGAGACTCTGTGAGTCCCTTGGAAGTAAAAGCCATTTCTTTCACTTGGCCGGCCTTCTTAGGAGCATCCTATAAAAGACTTGCAAGAATTCTGATTTGGGAGCCTGAGAGAAGGCGCAGCAGTTAAGAGCGTATATTACTCTTGTGGAGGTCCCAAGTTGATCTCCCAGCACCTGTATCAAGCTGCTCACATGGGACTGTCACTCTATCTCTTCAGGGCACTCACACACATATAGCGTACATGCATACACATAATTTTTGAAAGTGATAAATCTAAAAGAATTATGATGTGGCTAGATGGTTCGCCACTTGCAAGGTAAGCATCAAGCCTTCACAGTCTCGGATGCTGTTAGAAGAAATGAGATACCCAGATTAGAGAAGAGTAACTAAGTAACTAAATTACAGCCATCGCCACATTGTGATCATTTTAACTGCTTCCCTGAGACCAGTTTCCCGTCACCAGGGAAACACAGTCACAGTTCGAGAACACAGTCCATCCTGGTGGGGAAGGTGTGGCTGAAGGAGCTTGCGGCAGCTGGTCACATGGCATCCACAATCAGGAAGCAGAGAGAGATGGATGCTGGCACTCAGCTCACGGTCTCCTTTGTATTCAGTCTGGACCTCAGAGACATAAGAAAAGCCTAAGAGTCACTAAAGATGCAAGATTGATTAAACAAACAAGCAAACAAACAAACAAACAGCAAAACTACCGGCATAGTGCTGTAATTTCATGTCCAATGCTATGGTAAAACATCCTGACAAAAGCAACTTAGGGGAGAAAGGGTTTGTTTCAGTTCACAGTTCTGGGTTACAGTTCATCATAGCAGGGACGGCAAAGGCAGGAACTTGATGCAGCTGGTCACATCGCATCCTCAGTACAGGGGAGAGAGAAATGAATGCACACATGGTTATATAGTTGCTTGGGTTCAGCTCAGTTTCTTCTCTCAGTTCAGGACCCCCTTCATAAGGGATGGAACTTGCTCTTCCCATATTGGCTAACTTAAACTAAGACAGTCTTCCGCAGACCTGCCACAGGACTATCTCATATAGATAGTCCCTATGAAGACTCCTCTTTTGTTTGCCTCTGGAAGCTCAGGGGTCACCATGTGCCTGCCACCCCCTACCCTCTCCTCCTGGAGGGAACTTTACAATCCCAAGGAAGCTGCCACACAAAGGGACAGGTGTGGTAAGCTGATTAGGCTAGGCTGATTGGCCAGTGAGTGCCTGGGCTCGACTTCCCCAGCGCTGGGCTTACAAGTGCAGGTCCTTGGTCACCCAGGCCTGGCTTTTGTGAGGGCAGTAATGCTGGAACTTGGGCTGTACAGCAAGCACTCTGTTGACTGAGCTGTCTCTCTGGCCCTACATGTAAACACTTCCTCCACTGTGTTATTTTATTAAATATTTTAATTAAAACATTTATTTTTATAAAAATTTTAAAAAACCACACCTTACTTTATGAATAGCAATGCAATCTACATATTCAGAAGTGCTTTAATAGCATGGGCTGATAAAGTTTTAAGCAGAGGGAAAAGGGGAACATTTCGCATTGTAAAACCCCTCCCTGACCCCCGAACATTTTTTTAAAAAATCACTTGTTGTAAGTGGGTCAATTGGATACATTTTAACTTTATTCTGAGACTGTGGGTGCCATCTATCAGAGTAGCCAATGTCAAGCTGGTCACATAAGAAAGAACCTCTGTGGCGGGACCTGCTGCCAAGCCTGCTTGCTTGGAGAGGGTTCATCCAGAGGGAAACATCTGCACGCATCCAACGCTCCTTCTGGAGATAGAAAATCAAGCCACTGACAAATTGGATCTGATGAACATCCCATCTGGCTGGGTGGGCTTTGGTGACCAATATAAAGTCCTGACTACAGGACTTCTGGCTGCAGCGCAGGACTTTGTTTCCCAGACAGAAGGTTAATGGGAACAGAGAGCAAAGTGTCTCACGAGGCTTTGGCCCATTTTTGAGAACCACTACCCACATGAAGTCAGTACTGGTTCCCAACCTCATGGCCAAGTTGAGCAGTCCAGGCGTGGGAGCACCTGCAGTGCCAAGAGGAGAGTTGGGGACCAGGTGGTGAGCAACTCACCCCTCCCAGAGAGCCAGATAATGCCCTCCAAGTGACAGCAGGGCCAGGGGAAAGAACAAGGCAATTAAATCACAGCTGGCTCTGTGGGTGTCCTAGCTCTTCAGACTTGCCTGGATATTCAGACTGGATATATCATGTCCAATCACCCAGATCTCAAAAGTGTCACAACTGTCCGTCACATTCTTCTGAGAAGCTCTGTAGGGCCTTTTGTCTTATTTTCTTCTTTTGTGGTGCTAGGGATTGAACCTGGTGACTCATGTATGCTAGGCCAGTGCTTTACCACTGAGCCACGCCCCCAGCTCCCACTGAGGGATTCTAGGCAGGGGCTCTACCACTGAGCCACACCCCCAGCCCCTCACTGGGGAATTCTAGGCAGGGGCTCTACCACTGAGCCACGCCCCCAGCCCCTCACTGGGGGATTCTAGGCAGAGGTTCTACCACTGAGCCACGCCCCAGCCCCTCACTGGGGGATTCTAGGCAGGGGCTCTACACTGAGCCACGCCCCCAGCCCCTCACTGGGGGATTCTAGGCAGGGGCTCTACCACTGAGCCACGCCCCCAGCCCCTCACTGGGGGATTCTAGGCAGAGGTTCTACCACTGAGCCATGCCCCCAGCCCCTCACTGGGGGATTCTAGGCAGGGGCTCTACCACTGAGCCACTCCCCCAGCCCCTCACTGGGGGGGATTCTAGGCAGGGGCTCTACCACTGAGCCACACCCCCAACCCCTCACTGGGGGATTCTAGGCAGGGGCTCTACACTGAGCCACGCCCCCAGCCCCTCACTGGGGGATTCTAGGCAAAGGTTCCATCTTTGAGCCATGACCTCCAGCTTGGTATCACTCTCTTTATAGCAAAGGTGATTCAGAATAGTGGAGCTTATTTTGTTTACTCCATTTTCGGTTGAACTGCATCAGTTCAGACCATTTAGGGAAGGCCAGCCTGGATGAATTAGATAAATCTCATTATTGAGGCAGTTTTCAAGACATGGGCTTTATTTTGTTATTTCTCTACAGCTCTGCGCATCTAAAGTAATTGGAACTAAGTGCTGCTTTTAAAAAATGTGTTTGTGTATAGAAGGACTGAGACACATTGGTAATTACCATGCTTTTACACCCTTAATTAAATTGCTGAAGTCCCTGGCAGTCTTTTTTGTTTCTTTAGTTACTTAAGCATTGCTGTGTCATGTTATTTACTCTATTTGTTTGGCCAAGCTTCTCTGTCTTGGTGATAATGAACATAAAGTCTTAGGGCCCTAGACACAACCACTAATTATACATTTTAATTTTGCTTAAATTATGTTTTAAGATTTATTTTTATTATTATAAAGTGTACATGTGTGCACATGTGTGTGTGTGTGTGTGTGTGTGTGAGTATAGACATGCAGTACCCATAGTGGCCAGAAGAGGGCATTATATTCCCTACATTTGGAGTTACAGGGTTTGGAAGCTGTTGGTTGTGGGCACTAGGAGCTAAACTCAGGGCCTCTGGAAGAACTATTTGTACTCTTAATAATGGTGAATCATCCAGACCCTTGCAACTTTGTCCCCAAACTTTAAATGAGTTGTTTACAAAGGCATCTTTGGTTTTGCAAGTATATGACTTGACACCTTTCTGTTCTCAACTACAGACCTAACTGTAGTGGCTTACTGGCCTGAATCTACTGACTTAGTCATTTGCTGTATTTTCCTGGGGCTGTGTGAATAAATAATTTCTTATCCCATATAGGGAACCAATGACAGGCCAAAACAAGACCCAACACAGTCAGTGAGTTTTACTGGGGGTATTTACTGACATATAGGTGAGAACTTGCTTACAGAACCAGAATTGGCTCATAGACAGCCAAATCATTAAATGCTCACCCCATCACAGGTTGTGGCTTGTGAAAGCTAGACCCTCTGGACACACTGAACAACTTGCAGGCAGCTCAACAGGCTGGACAGTGTCTCTTGCCAGCAGTTTGTCTGAGAGTGTTTTTCAGCATCCTTACAGCTCAAAGTATGCCTGAAGAGGAAGAAGACTGGTTAGTTTTAGGGACTTCCTGAAGCTATTGATTTGTTTACTTCCTGAGCTTACGGAGCTTCCCTGGAGGGTGGGATGTGTCAACTCCCCTGGGACCATCCTATTATTTCACTTCCATGTAAACATCCTGTGTCTTAAGGAGCTTCCCCCTTAGAATATCTTGTTGATTCAGCTTCCCTTTAATATCCTGTGACTTAAGAAGTTTTCCTCCAAGGTGGATGGCTTTATATCAGAGGACAGTGCTATACAATGTCATTATATCTATGAGTTAATGAACAAGAACACTTAAAGCAAACTGCAGTTCTCAGAAAATGCATGCTAGATATATAGTTTTTAAAATGTTTCATTTACATTTATTTATTGATCTATCTATCTATTCATTTAGTGTGTGTGTGTTGAGGATGGTGGTTCATGCTTGTGTAAGCATGTGGAAGTCAGAGGACCACCTTTGGAGTTGGTTTTCTCTGTCTACTTTCAAGTCCATGGGATTCAAGTCAAGCCGTCAGGCTTGGAGAGAGATACCTTTACCCACTGAGCCATCCTGACAGCTCCAGGTGTTTTCTTCAATATGACACTGTTAAGCTGGGGAGATAGCTCAGCTGCTAAAGCGTCTGCTGCTGCATGAGCATGAGGACCTAAGTTTGATTTCCAGTGCCCACATAAAAATAGACGACTAAATAGCTCATGGTGATGTTTGCAGTCGTAGCCCTGGGGAGGTAGAGACAGGTGGATTCCCGAAGCTCACTGGCCAGCCAGCCTAGTCTACTTGGTGATGGTTGGACGTTGAGACCCCATTTGTCCTACCTAGCTTTAACTGTTGACTTGGCACAGCCTGGAGTCACCTGAGAAGGGTGTCCTAGTTGAGGGATTGCCTGGTTCAGACTGGCCTATGGGCATGTCTATAAGGGGTTGTCTTAATTATTATTGATGCTGGAGGGCCCAGCTCACTGTGGATATCATTCCCTGGATAGGTTGTCCTGTGCTATAGAATAAAGTTCCTAAGGACATGTGTCATCACATATCCCTTTAATTCCAGCAATGGGGAGGCTGAGGCAGGTGGATTGCCCTGAGATTGAGACCAGCTGGTGCTTCATAGTGAGAGCTATCTCAAAAAAAATGAATGAAAAAAAGAAGGAAAGGAAGGAAGGAAGGAAGGAAGGAAGGAAGGAAGGAAGGAAGGAAGGGTGGGTTTTAGCTGAGCACGAACTAGCTACCTAACTACCAAACAGCATTCTTCCACGGTCGGCTTCAGGTTCCTGTCCTGACTTCCTCAGTGATGGCCCTTCACCTGGAAGTGTAAGCCAAATTACACTTTCCTCCTCCAAGGTGCCTGTGGCCATGATACTTGTCACAACAAGCATGAAATAAGAACACTGTTTCAAACAAAAAGTGGACAGTACCTGAAGCATAGCATACATGCTTGTCCATTAGCTTCCACTGATGCACAAGTGCACATGTGGACACACACACATGCACATACACATGTGCACACACACACACGCACACACACACACACACACGCACACATAGTTGGTACCTGCATTCATGACCTCTGTCTCTGTCTCTCTCTCCTCTCTCCCCCTCCCTCCCTCCATCTCTCTCTCACAGAAAGTGCTTAGATATCTTCCTGTGCCAAATCCTTTGATGAAAGCCTACAAATCACTTGTTCCTGGTCACTGTGGTGACAGCTGGTTCTCGATTGCTAAACAGGAATCAAATTAAGAGAGTCAAAATGCCTGTCAGTCACAGCCAAGCATGCATGTGAGGGAGTTGCAAAGTCAAAAGCTATTTGATATTCAACACAGAGTAACTCATTAGAATTCATTAATTTCACTACATTGGAAATGGATGGCCCACTCCCTGCAGGCCTTTAATCTCATCTGACAATCTTGTCTGATGTCATTTATCAAAAATACCAGTAGAGAAGTAGATACACCTTGGATCAACTCACTGCATTTTGTTTATGCATGTTCATTTGTATGTACATGCATGTAGGGGCTGTAGAACAGCCCTGGGCATCATTCCTCAGCTGCCCTCCATCTTGTTTGTTGAGACTGGTGTAGTGGTTTGGCTCCCAATGAATCATGCATTTGAATGCTTGACCCACAGGGAATGGCACTGTTGGGAGGTGTGGCCTTGTTGGAGTAGGTGTGGCCTTGTTGGAATAGGTGTGGCCTTGTTGGAGTAGGTGTGGTCTTGTTGGAGTGGGTGTGGCTTTGTTAGAGTGGGTGTGGCCTTGTTGGAGTGGGTGTGGCCTTGGAGTAGGCGTGGCCTTAGAGTAAGCATGGCACTGTGTGGGTGGACTTTGAGGTTTCATGTGTGCAAGGTCCACCCAGTGTGGAATCAAAACAGCCTCCTGGCTGCCTGGGGAAGACAGTCCCCTTCCAGTGCCTGTAGATCAAGATGTAGAACTCTCAGCTTCTCCAGCTCCATGCACGCTGCCATGCTTCCTGCCGTGATGATAATAAACTAAACCTCTGAAACTGTAACCAGCCCCAACTAAATGTTTGCTTTATAAGAGTCGCCTTGGTCATGGTGTTTCTTCACAGCAATGAAACCCTAACTAAGGCAACTGGGACTCTGGTTGGTTTGGAACTTAACTGTTGGGCTAGGCTAGCCAGCCACAGAGGTGAGCCCTAGGGATCTTCCAGCTTCTACCTCTCAAGCCCTGCAGTTATAAACATGCCACAATGCCAGACTTTCTACTTGAGTTTTAGGGATCAAACTCCGGTCCTCATGTTTGCAAGGCAAGCACTTTATCAACTGAGTCTCTACCCAGTCCTTGATTCATATCATCTGGGAGGCTTAAAAGTAGCTGAACGGTGTCAGTATGTTTTTGTCTATGTACCCCTGGGCTAAATGGTTTGGAGTGATACACAGAATCAAATATCCCTAGACCTATATATTTGGGGTCCATTTAGTATGTGTTTGTTGAATCCATTTGTGGGGCATTCAGTTTTTATTTCTTTTGAGAGGAAATGAACTTGGGCAAATGGTATTAGCCACCAGAACCTGCTTACCGCCTTGCACGCTACAGGGAATGAAATCTTGCTGATTGTGTGTTTTTGTGAGCATCAAATGGGGTATAATAGTTGGCGCTGGGCATATAATAAGTGCTCAGCCAACATTTGTTGGCTCTGAGCAGTTCTCAAGCTCCCCTTAATATACTCATTGACTCATCCTGTCTTTGTTTCTTTTTCTTCTTCTTATTCCATTTTTTTATGTGTATGTGGTGTGCATGTTTGTGTAAGCAAATTTTTGCATGGTGAGTGGGTGCACGTGTGTATGTGTGTGCAGACATGTGAGTGTGCGGGTGCATATGTGTGCATGGATGCATGCACGTGTGCACGTGTGTGTGCATGTGCATACATGTGCGTGCGCATACATGTGTGTGCGCGTGCATGCATGCACACGCACGTGTGGGCTCAAGGTTAAGAATTATACTCAGTCACGGTTCCATCTTATTCACTGAAGCAGGGTCTCTCAATCAAACCCAAGAGCAGCTTACCAATATTACTAGTTTTACTAGCTAGTTAGCTCAGGGGATTCCCTGCTCCTGCCTTGTGGGGCTTAAAATGCCGACCACCCACATGACCACCCAGCACTGATATTTTCTGAAGCTCTGAACCCTTCTTCATGCTCAAAGTGCAAGCATTAACCACTGAGCCACCTCCACAGCCACGTTCTGACTTTACAACTGCTAACATGAAGGAAACATTTCCTGCACGGAGGATTTCCTTTCTGGGTAGCTGGCATGAAAGTGGCTGGATTCACACAGAGGTCATCAGTCGAACCCTTCCTCTGGCGTCACACTCTGTGACTTCCTAAGGAGACAGTCATAATCCCATCTCCTTCTTGGGTGGTTTTCTTTGAGGATTTGTTTTAGTTTTAATTTTGTTTATGTATATGTGCATGTGAGTGCAGTACCCTCAAAGACTGGAAGATCTTGGATCTCCCTGTAGCTGGAGTGACAGGGGATTCTGAGCTGCCTGCTATGGTTTCTGGGAACCAAACTCAAGTCCTCTGTAAGAGCAGCAAGCATTCCTCACTGGAGAGCTCTCTCTCTCTGACCCATCCCTTATAGTTAAACCTTACAGTCTTATTTGTGCTTCTGTGTCGTTTACTCTGCTCTTTGCTCTGGGCCTAGCTGTGTTATCATACTTAGGATGTCTTTAAGTCTGGGTCAATGTCTTGGTGTCTAAAGTGCTAGCTGAACAAGCATGAGGCCCTGAGTTCAAATCCTGCACACCCATGGAAAAGCTGGAGAGGTTGTATATGCCTGTAACCATAGCAACACTGCGCAACAGAGGCAGGGAGATTCTGAGGGTCTGCAAAGTTTAGTGAGAGATTCTGTCTCAGAACATTACATGGAGGGCAGGTGGCATGGCTTGGTGCATCAGAGAAATTGCCACAGAGCATGGACAAGCTGAGCTTGATCCCTGAAACCCATGGTGGGAGGAAAGAATTGACTCCTGGAAGTTGCCCTTTGACCTCCACATGTGCACCATACTACCTGTGTGCCCCCCACATGATTTACACACAAAATCACAAAGTCATACATGTCATATGCACAAAAATACTAATAGGTAACACTAAAGATAAAGATAAAATAACTGAAAATGAAGATAGAAAAATGGTTAAGGAAAATATACTGATGGCAATCTCTGGCCTCCACATGTACCTACATGGTGAGTTCACCAACACACACACACAAGTGCATGCACATGCATTCACACACATGTATACACACGTGCATGCACATGCATATACACATGCACACAAATGCACACATGCATACACACATGCACACAAATGCACACATACATACACACACACGCATATACACATGCACACAAATGCACACATGCATACGCACATGCACACATACATACATACACACACACACACACACACACACACACACACACACACGCTTTTAGGGCCTCGTTTGCTTGTATTGGGTATACTGAGCAATCCCAACACAGCCTTGGCATCTAGGCATTCAAGCTGGCATGAAATTGGCTGTCAGTTTTGCATAACCTATCAGCTCAGGTCCCTGGTGGTGAAGGGAGAGATTTTAAAATCTCAGGTCCAGCTGCTTAGTGGCGCTTTGTCAAATTGTGCACGGCGTGGCTTGCTTGCACTCATGAATAAGGAACGTTGCCTTCATACTCTTTATTGAAAGTGTCGTGAGCTTTATTGCCTAAGTGTTAAAGCACAAGGACAGAGTGGGAAAATCACTGGGGCCTCCATTCTGAGAATGCCGTAATGCCTGCTTATTTCCAGAGGGCAAAGAAGGGCGGCTTGGCTACACAGGGGCTGGGGATATTTCAAAAAATACAATTCCCAAAGCTTGGGCTGCAATTTCATTTCTTAAGGGCCTGGCCCTAAAATAGTTGGAAGAATCTCACTTTGCTCTGCCTCCGCATTCCCAGTTGTTCTTATATAGTGGGATATTAAAGTCAATAAGTGTTTGTGTAGTCCAAATAAGTTAGTTTGGTATTAGAACGTTACCCATAGATATAAAGAACTGTGATGGTGAACTTTGTGAGCCTGAATGGGTTAAAAAATGCCAGGGGTGGGGTGGGGTGGTGCAGTGCTAAAGAAATGTCTTAGTAGCCAAGAGCACACATTGTTCTTCTGGAAGACCCGAGTTCAATTCCCAGCATTCCTCTCAGGAGGCTGAAAACTGCCTGTAAGTCCAGCTTAAGGGAATTGTACTCCACTCACCTGTGCTGACACCTGCATTCATGCAGAGATCTACCTGTATACACACAGGCACACATACACTCACACATACATACATGTACAAGCACGCACATGCATACACACACACACACTCATACACACACATACACACATGCATGTGCATGCGCTCTTGCACATGAATGCACACATGCATACACATGCACACTCACACAAACACACATGTACACACACTCACACATATACACACAGACACACATATACACACGTGCACTGCACATGCCCTTGCACATTAATGCACACATGCATACAGATGCACACCCACCCATAATCGAAAATAATAATAAAAAAAATTTAAAAAGAGAAATGTCTGGAACATTACCAAGGCAAGCTGTTGGTTGTGTCTGTGGAGATGTTTCTGGAGAGGTTTAACTGAGGAGGGGAAATCCCTTTGATGTGGGCAGCACCATCTCTCAAAGTAGAATTCTGAGCTAAATAAAAGGAGAAAAGGGGAAGAAGCCAGCTAAGTGCCAGAAGCCCTTCTCAATGTTCTCTGGTTTCCCAACGTGTGAACATGCAACTTCATGCTCCTGTACCCATTCCTCTGCTGCTGTAATAGGCTGTCCAACCACAAGCACAAACCTTTTCCTGAAGTTGTTTCTTGTCAGCTGTTTGGCCATAGTGACAGCAAGAGCGACTAAGACAGTAACCATGGGCTTCTGGAATTAGATGGCACAAGTGTTTTAGCTATACTAATTTTGTTTTTCTTATTTTAAGTTTCATTTTATTTTTAATCATGGGGTTGTGTCTGTGTCTCTGTGTGCAGGTTTGTGCACATGAGCGTGGGTACCCAGGGAGGCCAGAAGAGGGTGTCGGATCCCCTGGGGCTAGAGTTACAGGCAGTATGTGACACTTAGTGGTGGGAACCAGGAACTGAACTCAGGTCCTCTGCAAGAGCAGCAAGTGCTCTTAACCACGGAGCCATCTCTCCAGCCCCATATAAAAAATTTTTGTTTTCTAAGTGAAGTTTTATATGAGATTCTCATCAAGGCCTCTCTGTCTTCCTCCAAAAGGACACACTGCATCTGAGCAGTGCTCCGTTAGAGATGCATTTGCAAAAAGGGACTCACCTGATATTTGATAAGCTGCGATTCTTAGAGAAAGTCCAAGCTAATTTACTCCTGTCTACCTGACAATCTGTGAAGCATTCGAAGACAGTGGTCATGTCTGCAAGATCTTTGCTCTTTAGCGAGATGTAATTCCATGGTCTTCTGTTTCATGGATAAAGCTCCCCCCAACCTCCCCCTCCCACACACACACATTTTTTTTTCCCTTCTGGTGATGTTGTTTAGCTCTCATTCCTCATGAGGAGAAACATCCCAAAATAAATAAATCATGCTAGATGCAGCAAGGTGGCTGGCTTGAATGAGTTAGCACGGTGGCTCCATCTCTTATTGTATGTGTCAAGTGAAGGTGCTCTTGTGTGTGTGTGTGTGTGTGTGTGTGTGTGTGTGTATGTCTGCTACATCTTATTAAGACATACTTAGTCTCAGAGGAGAACATAGATCAAGCTGAGATGAGACAGTTTGTCAGAGAGAAATCAGGCCAAAGAGCAAAGTGAAGCTGGGGGGTGTGGCTCAGTTGATTGATAGACTGCTTGCCTAGTAGGAAGCCTTCCCTAGAATGGCATATACCAGACATGGTGGTGCATGCTTATAATCCTAGTGCCCAGGAGGGAGAATCAGGAAGATAAGGGGTTCAATGTCACCCTAAGCTACAGGCCACCAAGGGGAAAATTAATATCCAAGCTGATTTTCCATAGCCTAGCCTTCTAAGCCCCCAAGCAAAGGGGGACTCTGACACGTTTGTTCAAGGCTACAGAGAAAAGGAAACTCCAGCAGTAAATAGGAGAATATAGGGAAGTAGCATTCCACTGCTCGCACCGTTGTTCCATGGCTGTATGAGAGGGGGAAATGATTCATTATGGTATTTTAAGATGCAGTTTCCAAAGCTCTCCTTTTTAGTAGGGAGTCAAATTATCCTTGTTTGCAGATGACGTTCTTCTCCATAGAGAAAAACCCTACAGGCATCCAGCAAAAGACGATCAGAGCTGTAACGTAGCAGGATGCAAAGTCAGCATTGAAAGGAAAGTCACTGCTGGGCTGGAGAGATGGCTCCCAGGATAGATCTTTCTGCTCTTCCAGAGGACCAGGATTCAAGTGCCAGCACCCACATCCGGCAGCTCACACAACCACTTGTAACTCCAGTTCTAGAGAACCGGCACCCTCTTCTGGTCTCTGCAGAAACTTTCACACACATGAACATACATCACACACACACACACACAGAGAGAGAGAGAGAGAGAGAGAGAGAGAGAGAGAGAGAGACAGAGACAGAGACAGAGACAGAGACAGAGACAGAGACAGAGATAGAGGGACAGAGGGACAGAGGGACAGAGGGACAGAGGGGGAGAGGGAGAAGGAGAGGGAAAGGGAAAGAGATCAGTTTTTTTTAATGTTCCAGAACAAATTTAGTATGGAAGAAATCATTCATGCAAGCTTAAGCTGGCCACGGTGGTATGTGCCTGTGATTCTTACACAGGAGGATTGTGATTTGGGGACCAGTCTGGTCAATTCTAGGCTGTTACTATCTAGATGCATGTTCAGGACGCCTTCCCCAGCATGTGTTTAAATACGTGTTTGAACACTGAGTTTCCAGCAGGTGGCGCTCTGTGGAAGATAGCGGAACCTTTAGGAGGTGGAGCCTTGCTAGAGGAAGTACATCATTGGGGTTGGACGTTGAGGTTTATAGCCTGGCCCCACCCACGTCCTGTTCTCTCTCTGCTTCCTGGGTACGGATAAATTGTCATTAGCTAGGTTCAAGCTGCTATGTCTCCTCTGCTCTTTTTCATGTCTTCCTCACTATGAGACCTCTTGGCCTGTGAGCTGAAACACACTCTTTCAATTCTAAGCTGCTTTTTGTCGTGGTATTTAATCATGACAACAAAAGAAACCATATATGAGTATATGGCCCAACAGAGCAGGATCTTGTCTCAAAAAAAAAAAAAAAAAAAATACACCGAAGAAAAACCCATGTCTTCTGTAAGATATCATGCTGTGGTCTGTGTTTCCCTCTCCAACGCCAGCAAATAGACTTATGCCAGAGACATAGCCCAGAGGGCTTTGCCATCCCAGGGCCCACAATCGTGGGGCGGTAAGTACAGAGATGCAAGCACACGTCTGTGTGTTTCTTTCTCTTTGTTTAATAAGGAAAGCAAGAAGCTTGAGGATTTCTTGCAGTGGTCCCCTTGGGGCTGCGGTACAACCGTGAACATAATCTCCTGTGTGTCTTAGGACAGAAAAGAGATTAGGAATTACTGGTCTGTGAGAAAGATTCCCAAGGTGGAAGTCTAGCTAACGTTCTATACCAATATAATTTATGCTCCAACATTGAGCACAAATAGATTCTATTTATAAATGCATCCTGTAGGTAGGTTTCTATTAAAGTTCTTTGTTGTTGTTACTGTGTTTTTGTTTTGTTGTTGGTGGTGGTGATGGGTTTAGTTTTTGTTTTGTTTTGTTTTTGAGACAGGATCTTAGGAGCCTACATTGGTCTTGAACTCCTAAGTATCTGAGGCTGGCCTTGAACTTTTGAACCTCCCGGCTCTATTCCCCGAGTGCTTACATGACAGGCATGCATCACTATGCCCGGTTTGTGCAGTGTCAGGGAATGGGACTGATGGGATTAGGCAGGCACTCTACCAACTAGAACCACATGCCAGCCATCTTGTAAAGAGGAAATGCGAGCTCTGATTGCAGGTCCTTATTTTCTTCCTCAGCTTTCTATACCTAGATTTTAGCACAGTGTGTACTGTTGAGGAATGTGAATTCGTCTAGAATGTGAATAGTCTAGAGATGGCTGAATTGGTGTGACATCCAATTCCAAGGTTTGTGACTGGTAATAATGAGAGAGTCATGTAAAGTAGGAAATTGTCTATTTTGTTCTTTCTTCTCTTTTTAAGGGTTTTTTATTCTCTCTCTGTGTCTCTTTGTTTCTCTGTCTCTGCCTCTGTCTCTCCGTCTCTGTCTCTCATTTTGAGTGTGTGTGTGTGTGTGTGTATAATTCTTGAGTGCCTTCCCTTAATGCTATTTTAAAAACACCAACCTTCACACTAGAGTTCTTGCCATCCTTTAACTTGCAAAGGAATGCCAAACCCACATGCATAAGCTCGGAGGTGCCAGCTTAGCATGAACCTGGAAACACCCAGCAATCTACCAAAGCAAGGGAAGAAACAGACTGTGGGGCAGCCACACACTGGAATGTGATGTCGCAATGAAAAGGACTAACTCCCAAAGGGGAGCGGGGTACAATGGAGCAAATAACAGTCAGCGTTACCGCATCTAACACCAAAGGCACCCTGTTAGATGGGAAGACAAACCCCCACAGTGAAAATGAGCATTCTCCTCCATTAGTCCCCTTTTCAGTGACAGCAGATCCACAGCATTGAGTTGGTTCACTTCTGACTCACCTTCTGTAAATTCTATCCTCTCCATGTCCGAGGAGTATCGTTACTTCGGAGATAGAATGATGTATCTTTGAAGCCACAGATGCTGTGATTTGTGAGCTAAGGAAGGCACACTAGGGCTTCATTTATCAGTGCAGGTGTCACTGGCAACCTGAGAATTTTGCAGTGGGGTAGAGGACTATCAAGGTTTTGAAGCCACTGTCTTTATGAGAGCCATATTATTGAAAGGCGAACTACTTCATTCTTGAGTTCTTTACAACCAAAGAAGGTATTTGTTTTTGTATTAAAAACTTGCTTAACTCTGTGCTTTTTAAAATTCAATTTCTTTATGATTTCATCTTTTTAAAGAGTTGTTTTTAAAAATTCGTATGTGTGCTTGCTTACTTGACTTTATGAGCGTCTGTGTACCACATGCATCCAGATGTTGGAAGAGGCAAGAAGAGGGTGTCCCCGATCCTCTGGAGCCAGAGTTATAGTCTGTTGTAAACAACCCAGCATGGATGCTGGGAACTGAACCCAGGTTCTCTGCAAGACCAGGAAGCATTCTTAATCTGTGAGCCATCTCTTAAGCCCAATTCTTCGCCCCCCCCCCCCTTGGGTCAATGATTAGATTCTTATAGTAAAGGAAAACATTAAGTTTAAGCATGAATCGAAGACCCACAGTCTTACCTAGCAACTGCCAACCTTACCCAAAGAACTAAATTCTTTCTCTCATAGGAGACAAAACTGAATTCTCCCTCTGAGCTGAGTGCTTGGTAGCTGGCTCTTGTATCTAGGCTTTGTCTTTTGCTGAGATTACAA